>NC_044318.1:29186177-29486177 GCF_007474595.2 Lynx canadensis | reverse complement strand
ATGGCTCAGAGCCTGGAGCCTGTTTCCGATTCTGTGTCTTCCTCTCTCTCTGCCCCTCCCCCGTTCATGCTCTGTCTCTCTCTGTCCCAAGAATAAATAAAACGTTGGAAAAGAAAAAAAAAAATTAAAAAAAAAAAAAAAAAAGAATTTGCGTCTCTAGCAAGGTCCCTGCCGATGCAAATGTTGCCGGTCCAGGGAACACACTTTGAGAACCACAGCTGTGAAACACGGCATGAGCCCAAAGGAGGCAGAAGCTCAGTCCTTTGGGGCGGCTCAGGGAAGCCTTCGCTGGGGACGGAGCACTTGGCCGCGAAGAGTGAACGGGAGGCCTCCAACCCACCCACACCATGGAGCCTTACAGATGCAAAGCAAGTTCAGGTGCGGGGAGCAGCGGGCTTGCGTAACCTGGGTGGGGGCTTGGGGGGGGCGTGGGGGTTCCTCAGAGCTTGCCCCGGGGCCAGACAGGGAGCCACTGCTAAGTTTGGACTTCATCCTTTGGGTACCGGGTTTTTAATCAGAAGAGTAATGGAATTCCCTTTGCCTAATTGTGTTCTAATTGTTCATTCATTAAAGATCAAAAGGCATTAATCACGAAGTGTGCCAAGTAACGCTAAGGGTATAAAAAACAAATCTCGCAGTCTGTGAAAATCATCACCACACGTGGTGCCTTTCCAGACCTTCGCGACAGCACCTGAGGGCCCCCGCATGCGTGACCTCACTCCCAACAAAGAGTTTTTTTTGCAAGGGACACTCGCCTACCCGTCTGGAAGGCGTTTGTTTATTTAATTATTCATTTATTCTTTAGTTTTTGGGAGAAAGAGAAGCCACAAGTTGGGGAGGGGGCGAGAGGGAGATAGAGAGAATCCCACGCGGGCTCCCCCCTGTCAGCGCTGAGCCGGACACGGGGCTCCAACCCACGAACCCTGAGATCATGACCTGAGCCCGAGTCGGAGGCTTAACTGAGCCACCCGGGCGCCCCACCCGCCATCCCATTTTAGAGACGGGGAAACCGAGGTTTAGGGAGGCAATGCCGCACTTCTTGAAGGTAGCTGAGCAGGGATGGAGGTTCAAGTGTAAAGGACGGTTTTTGCCTTTCGGACCCTGTTTTCCCTTACGGCATCCCTGAGTCCAAGGACCGTATGTCCAGATTCCCTTCACCCCAAACTTGTTGCATCTGATAGGGCGCTGCCCCCCGCGGTGCTCCCTAAAAGTAGCTCCAGCTTGCCGTGCAATTCCTTCCCGCCCCCCTGCAGGTGCCTGGCCTCCGCACAAAGGCATCAGGCAGCCAGAAGCTATGGCTTGTTCTGTGGTCTTCAGAGTGTGGGGAATGTCATCCCGAGGGGACAGGCAGGATCTATCACTGTCAAACCCGAAGGCTTTTTTTTTTTTTTTTTTTTATTCTTGCAAACTCAGATCTTTTCAGATCTTTGCGGCTGATCAGAGATACAGCTTGACAATAGGGGACTTAAATCTCAGCAAGCGGGGAGGCGAGGCAGAGAGAGGTAGCACGCTTAAAATAAAGTACACTGACTCTTTTTTGGGGGAAGATAAAACATAACTCCTGGTGCACGCAGCACAAGAAAAGCCCTGGGAGAACAGAGAAGATCTTTGTCAGGAATTGTATCTCATTTAGCACCATTGTTTCACCGTGTTCCTTTCAGGGTGGAAGCGATTCATCTTCCTTTTGTTCCATGCTGCCTTTTATATTTTTTCCTTTCGCAGAAATTTCTCTTCCATTAGCCGCGGAGGCGAGCTCTCCTCCTTTCCCGGCTCTCCACAAACAGGACTTTCATCTTCCACGTGTTGATGCTCCGCTCTCACCGTCCAATTCAATGAGTTTTCCTCCCCCGTTTTGTCGAGGAGGGATTCAGACAATGCAGACAATATTGCTGTGCAGTGGGTTTGGAAAAGTATTGCAATAATCCCATAGTGTGTGTGTGTGTGTGTGTGTGTGCGCGCGCGCGTGAGGCTAGGGATACCACCATCATTTATTCGCTCAGGAAACACTTCCGAGCATCTCCGGGCTGTTTTACATGTACGAGGACCTCCAGGAGCTGCGACGCAGAAAAGCAGTCGCGCCGAGTGTCCCGCTAGAGGAGAGGCCACACAAAAAGAGGGTGATTAGGGTGCAGGCGTTAAGGGGCAAAACAGGAAGATAAGAGATGTCCCAAGGGACGAGCACAGAGGCTCTGGTCTCTGCATCTGGAGAGCGAAGGATAAAATTCGTAACAAACGTTTATACTTCATTGTCCATTTCATCAGAAGGGTTTCGGATGGGGGCGCCCGGGTGGCTCAGCCCATTAAGCGGCCGACTTCGGCTCGGGTCATGATCTCGCGGTCCGTGAGTTCGAGCCCCGCGTCGGGCTCTGTGCTGACAGCATGGAGCCTGCTTGGGATTCTCCCTCTCTCCCTCTCTCTGCCCCTCCCCCTTCCCAACAATAAATAAATAAACTTAAAAAAAAGAAGGGTTTCTGACACCAGCAGACTGAAATAACAGTCGTAGCTTCTCGGAGCCCCTGTATCTAGCAGGTGCTTATCACGTTTTCTCCTGTGTCTTCAGGTAGCCCTTAGGAGGGTATGAGGAACCGAACTTCCCAGCAGTCGAGTGACTTTCAAAAAGCTGCACAGCTCCTAAGTGCCGGAGTTTGATCTCAATCTTGAGTCCCTTGGCAACATAGGAGAATGGCTGGAGGGGACACGTGGGTTGTCAGGCCGGTCCGGATTATACGGCAGTAAGTGACCGATGTTTCCCATATTGGAACTCTTCCGGGAGTTTCTTCCTAGTCCTTGAGCCCTTCTCTGCTACCTGCAGCGGATGCCTGGGCATCTGAAGGCCACCCGGCCCGGATGCCGTTGTTAAAGCAGCTTGGCGAAGGGGCGCCCGGGTGGCCCCGTCGGTTGAGCGCCTGACTTCAGCTCAGGTCATGATCTCACGGGTTGTGGGTTCAAGCCCCAGGTCTGGCTCTGCGCTGACAGCTCGGAGCCTGGAGCCTGCTACGGATTCCGTGTCTCCCTCTCCCTCTGCCCCTCCCCCGCTCGCGCTCTGTCTGTCTCTGTCTCTCAAAAATAAATACAAGACGTTAAAAATTAAAAAAAAAAAAGCAGCTTAGCAAAGCTGGAGCCTCCGTCTTCTGGGGTGAGTGGCATCTGGGGGGGGGCGTATGGCCACCCGCCTACTGGGGCTTGACTTGAATCCCCGTATCTCGAACGCACGAGAAGTCCAAGGGCAGCTAAGCCGTGCTCTGCTCCAGCCTCGTCCAAGCCACATCCAAAGGCCATCCTGTTTCCTGTTTTGTTTTGTTTTGTTTGTTTGTTTCCGGTCTCATAAATAAGGCCTCGGTAATGGCAGGAAGGGAATCCAGGGGACAGGAACACAGCATTACATCATCACATTACCTCCCCTGATGGATCTTCAAGGCCGCCAAACTCAATTAGCTCGCTGGTAATAGGCACACCAGCAGCAGGGCTCCCGCAGCCGAGTTTCTTGTTCCGAAGAAGGACACGGAAAAACAAATGACCGTGGGGCTCCCTGTGCGGCTCAACCTGCCAACCCGCCCAACGCGCCCCCTCGGTCCCAGATGCGGTTCGCTTCTGATACCTCGGAACTTGGACCTTGGCTTTTGCCACATCTGCACCCCCAGAAACAGAACGCTGGTCCTTAGCGGTGTCCTAAGTATTTGTGCTGGTCCCCATGCTCACACGGAGTTGCTTTCTCTCCTGCAAATGACCAAGCCTTACCGGCCCCCGAGACCTAGAGAGGTCCTAGGAACAAGCGTGGAAATTCAGCAAGTGGCTTTGTCTCCGTCCCCGCATGCACGATATCCGTCCCCCTCGGACGTATCGAAAAATCAGCCAAGCTCACCTCTTGGATAAGGTAGACGACTCCCACTCAGTTTACTGCGAAGTTCAAAACTGTACTATTTTATTTAAATTTTTTTTAACGTTTATTTATTTTTGAGACAGAGAGAGACAGAGCATGAATGGGGGAGGGGCAGAGAGAGAGGGAGACACAGAATCCGAAACAGGCTCCAGGCTCTGAGCTGTCAGCACAGAGCCCGACACGGGGCTCGAACTCACGGACCGCAAGATCACGACCTGAGCCGAAGTCGGACGCTTAACCCACTGAGCCACCCAGGCACCCCAAAACTGTACTATTTTAGCCGCAGTGTCATGCGCATAAGGAATGTTTCCGCTGAACGGTCCTGAGAATTTAACTTGCCGGGCCCTGTAACTGTACAGAGGGGAAACCCAAGAGAATAAGGGTGAGGGATGTCCCTCAGGCCGCATGGCGGGTTAACAGACGCGCAGAAGGACTATAAACAGGCCATCCTCCGTGCGGTCCCACATGGGACGGTCTCGCTGAGCCTCTCCGGGGGGAGGAGGGAGCTCTGTCATCCCGAGATGAGTTGCATTCCAAAGCGGCGCACAGTGGGTCCGCAGGAGCGGTCGACGTGATGTCTCTGGTCCGTGGACTCAAAAAGTCCTTCACTTTTAACACCACACTCCTTGCGCGTGGTCCTAAGGTTTACGTGTCGGGGTGGCTCTCAAACATCAAATTGGAGGCATCGACTTCTGCGACAGGAGGGTTACACTGCACTTCCTGCGTTTTCCAGGCCATCTTTCACCCTAAGCTTGGCTTTCCGTCCCTCTTTTAGAAACAAGAAGGGCCATTCGAGGCCCCGCGTCTCGGCTTCCGACCACAGCCGCTTCCCTGGAGGGGAACACACGGGGCCTCCGTGCTGTGTCCTAAGTGCCTCATAAATCACGCATTTCCTTGTAAGAAGGATCTTCAGGGGGGCCGATCTGCTGGGTAGCTTTCTCCTCCTGCCCTCGGGCAGACTAGCAATCGCTGTGTCTTACTCATCTCTTGTCTATTGACGGCTCTGAGAAGCCCCCACATGGGGATGCTGGTGACGTGTGGCCCCCAGGGGGGAATCACTCCAATCCTCGATGATTCCCCTCGTGGCCCTGTGATGCGGCCACATCACAGGAGGGCTGTGCTAAAATGTCGGTCGGGTCGGCTGGACAAATCAAACGACACAAACAGCCACCGTGCTTTTCTAGTCCTAGAACTCAGAACGTTCTACCCGGAGACGCCAGAATCCGTGTGGGTGCTCCCGTGTCTTCCTGCCTGTCGCCCTCTCCTCTTCCCTCTCTGTCTTCATGACGAGGCCCCACGTGGTCCCCAGGACTACAGCAAACCAGGAGGAGGTGGGCCGGGGCTCACATCTGGGCCGTCGCTCGAGAGCAAAGTGACCTCACGCACATTAGAGGACCGCACTGCCTCTCACGAAGGACCACGACGGGGTGGAGGAAAAAGTGGAACAAAATAACAGACACAGGGTTCCCGGGGGGCGGTGCATAACAGACTGTGGACTTTCTTTCGTGCTTTAGTCCATAATGGTTCTCTGAGCGCCTCCTCGGCCAGCCCGGCAGGGACACGGTACCAAATGAAACACCCGGAACCCCACTCTCGTGGGACTGACGTTCCAGCAGAACAGCAAGTAGCAAGTCGGAGCCGTAGAATGTGCCACAGGGATGGTTGCCATGGAGAGGGATACGGTGGGGAACGGGTCAGGGAGTGTGGGGCTGGGGGAGAGGGGTTTGACATTTGAAACGTGCCATCGGGGAAGCGCTCGTAGAGAGGATGTCGTCGCAGATGTCGGGTGGGAGGTCCCACCTGGGTTCCCGATTCCTAGCACACTGTAGGTGTTCGTTGAATGCTTCAAGGATGGATGGAGGGACGGAGACAGATTCCAAGACCGCAGGGATTGGTGAGGTCGAGGCAGGAAACCGGGTACCCATCCAAAACCTCTTCCGTGCAGAACTTGGCCAGGGACACAGAATCTGTCAGAGTGGGGGGAATCGGGCAAGGCCTGATTTCAGGATGTCAGGACGCACGGCTAAGGGAGCGGAGAAGTGGCCTCAGGCCCAGGGAAGTAAGACGGCTCGCTTGACGTTGGACCTGAGGTCCAAGGACGACGTGGTACTGATAGGAAGTGTATCAGACACTGCACAGAAAGGGCAGCAAACAGCCGTCCTCTCCGGGGGAAGCTCCGTCCTCCGGTCTCCGAAACGGGCCTCTCGCGTGGTCTCGGGCATGTGGGTAGAGCTCTAGAAACTCGGCTTCGACCACCTCATGCACGTTCAGGCCGGATGCCCTTCCTGTGTAGAAATTCTGGAACCTCTCACTCCGGGGAGACATGAGCTCCATTCCCTCCGTGAGCTCTTTCCTTTCTCCAGCCCAGGGAGGGATTTTGTGCTGAGACCGCGGCCCGGCTGGGTGCCTTAGGCAGGTCGCTCTGCCGTTGCCTCTTCTGTGAACCCACTCTCGGAGGCTAGCCACCTGCTTCCTCTTCGAGCTTCCCAAATGTAAGGAAGACGGAAGCAGAAATGTGATGGGACCGTTCGGCAACGTGTGAGGCAAGGTTGGAAGGACCTAGAGATGGCCTCGTGTATCTGCCTCATTTCCCCAGTACCTGACGGCAGGCAGTCCTGTGGGACACCACCCCCCTCGGCCATCTTGGGCCCACACGGACCATGGTGCCTATTGGTGTTGAGACCATCGAGGCGGCCACCGCTGCCAGCCCAGTGTTCGATGACGAATGAGAGCAAGTTGCACCCAACGTCACCCCCCAGAGAGCCTCTGCAATATGTGCACACAGGAGACACTGGGGACATTCTTCACAGGCCAAAGTTGGCCTGGGGAAGGCTCCGGATGTCCTCATAGAGCAGTGGGTTCCCAGGGGAAAGACCAACTAAAGGGGGACTTTTCGGTGAAGAAAACAGACAACGGATGGACGTAGGTTAAAAGGAACCAAATTCTTTTTTATTATTGAAGTTTTTTATTTATGTAAGTAATCTCTACGCCCCACGTCGGGCTGGAACGCACAACCCCGAGATCAAGAGTCACACGTTCTTCTGACTGAGTCCGCCGGGCGCCCCAAAAGGAACCAACTTCTTGTCTGAGACAGAGGCAAAAGACCTTGGGGTTTGGGTCATTTATGTCCTCCAGTCTCCCCAGGGTCCTGGGGAGCAAAGGGGCAAACAAGCAGGTTTGGATTGGTGACAAGGGAAATGGAGCATAGACATTGCTGACAGTGGCAGGGGGTAGTCATGCGTACTCACCTTAGCAAGGGAGAGAAGAGGGAGAAGGGGGTCTCCACGGGACTCTAGAGCAGGTGTCCCGGCCAGGGGGACAGAGCACCGCTGTGGGAGAAGATTGAAATTCTGGGGGAACCAAGGGCCTTTATCTTGGCAGGTCAAATGGAAGTTGGCTGGGGACCATGCATGGTTTTTTTGTTCTTTCTGGAAAGCTAAAGGAGTCAAACTGAGCTCGGCAGAGGATGGGGAGAAACTGAAGGCTCATCACAGACTCTTGATGCATGGAAATGAGGGCAGAACCTTCTGGCTTGTTCTTGTCGTTGTTGCTGAGACCCATTGGACGTATACTCTATCTCTTAAGGAAGACTTTGGCCCCTCGGAAGCAATGGTCTTGCTTTGTTTATGAGTCCAGGGCCTCACCAGAGGAGGTAGTCCTGCCTTGGCCCCCAAAGCTGAGGGAACTACCAGCCAGAACTACCTCAGGCCGATTGCCTGCCCTCTTGGACATCTTTCTGCATACTGCCGGTGGCTGGGCGGCCCATCGCTTCCCCTGCCTCGCGGTAATATTGTCTTCTCAGAGACCACATGGAAAGGAAAGGTCTAGGAGTCAGGGTCATACTCTTCTAATTACCACCGGTCAGATGTAACTCCCGCTGGGGTGATTGTTTCAATAAGCAAGTTCAGGGTAGACTCCAAGGGGTCAGTCACCCTGGGTTATGGCATTCCGACCGATATGCATTTTATGTCTGTGGTGTGGGGCACTGGTCCAGGCTCTTGGGACACGTCCATGAACAACGCTCAGTAAGAGCCCCTACCTTGTAAAGCTTACATTTTAACAGCCAATAAACAATAAACAGGGGAGTAGAGGTAAGGGATTTCTGGGGGGGGGGGGAATCACAATTTGAAATCAGGATGGCCCTTATGAAGGTATGAAATTCGAGCGAAGACTTAAAAGCAGGAAGTCAGAGGCAGAGGGAATGGCCAGTGCAAAGGCCCTGTGGTAGGAGCATGTCTGGCATGGTGAGGAACAACAAAGAAGGCAGTGCAGCTGGAGGAAGCATGGGGAGGGATGGAGAGATGAGGCAGAGAAGTTACGGGGACCAGAGTCCAGCACATTCTGTAGGGTCTTACGGGCCCCCTGAATACATTTGCTTCTGCTGTTAAACGAAGTGAGGCCATTGAGGGATTTTGAACAGAGTGGTCCAGGAGTCACTCTGGCTAATTTGATGAGCAGAGGGTCACATGTACAGGGGGTGAGGCGAAGACCGAAGCAGAGACATAATCAGAGAGGCCCCCGGGCAGGTGGTTCCAGAAGGATTGCAGTGAATCTCGCTGCAATGCTTGCTCGTTCATTTCTTGAGAACCTAGAAGCAAAGGTGGCCCGTGGGGGAGGGTCAGTCAGCAAGAGCAGGGGTCCTGGTCTTAGCCTGTCATCGCTGGGAGATGCAGGGTGAGGCCAGGAGCAGAGGCACCGGACGTGAGTCACGATGTGGAGTCCAAGGTGGGGTCGATCCTCGGGATCCAAGACACGTCTTCAGCAATGGCCGGGAGGCTGGGGGGCCGTCACGGGCATGCAGCCGTGCCCGTGTGTTTTATTCATTTTTCCTTTTTTAAAAGTCCATTTATGTATTTTGAGAGAGCGAGCATGAGCAGGGGAGAGACAGAGAGAGAGGGAGAGAGAGAATCCCAGGCTGATGGCGCAGAGCCCGACGCGGGGCTCGAACTCCCGAACCGCGAGGTCACGACCGGAGCCGAAATCAAGAACCGGGCGCTTCGCCGACCGAGCCACCCAGGCGCCCCGAGTCCATTTGTTTTAAGGGAGCAAAAGCCAGGCCTTCCACGCGACCTCGGGAAAGTCACTTCCTCTCTGACAGATTTCTCGGTAGGGGAAATGGACAAGTAGCAAGTGTCACGTGCACCGGCAGGGGAGCGTCAGGAGGTATTAAGCTGTGGTTCTCAACCTTGCACGTGGAGGTCTCCAGGAGTCACTTAAACAGTCCTGGGGCTGAGGTTCCATCCCCAGAAGTGCTGGCTGAGTTGGCCTGGGCGGGGCCCGGGCGCTTCCCGTAAAACTCCCCAGAATGATATTGTTCATCGGCATCCCGCATCACCGCCGCCCTTTAAACGATCCTTGGACCCCTTCCTAGATTCCTTGCCAGGAGCCCTCCTGTTCTGCCAGGGTTTTGCCTGAGGGTCTCTGGTGTCTCCCTAAGAGCCACCTACTGCGGGGTTCCCAGCCCCCAAGGTCATTGGTGGCTGCCCCCCTGCTGGCAAATCTCCTGAAGCAGTTTTCCTAATCACCTGTGGATCCTGCCTCCCTCGCCGTGGTTACGCCCCTCATTTCGTTGTAGCCGTGGAGCATGTGCAGCGGTTTGTTTTCTCGCAGAACCCTGGCCGGTGTCCCAGAGGATTCTGTCACGCAGCCAGGCCTGACCATCATTACTGCAAACCTTTAGGCTGGAACTTTATCTTCCTGAGCCCTGGTGGGTGACACCTGCTCCATTGCCTGCCCGAAGCCACCTGTCGTGGATTGCTTGGGGACCGCAGCGCCTGCCCCTTCTCAACGTGAGCTGTTGGCCCTTCCACCCGGGGGGGAGACAGTTCCTCCTTGAATACGGGTGGGCCTGGGGACTAGCGTCGGCTCGTAAAACATGGCAGAAGTGATTTGGTGACAGCCCCCAAGCCTCAGGTTGCAGAGGGCTTGAACCTTTGCCTCTTGGGACGCTAGGTAGGAGACCCCCAGGTAGGAAGCCAGTCAAGGCTTCTGGGGAGGAAGCTCATGGCCACGTACGAGCATCCCATTGATGCTGTAACAAATGACCACCAACTGTGTGTCTTAAAACCACACAGATTTATTAATGTACAGTTATGGGAGCCCAGATTCCCCAAATCAATCTCCTTAGTTTAATTTTTTTTAATGTTTATTCATTTTTGAGAGAGAGAGAGAGAGCGAGTGAGCAGGCGGGGGAGGGGCAGACAGACAGGGAGACACAGAATCCGAAGCGGGCCCCGGGCTCTGAGCTGTCAGCACAGAGCCCGACGCGGGGCTCGAACCCACGAACCTCGAGATCACGACCTGAGCCGAAATCAAGAACCAGATGTTTAACTGACCGAGCCACCCAGGCGCCCCCCTAGTCTCCTTAGTTTAAAGTCAAGGTGTTGACAGACCCGCATTCCTTCTGGAAGCTCTAGGAAAGAACACTGTCTTTGATTTTTCCAGATTTCAGAGGCTGCCTCATTCCTTGGCTCAGGGCCCCACTGCACCCCACCCTATGCTTCTAGCATCATGTGTATGCTCTTTTCTGACCCTGAACTTCCGGCTTGCCCCTTTAGATGGACCCTTACGATCACTTTGGGTCCACCTGAATAATCCAGGATAATCTCCCTATCTCTCAACCCCACTGCAAGATCCTCTCTGCCACGGAAGGTCACATGTTCACAGGTTCTGGGGATGAGGTAGGGATGTCTTCAGGGGGCCATTATTCTGCCAACCACGGATGGCCATGGGAAGTTGCATTTGGCCCACAGGGTGCCAAGCGACCGGTGGCCCCCTCCGCCATGTTCTAGAGCATACCGCCATGGTAGCACAGAGGTCATGCTTCCTCAGCTGCTCCCGGGCAGCAGGGTCCTAGGGCCGGGTCCTCTGATAGGGCTTCCCATCAGCTTCATGGAAGCTTCCCCAGACCCTTGCTCTAAGTCCGGTCCTGCCCTACCTCCCCTTTCTCTGTTGTCTCCCCTGGGCATTGACCGCATCATGATCTGATGGCTCCTGGGGTTTCTCTGCCTCCCTTCTCATTTTCCCCTCACCGAAGTTTCCCCGATAAACCTCTTAGATGTCACATCCCGACTTGGCATCCATTCGGAGGACCCACATGGGCGCGGGTCTCCCTGGGGGGTTCAAAACGCCCAGCCGACAGCCAACCCTACCTTCCGGCCTGTGAGTGAGGCCAGCGCGGCCCATCCCATGCTACGGGCCCTTCCATAAATCACAGCCACACGAATGTGTGAGAAGCCCGCAAAGTAACCTCGTCACCCGAGGCACCGAAGCTTAATTGTTCCGAGTCCCTAACTTTCGGGGTGTTTTTTTTCAAGGTAGAGAGGCTATCACACCACTTGACAAGATTGACGGAAAATAAGAAAAAGGTAAGCTGGTAGAAAGCAGGATTTTGTGGGCTCAAGAGTGGCGTGGCAAGGCCGCCACTGGCCAAGGAATCCTTCCCGGGCTGAGCTGTCTTTCTGTGACCCATTCTGTCTACTCGACCTTGCACTCCAGATCCCTCCGGCGGCCAAGTTCACACTTGGATTCGGGCCTCCGGAAGCTGCACCTGTGGGTTCTGGCCCCGCCTCTAACTGGGGTCTCGGTGCCCACCCATTCCCGCCTGGCCAGATACTCTCGGCCTTGGGTTTTATAATGAAATTCTCCCATTCCTGCTCCACCGTTGAGCTGTCTGCTCATCTCCTGCCTCCAACCTGTCTCCCCATCTCTCTGATCCCGTGCCGGGCGTCACCCTCTGACTGCACCCCCGTGGGGCGCCCCAGAAAACCTTGCCTCAAGGAGTTGGCCTCTTGGCTGAGCTTTGGGGCCGGGACCCAGCCCCAGCAGTCCGTGGCCCTTTCCCTGTTGACATTGTCCTGTCTTCTGGCTTCTGGTGCCTTCCTGGATCCCACTGCGCTCCCGTCCGCTCTGTCCTGCTGACCTGCTCTCCAGCACACCAGGACATCCCTGCCGGAGATTTTTGACTTCTTCCAGCCAGCAGGAACACTCAGCCTGACCCAGACGCCTCTCCCCGCCTGACCCCGAGGAACTGCAACATTTCCCAAGTCAGCGGCCACGTCTTCCAAAGGGTTACTCTGGCCTTTCCCCGCCAGGGTGGATTATACCTGCGACAGAAGTTGTTCACTGGAGAACCCTTTGCTGTGCCTGAAATGGTTTTCAGGTGGCAAGAATGCACTTGATTCCTGGACAGGCATTTTCCATTGGAGAGGACAAATTTTAAGTCCCTTTTCTGCACTGCCGTAAGTCAAAGGACTGTCATATTAAAAAACAGTAGGAAGAACCAGCTCTTGGGGGGAAACGTGAACACTTTCCAACTGTGGTGAGTCAATGGCACACTGAAGGCAACATAATGAATCCAAGATATCCTTTTTTTTGTTTTGTTTTCTGGAAATAAGGTGTCTTAGAGACGCAAAGTAATAGGAAATCTATTAGTCGCTGTCTTGCCTGAAGCGTTTTTTGATGTTAAATTCCCTTCATGTATCTTTAGGGTATTTAAAGAGATGGCATTAAACGGGCCCTACAATGTCTACAAGACTTCTCTTTAAACTTCTCAGTGCTCTTTTTTTTTTTAAGTTTATTTATTTTGAGAGAGAGAGAGGGAGAGGGTGTGCATGAGCAGAGGAGGGGCAGAGAGAGAGGGAGAGACAATCCCAAACGGCTGGAGGCATTTGAACTATTCACGAACAGCCACTGACGTGGGAGCTCTGACATCTTTGTACGTGAGCTATGCAATCGCACACGTAATGCAGAATAGACACATTCCAGATGTGATCGGCCATGTGCCCCGTAGACACTTCAGGACAGTCTCATATCCAACTATATTTCCTCATATACCTCCACTCTCATGGAAATGTGGTATTTCCAGTCATTTCCGGCAACAATGACTGAATGAACCCAGTCTAAAAAAGCAAGGAACTGAGCGAGCTGAGATTTTTCCGATAACATCCAATTCCATCCCCTCTAACCTCGGTATGTATGAATACTAAAAGGGGCCACGTGTGTTCTTTATCTACCTGCAAAAGACAGGTGCTTCCAGGGCTGGTTCATTGGCTCAGTGGTGTCAGGGTGCTGGGCCAACACCTCCGGATTCTCTTGGCTTTTCCTCATGGCCACAAAATGGCTGCTGCTGTTCCAGGCATCGGGACCACACACAGGGATCTGACGGAGAAAGAAAGTGTCAAAACCAAAAGTGAATTTTCTTCGGCAATTTCTTTTCTACTCTTCTTCCCCCCTTCTAAATCAGATTAAAATCTAGCAAAGAGAAAGGAAATCCCATAGATCCTAGCTGGCCGGTGCTGAAAAGGACTCCAAAATAAAGTGACATAAAAAGTCCCATAGTTCCCCCAACTCAACAAATATAAACATTTTCTTCTTTCGCAAGCACAAGCTCCCCGTTAAGCGTTTCAGGATGCCAGGCGGCTTTGTTCCACGCACTGACTCAGGAATCCAGGCCGATGGCTTCCAAAGTCATTCCGTGCATCACCCGTCCTGCCAGGGGGAAGGTGGAAAGCCCGAAAGTTCTGGTCCTGAGATTCCTTCTTCAGCAAGTGGCATATGGAACCCAAGCCTAAGTTACATGAACTGGCAGGAGCATAGTCACATGTGGGCACCACAGCAAACACATTCCCAAGCTGGAAAACACATTCCCAAGCTGGCCTTGGGGGCGGCCCCAGCTGCAGAAGTAGACGGGCAGAATGGATTCGGGTTGCTGTTTGCTTCTGTTAT
Organism: Lynx canadensis; assembly: GCF_007474595.2. Classification (NCBI taxonomy): domain Eukaryota; kingdom Metazoa; phylum Chordata; class Mammalia; order Carnivora; family Felidae; genus Lynx; species Lynx canadensis. Next base: position 29,472,571 of record NC_044318.1, on the reverse strand, counting down.
CACCCACCGTGCCTGGTTTAGACAAATTGTGACCCCTCCCTTGTTCCGGCTGAGGGACTTTCCTCCTTGAGTTCCAAGGACGCGGTGCTGTTACGGGCACTCAAAACGGAGGTTTGATTAAGAAAAAGAAAAAAAAAAAAAAAGAGTGAATGGGGCGCCTGGGTGGCTCAGTGGGTTAAGCGTCCAACTTCGGCTCAGGTCACGATCTCACAGTTCGTGGGTTCGAGCCCCGCGTCGGGCTCTGTGCCGACAGCTCGGAGCCTGGAGCCTGCCTCGGATTCTGTGTCTCCCTCTCTCTCTGCCCGTCCCCCACTCACACTTGGCCTCTCTCTCTCCCTCTCTCTCAAAAATAAATAAACATTAAAAATTTTTTTTAAATAAAAAAGAAAAAGAAAAACAAAGAGTGAGAATTATCTATAGGGGAGGTGATAAATAGTTCTCATCACAGACTTTTCGTACAAGCAAAGGTACAATGCAGGGGGGCAAAAAAAAAAGCGATTATGTTATCATTTGGGGTTTTGTTCCTCTGAGAGTGGCACATTTAATTCCACATCAGTCTCCGGGACCTGACTCCGTGGTCTCTGGGGCAGGGACTTTGCTGGTGACATCTCCTTATTCCCCCGCCGCACCCCTGCGTTCAGGGTCTGCTAATGACCAGTAGAGATGAAGTTCGGGTTTCTGACCGCAGCCGTCCGCTCTTGAACTGCTCACGCCTTTGGGGAACGGGGGCTGGGGTTCAGAGCACTTCGTGGTTTTAGCCATTGCGTACCCTGGTAGTTGAGGACAGGGATCGCGTGGTAGCCGGATGAGTGTGCCTGGTTACGTTCATTTCAACACTGGGTGGCTATCGACCTCCTCAACCCGAATGATAAGACGACCTCACCCAGTGTCAGTTGGTGCCCTGTCTGTGTACCAGTTTTTTCTCTGCTGCCCACTCTCGTGGCACCGGCTACATTGCTCTTTGTAACTCGGTCACGAGGGAAAAATCAGTGTCTCCGTGCACATCCCTTTGCCTTATTTGAGAATTTAGGATCCGTGAGGTCAAGGGACATTTCTTCTTTCAGTGTTTTAAAAATTTGTTTTAGAGGAGGGAGAGCATGAGCGGGAGAGAGGGGCAGAGGGAGAGAGAAAAGAGAGACTCCCAAGCAGGCTTCACGCTCCGTGTGGAGGGCGCTGGGATGGCGACCTGAACCGAAATCGAGAGTCGGATGCTCAACACCGAGCCGCCCAGGCGCCCCCAGAGGACATTTCCCCCGCATCTTCCATATGGAGCAATGGAACACCATTTTTCTCCGATCTCAGCCTGACTTCATGTGTCTTTCAGGTCTCCTGACAAGACTGGCCAATTATATTTAAATGACCCACTGAGACTTCAGAGCCATAAGCCACACTATGGAGTTTATTAATTAAGCAAATATTTATTGTGTATCTATTAGGTGCAGTAAAGTCACCTCCCACACAGCAGAGAGTGGTTTGAATGTGAACTTACTGCTTTGAACTCAGGCACTGCCCGACACTCTTAATTATAGGAATGCATGCAAACCCTTTTTTCTAGTTACAGTCAAATTTAGAGAGTAGTGGGGGTACTGAGGACATTTCTACCAAATCGTGAGCGTCCCATGGGAACTAAGTTCCCACGATCGCAAGGAGTAAAGAGTCAGTCTTCAGCCACCTCCTACAGGACCTAAAGTTATTCCATCTTGTTTGATCTTCGGTAGAGGCTTCGACCATCATCCTTGACTCGACATATCAGGAGATTTTGACGGGGCTGACTCTAGTAACTCAGGATGATGAGTTCCGGAAGGAGACGTCCTCTCCAGCATAGAGCAAAGGGAAGTGATCAGTATTAGCTGGGCTTGGACCCTGGACCCCGCCTACAGAGCTCTGGTAAGTTCTCCTGGATCACATGAGAAAGCATTTATCCTAAGTTGCTAGGCGAAAATGTCTTCAAAGTAGAGCCCGGTCCCTTACACTAGCCGGTCTCCATGGAGAATCAGTCACAGGACATGGTCACGAGATTTGCTAGGGCCTTCCCTACCTGACTTCCGCCTAGAACAGCAGGGCACGTGGGACCACCTGGGCTTGTTCTCAACTAGACTCGCTTGGGTGGAAGAACAGAGGTAGGGCTTTCTTCCTAGGATTAAGATTTGCAGAGCAGAGATAGAAGGAAGTTGGTAGAGGAGAATGCCGGAGAGAAAGTCATAGCCACGTGAACAAGTTTGTACGGATCACCCGCAAATGGGGCCAGTCAATGCCCTGGAATGTGATTCACCTAGAGCCTTTCCTCCACCCTGGGTGGGGACTGGGGGGGAACGAGGGGCGTGATTGGGGCTCAAATCACTGGCCGCATCCAGTGAGGTGGAACGAAGCAGGAATAAATGTAAACGTCTCCACTTAAGCCCCAAATATGGTTGCACAAATAGCAAATTTGGGTCTCCTCCTAGATTCAGGGGTTTGGAAGGGCTCACAGGGCTATCACTCTGATGTCTCCATAGTGTATAGACCATCTTCGCTTTGCCCTGGTCAGACAACTTCAGTTTTGAATGATGTTTTTTAAAACGAACACGGGGGCACCCGGGTGGCTCAGTTGGTTGAGCGTCCAACTCTTGATTTCGGCTCGGGTCATGATCTCACCGTCGTGGGATCAAGCCCTGCGTCGGGCTCTGCACTGATAGCGTGGAGCCTGCTTCGGATTCTCTCTCTCCCTCTCTCTCTTCCCCTACCCAGCTTGTGCTCTGTCTCTCTCTCTCAAAGAAAACAAAAACACAAACAAAAACAAAAAACAAACAAAAAAACAAAAGCTAAACACAAAACAAAGCAAAACAAAAAACCCAGGCACCCAGACAAGGTATAGATTGTTTAGAGGAAATTCATAAACAGTATAAGCAATTGAATTAAAAAGTGGCTATTTTAATTGTTCCCATTCTAGGATTTCAAGGTGCTGGAAATCTAAAGGGAGCTGGGTTTGCTGAATTCCTATTACGTGCACTGTTGGTAGGCGCGGTATTCGAATTGCCCACTTTGACCATTGTGGCCATTGTCCTTATTTTACGGATAAGGACATCAGGGCTTCCAGATGCTAGTTCTAGGCGATTTTCCTGCACTCCCACAGCTAATGGGCAGCAAACTGGGACTCGCCCCTCCCTTCCTCCCAATTCAGAAGTACACGTTGCTTCTACGACACCGAGCATTGAACATTCCGTGATTTTAAGATTGCATGCTTCGGTGATCCTGAAGGATGCTTCTAAAGTTGCAGGGTTCCAAGACTCTGCAGACCCAGCTTGGCAAGAGAGGTGTGGGTAGGAGGATGGTGGGGGGGGGGGGCGCGGGGGGGGGGGAAGGGAGCAAGAAGGGGCAGGGAGACCAGAGAAATCACAAAGGTGATTATTCACCCCAACAAAGCGTTCTTGTGTATTTCTCTGCATTTCTACCAGGCAGGCCTGTGACCTGAGAACAACTCCCTTGGAGCCAGGGTTTTTCTCATTTCCTGGCTCCTAATCTAATAGAAATGTCTAAACTAGGTGGCTGGCTCTGGCAGAGAGAGGGGAAAAACAATCTAGGATCCATCACTGCATGGGAAACGGCGTCTGCAGGAAAGATGTCAGGAAGGGACAAAGCTCTGTTCACCCCGGTGCTTCTCCTGGCAACCGCTGTTCCGCTCTCGGTCTCCTGCCTGCACCGCGAGAAAGGTGTCGGGCAGGGTCGTCCAGAGGGGAGCCTGGCCAGGGCGCCACACCTCTGCCAGATGCCAGCTGACGCTCTGACTTTCTTTGCAACTTGATTAAATGCCTCTTTGCTGGTTGCCAACCAGAGGGTCGGACCTCGAGTGTCCAGACGGTGGTCTAAAAGAACTCCTTACGGCATTACAAAATAATAATAATATCCAGTGCAGAGCTTCCAGGGGTTTTCTGAAGCTCCAGCTATCCCCCTTGGACAATCAATGCCAAGTCCTTTCCCAGCCAGGATACATGTAGCAGGAGGCAGAGTCCTAAAACACCCTTGTAAAACAGTGTGTTTCCATTTGTAATCTAAGGGACGGCACTAAGAATCAACAGGCATGTGGGTGGAGCCTTACCCCGGTCCCAACTACAAATGAGAGCCGCCAAAATCTGTCCGTGCTGGTCACCTAACGTACTGGACCCCAGGAGGCAGATATGTCCAACAAAGAGCGTTCCCTGTCCTTAGATGTTTATGGTTATCACATTAAATTATTATTTTTTAAGTTTATTTATATACTTTTGAGAGAGAGAGAGAGAGAGAGAGCAAGGGAGGGGCAGTGAGAGAGGGAGAGAGAGTGCCAAGCAGGGACTGTCAACACAGAGCCCGGTGCAGGGCTCGATCCCATGACCATGAGATCATGACCTGAGCTGAAATCAAGAGTCCGACGGTTAACCGACGGAGACACCAGGCACCCCTCATGTGAAATTATTAACCAAACCAAATTAAACGCTTCTCAGATTTCACCAAATTTCTCACTAATGTCCTTTTTCTGTTCCAGGATCCAGCTCAAGGTTGCATTTAGTTAGTTTTATTACTTTAGTTGAATTTTCCCACAGCCTTGTTGCAGTGGAACTGATTATATAAGATGATCACATTAGGGGAGTCAGGGTGAAAGGTCTCCAGAAACTCTCACCTAGGGCTGGGATCGGGGTGGGGATGGGAACGTTGACTGTCAAGGAACATGAGGGAACGTTCTGGGGCAATAGGAACGTTATAAATTTTTATTATGGTGGTGTTTACATAGACGTATACGTTTGTCAAAACTCATCGAACCGTATATTTAAAGTAAGTGTATTTAACTGTATGTAAATTATACCTCAAGAAAGTTGACATTTAAAAATCTTTTAAATCAAAATAAGATCACATCCCTCCTGTCCATAAAAATCCTTCAATGGCTTCCCAGTACACATGAAATAAAATTCAATTTTAAAACAATGAAAATAAATGACTCTAATAAAATGTTGGTTAAGCTCCTCAAGATACAAAGAGCACTCATTAACCAACAAGAAAATGGGCTTGGGTCATGAATGGGCAATGTTATAAGGAAATAAGAATGGGTAATCACATTTGAAAATAAGTTTAGCTCTATCAATAATAAAATAAATATAATTTGTAACGAAAGAACAGAAGATTATCATGCAGTGGTTTGTTCAAGGCTAGAAACAGAGTCAGGCTTCCTCAACAGCCCTTCATTTGAGGAGCTGGCCAAGTCCCTTTCTATCAGGATTCTCTTTTTCCTGCTTCCTAGTTACTCTCTCCAGTGAAATGAAGTGTCAAAGAAAAATTGTGTTTAAATAGATGTGACCGTGTTGCCCAGACTCTTTGGCAGAGGCTACAAAGGCAGAGAACAGCATGAAAGATGCCAAGTACATGAGCTTCCTTAATTAAGGTCCCAGACCAGTGCAGGACGTGCTAAGAGACCGTGAAACTGTTTCAGCCAGCGATGGTCCCACCACACAGGCTGCTTCTGTAGGAATCGATTCAGGACGACGTGAACGATTTATTTGGAGAAAGGCATTGGTATGTCCCGATTCCCCTCCCATGGGGGCCTCAGGTCAGGAAAGGGGGGGTTGGAGTTGGGGACACGGGGAACCAGATGCTTGACCCACTTGGGCCTGAGGGGCTATGGGATGGGTTTGAACTCACACCGTCTCCCCCAAGGCGAAGACAGGACTGGACCGGAATGGTCTGTGACCAGAGCAGGCAGGGCGGAGCCTGGGGAGGTCTCTGTGTGCGAGATGTTAGAATTGCTAAGGGGACAGTAAGGACAAGTGACCCCAACAGAGTGGATAAAGGAGCTGTGAGTAGCCAGGGGGAAGAGGCATCGCCATTAAGGGACACACAGACACGAGGTATTCCTGGTGATGGGGAAGGTCTCCAAAGAACCCTCGAGGGCCTCCCGTGAAAAAGAGAACTGCCACACCCCGGAGGCCCAATCACAATGGCAAAGGTATCCTTCAAGTAAGAAGTTCCCTGCCCCTTGTCTTTCCCCCTTAATCCTCTGCAACCCTGGAGGGACCCAAAGTACAGCCAGAAAGTGGTGGATTTTGAACAAGAGGGAAAGAGGCGACCATCTACTGTCCCCCTGTCAGGGCTGATCTGGGGAAAGGAGGAAATTTTAAGTGGAATGACAGTTTATTTATTTATTTGCTTAATATTTCTTTATTTTGAGAGAGAGAGAGAGAGAGAGCGGGTCAGGGGCAGAGAGCGAGAGCGAAAGCGAGAGCGAGAGAGAGAGAAAGAGAGAAAGAGAATCCCAGCCAGGTTCCACACTCAGCGTGGAGCCCGACTCTGGGCTCAATCTCATGACCGTGAGATCATGACCTGAGCCAAAATCAGGGGTCAGACATTTAACTGACTGAGCTACCCAGGTGCCCTGAATGAGAGTTAAGATACGACTCTAGACTGTAGTTTTTAAATTTTTTTTTTAATGTTTATTTATCTTTGAGACAGAGAGAGAGCACAAGCAGGAGAGGGTCAGAGAGAGACGGAGACACAGAATCCGAAGCAGGCTCCGGGCTGTGAGCTGTCAGCACAGAGCCCGACGCAGGGCTCGAACCCACAAACCGTGAGATCATGACCTGAGCAGAAGTTGGACGGTCAACCAACTGAGCCACCCAGGTGCCCCACTAGTCTGTAGTTTTTGAAAACACTTAGAAAATGTTATTCTTTGTTATGACGTCTCTCTCTCTCTTTTTTTTTTTTTTTTGGCCTGAACATGATTGGGGGATGTCTGATTACCCTAAACTGGCCCAAAAAGCTGAAAGACTGAACTAAAACGATAAAACGAAAAACTTAACTAGCACGATAAATCCATAAATACATAAATCAACAAACAAAGAAATAAATAAAATATAAACCATCAATCAAGAAACCACATTAATCATATGATTGGGCCATAAGACATGCAGCTTTTATATATGAGAAAAACTCTTAGCACAAGCTTATGCCTCCCTCCTGCTTCCTGAGTCATCGCGTGGATGAAATATTCTAAATGAACATTTAGGCCACCTTGGGCAGAATCTCATAATGTCCCTATTATCCTCTCATAATGCCAAACACCCCTGGAAATGTTCTGCTCATGGTGTTACATTCAATCCCCTATCATTGATTTCTGTAAGAAATATAATAAGGTTCTTTCACGGAACAGAGCTTCTCAAAGCGTCGGTGTGTGCAAAAACATACCACGGCCATATTTTGTCTCCTTGTTGCCGAGAATTCCTCCAGAAACTTAGCCTTCCTATTTGATAAGAAATGCGGAATTTCGTCCCCATTGGTTTGAAAGAAGCCACTTTTTCATGTCGAGAGATCTGGTGTTTCCTGGGTGTCATCCTACGGATGGCAGAGTGTTACTCCCATAGCCCACCTGCCGAACTCTCTCCTGTGACGCACGGGGTTTCTCTTACCTTTTCTTCTCTTGCAGACAGAATTAGCCAGTGATAACTTGTTTTGTAAAGATTTTTTTTAAGTTATTTATTTATTTTGAGAGAGAGAGAGAAAGAGCAGGAAAGGGGGAGAGAAAGAGAGAGGGAGAGAGAGAGAATCCCAAGCAGCAGAGGGATTCAGGGCAGAGCCTGATGCGGGGCTCAAATTCACGAGCTGCGACGTCATGACCTGAGCTGAAATCAAGAGTTGGAGGCTTAACCGACTGAGCCACCGAGGTGCCCACCCCCCCACTCGTGATAACTTATAATACCCGTATCTGGTATATGCCCCTCCTACCCGGTCAACCCCTCCTTCCTCTCTTCCCTGCTCTATGTGGCGGCTTTAAAACCTGATTTCAAATCTGTTGACACTCTACCCATCAAGTTTGATGGCCTTCCTCTTGTACATGAGCTGGGCTTGGTGAGCCACTTTTCACAGCAGAATATGGCAGAAGGGATGGTCTGTGCCATCCAGGGCTGGGTCATGAAAGGTAACACAGCACAACGGCCTAGACGCTCTCTTGGGACACTCGCTCTTGGAATCCAGCTACCATGCTGGATCCCAGGCCACGTAGGGAAACCTTGCGTAGGTGTTCCGGCCAACAGCATGGCCGAGGTCCCAGCTCACAACTGGCATCCACCACCGGGCCTGTGAATGGGGAAGCTTCAACATGGGTCCAGCCCACTCATGGTCTGACTGCAGCCACAGGAGGAGCCTCGAGAGAGAGCCACCCAACTAAATGCAGTTGTGCGACAGATTCCAATATGTGATTGCTGTTGCTTTAGGCCACAAAGTCTAGGCTGGTTTGTGACACAGCTGTAGATAATCAGAACATGGCCAAACTAGGGAAACTCTAGAATGTTCATTCTCTCTGAAACGCCATTTCCATTCTGGGTTATATATGTTATGTGTTTATTTATTTGTTTGCTTTTTCGTTTTGGTTTAAGTTTGTTTTTTTTTTTTAATTTTGATTCCAGTTAGTTAACGTACAGTGTCATATTCGTTTCGGGTCATGCCCTATGACTTAGAATCCAAATGGAAACAACTTTTAGGCAGAGAGCAATTTTTTAACGGCAACATATTGGGAGGAACCATTTCCCTGTTACTGCCACACTTGGGCGACGATACTATCCCAAAGTCACACAATGAGATGGTAGGAAATTCAATGAAATACGACGGAGCGGTCAACATGTCGAGGCTTTCCAGTCCTCGTAGCTCCCTGTGATTCCCCGCCAAACACAATGATACATTCTGCAAATAATATAAGTCAACTAACCACAACTCTGAAAGTTGGTAAGAGGAAGAAGACATAATGGTTTGGGACCCTGGCATTGGAGGAAAAACGCAGTAGCAGAGTGTCTGATGTCCGCCCTCGCCCAACAGAAGGTAACCCAGTATTGCCCAGTCCTCAAGTAAGACCAGTATTGCCCAGTCCTCAACCCAGCATCATCTTCCCCTGAGTCAAATGGGTAGGGGGGAGAGTGGCATAACTTCAGTAGGATGAGTAAGTGGCCAAGGGAAGCACCTTCCCCTACTGTTGGGTCAGAGACTCCCCTCCCTCACTGAGAGATGTTGGGGCAGAGACATGGACCTGGCAAGAGAAACCTGCTACAACACACAACCTCCCCCCACCCCAAGGCTCTTTGTCCCATAGACCTGAGATTCTGTGTCACCACCCAGAGACCCTGAGAAGACATGACACCAGGAAGGGATTCTACCACAACCGCCTCTGGACTGGGGAAGCACTCTCGGACCCCCCTGAGAAGGGAGGTGTTCCGCCACAAGTGCTAGGCCAGGGAAACCTCTGAAGTAGACCATCTCCCCAGCTTTACGATCATTAAAGAAATTGAACTTGTGACTCAAGAGCTCCGCCAAATGAAACCTCAATGAGAGGTCACTACGCATCTATCAGAATGACCAGAAGAGTGACAATACGGAATGCTGGTAAGGGTGTGGAGAAACTGGGTCACCCACTCGTTGTTGGTGGGAATGTAAAACGGTAAAGCCACTCTAGAAAACAATTTTGAGGGGCGCCTGGGGGGCTCAGTCGGTTCAGCGTCTGTCTTCGGCTCAGATTCGTGAGTTCAAGCTTCGCATCGGGCTCTGTGCTGACGGCTCAGAGCCCGGAGCCTGCTTCGGATTCTGTGTCTCCCTCTCTCTCTGCCCCTCCCCTACGAGCTCTCTCTCTCTCTCTCTCTCTGTCTCTTTCTCAAAAATAAATAAACATTAAAAAAATTAGAAAACAACCTTGTGTTTTCTTACTGAGTTAAATGCACAAATATTGCATGATCCCACAATGGCGTTCTTGGGCATTTATTGCAGAGAAATGAAAACTTAGTTCCACAAAAATATCCTGTGTGCAGCAGGTTTATTAGGAATAGCCCCAAATGGGAACTATCTCAGCTGTTTTTCAACAGGGGCAAGATGAAACAAAGTGTAGCATACACATACCGTGGGACCCAGCCTAGCAACAAAAAGAACCATTTTCCCCCCTTCGTTATAGCTGAAAGTTAGTACCTCCTTCCACCTTCTTCCTGTTTCTACCATCCACCCCACCCACCATCCAGCCCCTAGCAATTACTCTTCTATTCTATGTTTCCATGAGTTTGAATTTTTTTTTTTAAGATTTCACGTACAAGTGAGATCACACAGTATTCATCTTTCTTTGTCTAGCTTATTTAACTTCGAATAATGCCACCAAGTTCCTTCCATGTTGTTTCAAATGGCAGGATTGCCTTCCTTCTCATGGCTGAATAATGTATCTGTTGAATATTGTTCAATTATATATATTATAAACACACACACACACACACACATACATATATATATGGAACATTATCCATTCAGCCATTGATAGACACTTAGGTTGTTTCCATACCTTGGTTGTTGTGAATAATGCTTCTGTGAACAGAGGAATGTAGATATTTCTTCAATATACTGATTTTTCATTTCCTTTCAACAGATATCCAGCAGTAACATTGGTGGCTCATAGGCTAGTGCTGTTTTTAATTTCCTGGGGAAACCCCACACTGTTTTCCATAGGAACAAATTATTGGCGCATCCCAAAATGTACATGAATCTCCAGGAATTATGCAGCGTGAAAGTCAATGTCAAAATGTCACGTACTGTGTGATTCCATTCGAATGACGAAATAGAGAAATGGGGAACAAAGCCGGGGATGGCAGGAGTCAAGGACAGGGTGGAAGAAGGAGAGGGTTGATGTGGTTCCCACAGAACAGCACAGGGGACCCTTGCGGGGATGGAAATATTTAGACCCGATCGTGATGGATACGGGGATCTACACATCTGACAAAATTGTGTAAGACTGAGCGCTGAGCACCCGGGGGCACACGCACACAAAAGAAATGAGCTATAAATACAACTGGAGAAGTCTGAATAAGATCAGTGGGTTATGTCAATGTCAACAACCCGGTGCTAACATTGTACTATGGTTTTGCCAGCTCCTACCACTGGGGGAAACGGGATTGAGTACTGCGTATTTTTTCTTACAACTGTATGTGGATCTATGATTATCTCAGTAAAACTTTTAATTAAAAATTATGTTTACGAAGAGGCTGTGATAGCATGCAACAAATTGTTTACAACATAAACCAGAGGCTGTAAAAAATTAAAATAGTCGTAAAATTTATGCGCGGCACCATTCTGGCAAGTAGATTCAAATAAAGTAAAAATCAAAAGTGTATACAATTTAAAGTTAAGAGAGAAATGGGAAATCCAAAGGAAAACAAAAAACACCATGTTAAAATTTTATTTTCTAAATTTTCTACCACGAGCACATGAGACGTGTGCGATAGAAGACATAAACTTTCTTAAAGTAGACATTTGTACCCACTCTCAGATCCTTAGTATTTATCAACGCCATTAGAGACCTACATTTCCCAATAAATGCTTCTGGAAACTCAGTCTGAATGGTACATCTGTATGTAGAAGGAGAAGCAGGAGTCTTCAAAAGCGGAGTCTCAATGAAAAAAAAATTAGACATCAGTCAGTGGGTTCAGGAGATGAACCAATGGAGGTGGTAGCCATGTCCCTACCCCTTTCTGGGTCCTTGGAACTTGTGGCATATTGGGATCAGCCGCTCTGCTCTTGTTGAAGGCTTATCCCATGCCTCCAGGATGGAGTCCTCTCCTATCCCACGACTGACGGACTTCCGCCTTGGGTTGAAAGTATTCAACTGTGAAGACACAATTTCAAATCGGCCTGCCTGTTTCAGTATGCACAAACCCCTCCACAACACAGAGATCTCTCCGGGGAAATTTTGAAGGGAAGTAAAGGTGCTGAAAGAATTTGGAGAAGATTGTTTTCTGCATGGAGAGTTCTGAGTGAAATTAGATTGTACCCCGAAGTCACCGGGCTAGAAAATACTGGGGGAGAAAAACGATCCCCTTTGCAGCACGAAGAGTAGTGTTTCATTTCTAAATGAAGGAAGACTATCACCGAATTACAAAAGCAGAAGGCACCTGAGAGACCCACCATCATGTTCAACAACATCAGGTGGCCCCATTACATGTAGCCTATAGACACGGTGGCCCCAAGAGTTGTGCAGGGTACAACTTCCGTGACCGTATTCATCAATTCTGCTAAATCCAGTCACTGCCAACACTGCTTTTCCACCCCCTTGTACTGAGATACGATCCCTTCGAGAGGCGGAAAGTGCCAGAGAAGGGAAAGAGTTCGTCCAAAGTCACGCGGCTAACCACAGAACCCAGATTCTTGAGTTTTAGTCCGATTCTCTTTCCTCTCTACAATGCTTTCTGGAAGAAATGTGTTTACTGAAAAAATTTTTTTTTTGTCTAAAACATATTCGTTTCAAGTATCCATGGCTGGAACCCAAACTGGGGCTGTTGTCATAATATTGAAACAAGAGTTGAGTTGGGGGCAGATTCTAAGTATAGTTTTCTCGTATGAAATGACAGTAATAATCACACCTGCCTTTTAGGGTTGTTTAGGGAGTTCATATATATAGAACACTTAGAACAGCACCTGTCATATAGAAAGCACTTTGTAAGTATTAGATATTGTATTATATTACGTTATATTATATTATATATTATAATATTATTACCAACATAAATAAAATGAACAATAAATGAAATGTAGACCCTTCAGAGAACATGTACTTTCCATTTATGCTTCCACAAGACTTGGCACGGCTTTGAGAAAGTGCTCTATTAATCTCATTTGATGATGGATGGACAGATGGATGGATAAATAGAAGGAAGGGTGGATGGACGGATGGATTGATGGATGGATCAATGGATGAGAAAGGGATGGATGGAACAATGGAGTGATGGACGGATGAATGTGTGGACGGATGGGATAAATAAATGAATAAATAGCCGGATGAATAAATTCAAGTTCATATGATTAAGCAACCTGTTAGCTCCATAGAATGAGTCTTTCTCACCAGATGCTTTTTGCATGGAGAATAAAGACAGGAGGTTAGTCACGGATGATATGTTAGAGTTTTGGTCTCTTCAGTGCTGCAGAGTCTGCTAATAGTGTAGAGAGAGAGCTGTCAGGGCCCCACATAAATTCAGTGATGGCTGAATGCTCAACTGAGGGAGATGGGAAAGACAGTGTCAGCCAGCCTTCTGCTCCCAGATGCTGAGATATTCTGTAAAGAAGTATGTAGAGGGGCGCCTGGGTGGCTCAGTCAGTTGGGCGTGGCTCAGTCAGTTGGGCGTCTGACTTTGGCTCAGGTCATGATCTCACGGTTCGTGATTTTGAGCCCTGCATTGGGCTCTGTGATGATGGCTCAGAGCCTGGAGCCTGCTTGGGATTCTGTGTCTCCCTAACTCTCTGCCCCTCCCCTGCTCACTCTCTGTCTCTTTCTCTCTCAAAAATAAATAAACATTAAAAAAATTAAAAAAAAAAAGAAGTATATAGAAATGAAACAGGCAGACGGACCATGTCACAGATCACCCAAGTTGAAACAGATCTTATAGATGATCTAAACCATACTCTTTCTCCTTAGCACACACCCACACATCCACACCCCAAAACCAAGGCTCATCAAGAGAAAGGGGGTAAATCAAGGTGGTAAATCTAATGTGTTCTGACTCCTAGCTCTTGGATTTCAGGACACAGTTTTCTCTCCCTCTCTCTCTCTCTCTCCCTCTCTTGATTATTCTCCTACCATCCTATCTCAGAGGCTGCTTGTTCCTTAGCCACTTTTGCTAGATTCTTCTTGTTTTCCTGACTTTAGAACATTGCAGGGCCTGGGGCTCAGTCCTCTCCTCCCTTGTCCTCTACCCTCACTACTTAATATATGTGATATATTATATCCTAAGCCTTTAAATGCCATATATGCATTGGTGGATTCTAAACTCATGACTTCAACCCAACCCCTCCCTTAAACTCCATGCGCTCACTCCATATTACCATGTACATGAATAGGGGTCTCATGCCAAAAATCAGGTTTTGATTTTTGTTCCCAGACTGAACCCCTGCCTCCGTCCACCCCATCTCAGGCAATGGCCCTCCAGCCCTACGTGGCCCAGGTCAACGACCTCGGGATTATCTTTGGTTCCTCTCTCTTGCTCTGTATGACTAATATATTAGAAAACCCTGCCTGCTTTACGTGCAAAACATATTTAGTACCCCAGCACCTCTCTTAACTGACCTCCCTGCTTTGATTCTTGTCTTCCCATAGTCTATGCCCTTATAGAATGATCTGGCTACTGCTACCCTCCGGCCTCATTCAACGTCATCTCTCAGCATTCTCTGACTTTCTTACTCTGATCGGCCACACCAACCTCTTAACTCTTCCTAAGACCTACTGGGCATGCTCCCATCTCAGGGCCTTGGCATCAACCTCTCTCACTTTGTCTCTCTCTCTCTCTCTCTCTCTCTCCGAAATGCTATCCCCAGTTTCAGTATCTTCCCTTGTATCTTCCCTTGCATTCCTCCTGCTAGCGTGGTGGACATAAAGCACTCAATGGGTTAAGTAATGCTGGGGCTCTCTCCCCCTGCTGGAGATCAGGAGGGTGACCGTGAAAGGCCACCTGATGGGAAACCTTCCATCATGAGGTAGAAGGCTAGATTACTCTCAATTCAGGTGTCTAGGGCCTAGAATACTCCATAAGACTGTTTTGTCACGAAGAGCTCTGAGATACGGTCCCTAAGGGGCACGTAAACTTGCCAGAACTTTTTTATCCCCTGCATCTTCGTTCTTTCTGTCTTTTGAGCTCTGAAACCCAGGCTGGAGAGTGTTTTCTTATTTTTATGCGTTGTTATGGCTATTTGCGAACAAACGTCATTTCACATTTTGGACCGGGAGCGTCTCAAAGCTGGACCTTCACAGCTTTATAGTCTCTCCCATTTCTGCCCCTGAACACGATACAGAAGAAGCCCATGCTAATAGGGAAGATTGATGGGGCACGTACGATGGGCTCATTGTAGAGGTTGTTTGCAAAAACGGTGGGCCTCAAGAGGCCTTGCACGGATCTGCTGAGTCTCTTGGAGCTCGGCCGAGTCTCCGCTGGGCAGCCTGCTGGAGGGCGAGAGACCACATAACACAGCTGAGGCCGTTCTGGACCGGCCAGCCCCAGCCGGCCTGGCAGCCGTCTGCGGATACACGAGGAAGCCTAGCCAAGGCCAGGGCAACGACTCAACAGCTCCTCATTCAAGTTGTCAACCCACAGAACCGTGAAGCAGATCACTGGTGGTTGTTTTAAGCCGGGGGTGGGCCAACTGTGGCCCACCAGCCAAACGTGGCCTGCCTCCTGTTTTTGCAAATACAGTCGTACTGGAACACCCCTCCCGCAGGTGCCTATGTATCGTCCATAGCTCTTTTCACATGGTGGCAGCAGACCTGGGTCGGTACGACAGCGCTTGCAATATTTGCCGTCTGCCCCTTTACGGAAAACGTTAGCGAACCCCGTTTCAAAGTCACTAAGTTTGGGGGCGGTTTATTAGCTCCAGGAACTCAGCCAAACATTGTAAATTATCACGCGTTTTCATTTCAACCCAGCGAAGGCGTATCACGCCCACGTTACAGATGAGGAAACTGAGGCACAGGAAGGGAGAGTGATTTGCACATGGCGGAGTCCAGAAGAAACAGTCTGGCCTCACAGATGTGTGGCGCTGGCAGACTGACTTAGTAAGTAGTGTTATGTGGACGGAGGAGTGTCTGAGGGAATATATAGCTGAATAAGGAGTCCAGATAACTTCCTCCGAGGAGGGGACGGAGAGGATAATGACCTTGGCGTCAGTGGTGTGCTACTTGTGGGCCAAACTGAAAGGGTTAGACCTTAAGGGTTCCTGAAAAGTCTCGCACCTGTGCCCCAATGGACATCTCAGAAGAATCACGGAAATACATTCCAGGGGTAGTGGGGGGAAGGCAGAGGTGAAGGTGAAGGAAGGGAAGGTTTAGAAAAAGAAAGGAAAGCCATCCAAACTCTATTGAGGATAGTCTTCTTCTTCCTCTTTTCTCAAAAGTTTGTTTATTTTGAGAGACGGAGCGGGCAAGTGGGGAGGGACAGAGAGAGAGGGAGACAGAATCCCAAGCAGACTCCGCACCATCAGCACAGAGCCCGAGGCGGGGCTCGAACCCACGAACCGTGAGATCATGACCTGAGCCGAAGGTGGATGCTCAACCGACTGAGCCACCCAGGCGCCCCAAGGATAGTCTTCCGTTACGTTTCTGGTATCCGTCTGATCTCTGTTGTTGATTTTGGATATCCAGAAGGCAACCACGAATAAGGCAACCACGAAAATCTACTAAGGCAGAATCAGTCTAGAATCAATCTGTTACTGGGGAGATCGGGAGGCTGACCAGGGGTCATTTTCAAATGGGGCAAGGAGACCCCCAATCTGTCTTAGACCCAAGCTCTGGTCTTTACTGGCCCAGCCTCTTCTGGAATGAGTGACGAAGCTCGTTGATTGGTACCCTTGCAGTAGAGTGGGACGTCCTCCCTCCCCCCGCCCCACTCACTTCTTTCTCAAGGTCAGGAGCATGGGGGCAGCACGGCTCCCCATCCCAGACAGAACAGAGATCTCCCTCGACTTTCTCAGCATCCTCCCCCCCCCACCCCCCAACCACGCTGATACTATTCAATAACCCACATTGACTTCGGGAGGAGAGAAAAAAAATGTAATTGTTAAAGCGTAAATCCCTTTAAATGCTAAGATCAAAAGGAAGGTTTCCATCCGATGACACATAATTAAACATGCAGACGTGCCCAACTTTGATTCATGAATGCTTATGCACTTCTAAATTGTTGCCAGGGAGATCAGAGCCTGAGAAAATTAAAACCATTACGCCTCAAAAGGATACATGATTTTCACAGCTTTCTAACGTGATTTCCTGTTGTGCAGAACTTTATGTTTTCCCATTTTCTCCTCCCCGCCTCTGTAGCGATGTTCAGGGCTGAACACAAGCAGCTTTGCAAACATTCTTGGCTTGAGAATTCCCGCAGGCCCAGCGTGATGTGAGCACGGAGCCAGGCGACAAGGCGCCCCATTTTCCTACTGCTTTATCTATCTCCACGGGGCGAATTCCTGTCTTATAGTCCCTGAGGATGGCCTCAGATGCTTGGATGACAGGATGGCAACATGGCACTTGAAGGCCCCAAACATATAAGGCATATTCGTCGGGGTTCTCTAGAGAGACAGAACCAACAGGATATCCACGTCTGTATCTGTATCATCCATCTAAGTGAAGAGAATTATTGGGGCGCCTGGGTGGCTCCGTCAGTGGAGCGTCCGACTTTGGCTCAGGTCGTGATCTCACGGTTGGTGGGTTCGAGCCCTGCGTCGGAGCCTGGAGCCTGCTTCGGATTCTGGGTCTCCCTCTCTCTCTCTCTGCCTCTCCCCAGCTCATGCTCTCAATCTCTCTCTCTCTCTGTCTCTCAAAAATAAAATAAGAAAACATTAAAACAATTTTAAAGAGAATTATTGTAAGAAGTGGCTCAGGGGCGCCTGGGTGGCTCAGGTGG
Source organism: Lynx canadensis (assembly GCF_007474595.2). Taxonomy (NCBI): domain Eukaryota; kingdom Metazoa; phylum Chordata; class Mammalia; order Carnivora; family Felidae; genus Lynx; species Lynx canadensis. The sequence goes on along the minus strand of NC_044318.1, from coordinate 29,455,184 downwards.
TTAAGCGTCCGCCTCTTGGTTTCAGCTCAGGTCATGATCTCGCGGTTCGTGAGTTCGAACCCCGCGTCAGGCCCCGCACCAGACCGTGCCGAGCCTCCTTAGGATTCTCTCTCTCCTTTTCTCTCTGCTCCTTCCCCGCTCACGCTCTATCTGTATCTCTAAAAAAAAAAAAAAAAAAAAAAAAAACTTAAAAAAAAAAAACGAATTGGCTCACGCAATTATGGAAACTGAGACATCCCAAGATCTGCCATCCACAGGGTGATACCCAAGGACAGCCAGTGGTGTGGTTCGGTCCGAGTCGAAAGGTCCGAGAACCGAGGACGCAGATCGTGAAGATTCCGGGCTGGGTCAGCACACCTAGGATCAAGGAAAGCTAAAGGCGGAGAATTCGATGCCCAGCTCAACAGCCAGGCAGGAAGGGCCAAATGCCTCCCTTCTCCACCTCTTCATCGTATCCAGGCTCCCAAAGGACGGGATGATGCCCATCGACCCTGGGGACGGCAAACGGCTTCTCCGAGTCTACTGACTGGAGGGCTAATTTCATCTAGAAACGCTCAGAGACACACCCAAAAACGATGTTTGGCCAAATGTCTTGCTACCCTGTGATCCGGTCAAGCTGACACCTAAAAGCAGCCGCCACGCGAGGCGTCTCCCTTTACCCCGCGGGGGTCTGAGCAATCAGAGTCTCCTCGCTCCAGCATCTTCTGTCGGGTTCCCCCAAAAGTAGACACGCAGACAAGTATTTGAGTGCAGAATAGGGTGGGAAACACCACAGGGGGCTGAGGAATGAAAACGGGGCAGGGCAGAGGACGGTAATTAGGGGGTATCGTGGAGCCAGTTACCACTGCCGATGTCTCCTGGATGCTGCGATTGTGTGTCTGTTTCAAGGAACGAGTCAAGTGGGGGGAAGTCGCCAAGGTTGAAGGACCCCCCTCCCCCCCCACCGCCAGGGGAGAAAGGACCACGCAGCATTTTTTTTTTTGCTTACTCAGTGACTTTCAAATGTCCTTTAAGCAGGCAGCCACACTATTCGGGCCAAGCCACGGTAGGGAGGCGTCGGGGACCCGCTGGCTCCTACAGGAACGTTGTCGGGGCCCTGGGGACTCAGGTTGGTGTAGCCGAAGGAAGGCAGGACTGAGTGAACCCTTTATTGCTTGGCCCTCGCGTGGTCAGCAGGTGCAGTGGAGGGAAGCTGCGGCGACCAGGAGATAGACGATACTCAGAATCAGAAGGTGGCAGGATCATGATTGTCACCGGTGGGCTGGGAGCAGGATCCAGTCCCCGGGGGAAGAGGACGGACGGTGTATAATGACCCTCGCAGAGCCAACCTCATGCAGGCTGAGCATGAGTTTCCTGACAGGCACCTGTAGGGCCGGGCGGGGAAGTTGAGCCAGAAGCTAAGGTGCCTGCCTGGTCTGGTGAGATCCAGTGAGAACGACATACCAGGCACTTCCTGTAGGGCCCCAGGCACCCAGCCTCAGCGAACCCCCTCCTCCAGCCGCAGGGCTCAGGCAGTGGATATTCTGCCTACCTCGCTCAGGATCCTCTCGGGGGCCCATCAAGGCTGAGACTCGAGGGGGAGGGACCAGAGGCTCTGGGGGCGAAGGTGGGGAGAGGTTGAGGACTACGAGATTACACCATCCTATTTATGGAATTCTGGAAAAATTAGGTCATCCTCTAGCAGGGCGTTATGTCTGCCGAACACAGACGGCAAAGCCAGAGATGCCCATCCAAAATGCTGTCGTAAAGGGGTGACCATGGTTATCTTCCATCCCGGGCCTGTGGGATGAAATATTAAATAAACACGTTGCCAAATAACGATTTTGTTGTAGCATTTTATTGGTAACTAGAAAAGACTAGCTCACATACTCTCCGGTCGATCCGGCAGACCGCCCAGCTCCCCACTTCCCACAGGTAATTACCTGCTCCTAATTGGGTCTGAAAGCAGCGGGCTTGTATTTAAAGGTAGGAGCACAGCACGCTTTGTATTTTTCCAGCAACCGTATGGATGAGATTTTAGCGCTCCGTGGAACCATGGCTTAAAGAGCCAGCCGACTTCTCCGTGAGACCCGGGACCTTCGCGTAAGCTGCGTCCTTGAGCAAAATATATCGCTTCTCAGAGCCTGTATCCCCTCATTTACAAATGGAAAGAAATGACATGATGGTTCTAAATCTCTCTCTCTCTCTCATAGCTCTGGGGTAAATAGTCTCATTACTGTTCCTACCTCTCCACCCATGATGCTTAACCGTTTATTAGTTTTTATTTACTGCGTTTGATTTTTTTTTTTAATTTTTAACGTTGTTGATATTTGCAGGGGAGGGGCAGAGAGAGAGGGAGACAGAGAGAGAGAGAGGGAGACAGAGGATCTGAAGCGGGCTCCCCGCTGACAGCAACACCCAATGTGGGGCTCGAACTCACACACCGTGAGATCGTGAGCTGAGCCAAAGTCGGACTGTTCATCAACTGAGCCATGCAGGCGCCCTGCATTTGAGTTTTTAAGTGTAGGTATAATTTTTGTAGTGTTATATTAGTTTCAGGTGTACAATATAAAGATTCCACGATTCTAGACGTCACTCGGTGCTCATCGCGGTAAGTGCGTTCTTCAATCCCTTTATCTGTTTCACCCGTCCCTCCCCACCCCACCCCCACTCGTTCTCTGTATTTAAGAGTTTGGTTTTTTTTTGGGGCGCCTGGGTGGCGCAGTCGGTTAAGCGTCCGACTTCAGCCAGGTCACGATCTCGCGGTCCGGGAGTTCGAGCCCCGCGTCAGGCTCTGGGCTGATGGCTCAGAGCCTGGAGCCTGTTTCCGATTCTGTGTCTCCCTCTCTCTCTGCCCCTCCCCTGTTCATGCTCTGTCTCTCTCTGTCCCAAAAATAAATAAACGTTGAAAAAAAAAATTTTAAAGAGTTTGGTTTTTATTTGTCTCTTTTTTTCCCCTTGTTTGTTCATCTGTTTTATTTCTTAAATTCCACTGCTGGTAGAAATGCAAATTGGTGCAGCCACGGTGGAAAACAGTGCGGAGGTTCCTCAAAAAAAATTAAAAATAGAATTACCGGACGATCCGATAATGCCACTAGTGGGTATTTACCCAAAGAAAATGAAAACCCTAATTTGAGAAGATACATGCATCTCCTATGTTTATTGCAGCATTATTTATAGCAGCCAAGATTATGGAAGCAACCCAAGTGTCCACCGAAGGATGAATGGATAAAGGAGATGTGGAATGGAATATTACTCACCCATAAAAAGGATGAGATCCTGCCATTTGCTACAACGTGGTTGGGCCTAGAGAGTATAAGGTTAAGTGAAATAACACGTTTGATTTTCTTTCTTTTTTTAATTTTTATTTTTGAGAGAGAGAGAGAGGGAGACCATGAGCAGGGAGGGGCAGAGAGAGAGGGAGACAGAGAATCCCAAGCAGGCTCCACACTGTCACCACGGAATCTGACGCGGGGCTCGAACTCACAAACCATGAGGTCGTAAGCTGAGCTGAAATCAACAGCCAGATGCTTAACTGAGCCACACAGACGCCCCGCATTTGGTTTTCAGGCACAGCCAGGGGATAGATTCAGAGTCAGCATGGCCTTGGTTCCAACCTCAAAATGGAGGCGCGTCGGTTGACAATGGCTTACTTTCCTGTCGACGCTTCAGTGCCTCCAGGGCGCCGTCTCATCCTTGAAACCCCGGTACCCGCCTTGGCACGTGAACCACGGTAGGTCCTTGTCGGAACGAATGAGTGAATGACTGAACGAACGACTGGGCAAGTGAATGGATGACTCTGGCCTCTCACAAATCACCAGGTCTGAAGCTTCACGAGGACAAAGAAGGCGGTCCATCTCGCGTGTTGTTGAATTCCACGCCTGGTACGTGATGCGCATTCGAGACGTTTCGCTGGACGAGTGGGAGACTGATCTCGGTCTCAGCGGCATTGACCCTCTCCCTTTCCGCTGATGCCCACAGAGCCTGACCCAGGAGAGACTTCGGAGATGAAGCGGCCCCCACGTCACGGTTTCAGAGACAGGAAAATGTGGCTCAGAGAAAGCAATGGACTTGTTTGTGCACACGCTGCCGAGCAGGGCACAGAAACGCAGGGATTCTGGTGCCCGCTCCAGGGCTCTTGACTCACCACCTGCCCGTCTTCGTGAAGCTTGGCCTGGCAAGCGCATCAGACGCCTGGAGTCACATTCGCTCCGAGCCCTGCCCGCGCCTGAGCCGTGACCCTCCCAGAGCGCTGAACTCAGGCTAAGCTTTTTCTGTTCCTCAGCCAGGGGGACGCGTGGGCCCTGCAGCAGGTGCAGAGCAAGGCCATAGCAGGAGCGGGGATTTGAGCTTGGACCGCCTTTCTCTCCGAGAAGTCCTACCTGGCTGGCTGGCTGCTGACCCACTCCTAGGGGGTCTTTGGTTTACTCGTTCTGCCCCTCTCAGGGGCTTTTCCTCATTCGAGCTCCCTGGGCACACATCCTTCGTCCTTCACACAGGCAGCTGCAGAAGAAGGAAATACACACCAGCCGGCTGCGTCCCCGAGCGGGAGAATAGAGTACAGCGGTGCTGGCTTCGGAATACCTGGGTCTGAAAATCGGCCCTTCCGCTTCCTGGCAGCCGAATCCCGGCCAGGTTACCGATCTTCTCCAGGCCTCGCTTTCTCATCCGTAAAGTAAGGTTAAGGGACTAACGATCATAAAACACGCGAGTGTACGGAGCACGGTGGCCTGGCACGCGGTGAGCATCTGGCAAAGAGACGTCAGAGACGAAAGGTGATGCTCAGGCAGGACCCAGTGCAGAGTTTGGAGCCCCTGCGATCAGACTTCCCGGCTCCAAATCCTAGCTGCGCTTCGGATCAGCTGTGCGGCCCGGGGCCTGTTATTCGAGCTCTCGGTGCCTCGGTATCCTTATGCGATGAGGGTGATAATGGGGTGATTTCGTCGGGTGTGTGCCAGGTTCTGATGCCTTAACGCACAGAAGGTGCTTAAAACAGTTGCTGGCGCGTGGGGAGAGTTAAAGTCACACCCCACTCTTTGGGTTCTCTGGTTTTCCAAGCGAATTTAGGAGAGCCAGATTCTTTCTGCCGAAAGCCTTCAGCTGCGGAGATCCACGAGGGCACCAGGACACCGGTGCTGACCCCGAGCTTATCGGCGGGTAGCCTCATCTGTTTGTCCTTGTTGGTCCCAAGCACAGCCCACAGCCAGCAGAGCTCTGCGCTCGCTGGGCAGCGACTTCTCCACTGTGTGCTCTAAACGGCCGCCAGCCGCGAAATTACATTTGTATCGATCCAAAGAACATTTTATTGATCAAAAGCAGAGCAAGAAACCTTGGAAACATAAACCCATTATTTTAACAATTTGTTGCCAGGAGTATAGGCAAAGGCTGCTTTTGTTTTCCTTTTTTGGTGAATTGGGCTTCCCGGGGCCGCTTCTAGTCTGTGTAGGCGGTCTGGAGACCTGCCCTCCAGGAGCATCTCACCAGCGACCAGCTCTCTGCTCTCCAGCTTCGGGTCCCCACCTTCCTCCTCCCTGTCTGTGTCTCCTCCGTCCTGGATCTCATGGGCTGAGGGGGAGCACCTGTCTTCCTTGGCGTTCCCGGATCGTTCTGAGCAGGTGGGGGTGATGGTGAAGCTTCTCGATTGCCAGGGCCTCCCTACGAAGCTCTCATAGGCTGTCCTGTCAGGCGTGGAGCACAAATTCGTTTGAAGATACTGTCCCCCACTCCCCCTGTTACCGAAGCCTAAATTTGCCTGCCTGTGGCTTGAAAAGTCAATATTCAAGAGACTAGTTTTGATTGGAAAGGCTTATGAGTCTTATTCAGGGGGCCGGCCCCCTGGGGAGGAGGCGGACTCTTGTCCAAAGGCCAACTGGATGCTTTCTGCCTGGCCCATGGGTTCTTAAAAGAGTTTAAGGCAGTTAATCAGTAACGGAAGTACAGTGGTCCCTAATATATCTTGAGTACTTGGAGACTCAATGGTACCAGCTACAGACGTTATCTCTGTGCTCGGTAGGTTTTGCACAAGGGTCTGGTTCCTTGGTGCCCGGGGCAGAGTGGGGCGTGTGCAAGAGGGTCTGGTGATGCGCAGAAAGGCTCAGTTCTTTTTTTAGGAAAGAATTCATGATCCACAGATGTGCAAAGAAAGGCATGGTTAATCAGTCACCCAGGCTAAGGGCGCTTGCTAAAGCCTGAAGGCCAGTGGGGTGGGCGGAGGGGCCAAGGTGGCTTCATTCCCATGCCTGTTCCTGGATCTGACGTCATCAACCGTCATGAAACTAAAATGAATGTCGGCATGAGCTATACAGGAAACTTAGGGCCACTAAGTGGAAACTACTCGGGAGGGAAGAGTCACTGCAGCCATTTCCAGAATGACTTAATAAACTCAGAGAATGTGAATAACCCTGTGTGCAACCTCATAGGGGACCCGAAGGTTTGTTCCCACTTCCTGCGTTCATGGGGCTGATCATTTAGCCAGTGAGAGCAGAAACCCACCGCGAGGGGCGAGTCACAGAAGGCAGGATTTACTAAGAGTTGTAAGAACTGGCACAAGAATTCAATGGGGTAAGATTTGTCCCTGCAACCAATGGCCCTGGGCCAACTGAATGTTCACATGCCAAAGAACGAAGTTGGACCCCCTACCTCACGCCGTACACAAAAATGACCTCTAAATGGCTCAAAGACCTAAGTGCAGTAGCTAAAACCGTAAAACTCTTCGAAGGAAATACAGGTGCGAACCTTCGTGACCTTGGGTTCGCAGGGAAAAAGTTGGGCTTCATCGACATTAAAGACGTAGGTACTTTAGGTTAGGGATATCTACAGAATGGAAGCAAATGGACTCAAATCACATATCTGATGCAAGTCGAGTACACAGAATATATCAAGAACTCTTCCAACTCAAAAATGAAAGGGCAAATAACAGAATTTATAAACAGGGAAAGGATCTGAACGGACATTTCTCCAAGGAAGATATGCTGATGGCCAGTGAGCTCATGAAGAGATGCTCCGTGTCATTCGTCGTTAGGAAAATGCAAGTCAAAGCCAAAGGGGGATATTCCCATCCTCATGGGTATGATAAAACAACAACAACAAAAAAGGCAGAAACCACAAGTGTGTTGGTGAGCATATGGGGAAACTGGAATTCCCATATATTGCTGCTGGGAAGTACAATGGTGCAGCCACTTTTGGGGAAAAAAGGTTGGTAGTTTCCCAGAAAGTTAAACACGGTGTTTCCATACAACGTGGCAAATTCCCGCTCTTAGGGAGAAGGGACCTGCGGAATTGAAATATGTTCGCACAGAAACTTGTCCACACGAATGCTCCTATCAGCATTATTCATACCACTCAAAAGGTGAAAACGACCCAAATGTCTATCACCTGACGAATGGATAACTTGGGTAGGATATTCATACAATGGACAATTATTTAGGTATAGAAAGAAATGCCGATACCATAATATAGGTGGACCTTAAAAACATTGCGCTAAGAGAAAGAAGTCAGTCAGACATAAAGGCTACATGTTCTATGATTCCATTTGTGTGAAATATACAGAATATGAGAATTCTTAGAGGCAGAAAGTAGATCAGTAGTTTCTAGGGACTGGGAGAGGAGGGAACAGGGTAGGACAGCTCAATGGGGTCCATGTTTCCTTTTGGGGTGATGAGTTAAAAAGGGTGAATTCTACAACATGTGAATTATGTCTTAGTTTTTAAGACCCGAGTGGCACAGGCCAGGATGCTTTGGGTGGCCACTGGAAGGAGGGGGCAGTTTGACTAGGATACAGCCGAGAGAGGGGGCCGTCCCCTTTCCCTGTGGTTTCACCCTAAGGGCAGCACACCCCAAGATGGCCTTTGTGACTGAGGGCACAGGGAGGCCATCACTCTTGGCAAATAGGGGCTCTCACAGCCCAAAGCTGCTGGGTCTCGCGTGCACTTTTTACCCTTGGTTTTTGAGTTTCCATTCTTCTTGGAGAAGAGAGGCAGAGAGTGTTGACAAGTCTGGAAATTGGAAAATGTAAATGAAAAAGGGATCCCCCCCCCCCGGGAGAGTCTGGCTGTGCAGCATCCCCAGCTCAATCACACTGTGCCCCAGGGGCTCTCAGCTCAGGGACCCGGCAGCAAAGCCGGCTGAAATGGCTCGCCATCCATTTCTCAGACAAGGCGAGCGGCCCTGGGTGTGAGGCCGCAAGGAGGCAATCGTGGCTGTCTCTTAATGTACAATGCCAAGCCTGTTAACTAGAGTCCCTGTCTCTATTACCTCTAGTGTGGAACAGAGAGCCAAGATTTGGGCGATGTTCTTGAACCTGATTGGCTCTATTTATGGAGGCACAGGGCAAGTCCTGTGGGTGCCCCCTGGACTTTGGCACGTGGGTTGGACGTGTTCGCGGGGACCACATGGACAGGTGCCTTCATCTTAAAGACGCTCAAAGCGGCCGTGTGACCCGCCTAGGGTGACAAAGCTTATTGCTAGCAGCTCAAAGGCTGGAAGCCAGATCACCTGTTTCCACCTTTCTCTGGATATCTTCTACCCTTAGGGTGTTGAAAAGAAATCCCCGGAGCTGGGTCGCAACGTCTGATGTCTCCCAAGCGTGATGGCGAGTTGTGAACTCACAAAGTGCAGTGTAATTTTTCCTTCCACGTAACCCTCAGCAGCAATGAAAGGAGAGCTACTCTCTCCCACCCTCCCCCTCCTTCCTCAGTTAGTCATGACTCATTAATTGCCACTGGTGGATGAGTTTTATTCTAATTTTCATGATCTAATTCAGAGATGTTTTCAGCTAAAGATCAGGATATAGGTTTTGGGCTCCGCTGACATGTCCAGTGAATTTGCATTAGCGACAATTACGGACAGGACATCGAGAAGGGAAGGGCTAATTGCAGCCCTCAGCTAGTGCCACTTGCTAACGGCCCCTTTAAGGGGAAAAACACAGCCTTTATGCTCACATACCTAATGGCGATGCTGTTCTCGAAACTTGTCGCAGAAGAAGGGGATTGAACATTTGCCTCTGTTTCCCTTTCTCTCCTGCTATGGTTCTGCCCTCAAACCAAACCATGATGCGAAAGTGTGCATTTCAAATGTGAAAGTTACCTCCTCAAAATAGGATCGAATTAGGGGCGCCTGGGTGGCTCAGTCAAGCATCCAACTCTTGATTTCTGCTCAGGTCCTGATCTCTCAGTTCATAAGATCGAGCCCCACATTGGCCTTTGCACTGACAGCACGGAGTCTGCTTGGGAGTCTCTCTCTCTCTCTCTCTCTCTCTCTGCCCCTTCCCCACTCATGCACAGTCATGTGGTCTCTCTTCCCTTCTCAAAATAAGAAGAACATTTTTTAAAAAATAGGATTAATTTATATACTTGCACATAAGTGAGATGATCTTACTAGCAACAAAAAAATTCTGGATCCTAGAATAATTGCTCACCAATCAGATTCCTTCCCTATTCCTTCCCTAATCAGATGGGAATCTAAGGCAAACAACAACCCCAGAAAGTCAGCGAACATTTGAAATACGGTCTCAGAATTCGTGTAGGGGGGGTCTGTGACTCCATGGGGCTTCCATGGCCACCCCCCATTCTCCCATCCTTGCCTTGTAGAGCGAAAACATCAATTGAAGCTGGCAAAGGCTGAAAGAGAGAAGTCTTTAAAGCGACCAAGCTTAATCATCTTGGTGGTAACAGTTTGTATGACCTCTGTTCCGGTACAAGTCAGCTGGTCCGAGCGGAGTCGAAAGCAGCCTGTCTAAGCGAATTAAGGCATAGGCTTCGGGGGCAGGAACGGTAGCCCCCAAGTCAGCTGAGTGCACCCAACAGCCCTGCTCCCTGCCCTCCAGGACCCCAAACATATGCTCCTTTTGGCAGCCTCCAAGGGAAACGCAGTTAGCACTTCTGGGTATACGCATTGTGTTTTAGACCTATTTTCTCTTCTTCCTTCTTGCTTCCCCTCCATAATTTACTTTGACTTGGTGTTCAGGTCATCTCAATTGACCTCCTTGGGTCTTTTGCTGGCTTTGTGACCGGGCATCCTTCCACACTAGAAGGTGAAAAACGCTTCCTTTAATCTCCGGTGGGTTCCTCAATCTTTGTCTTTCCAAGTGTCTGCTTGGGGCCAGTTCTCTCCAGGAGTGTGACAGCTTTATGCACCAGCTAATGTTTTCTTGTGTAACCTCGGGTGCTTTTTCATGGTCAGAGGGAAGCTGTCTTGAATTTAAGAGGTCGGGATGGTGGAGCGAGGGATCGGGTACAAGGGTGAAAGTAAAAATTATTGCTCCCTTCAGGAGGCTGTCATATACTTCCCAGCCCTAGTGACCATGGCAGGGAGGAGGACCATGTCTTAGGCATCTGCGTTGCCCCAACACTTAGCATCCACAGCACTTGGGACACCCTGTTGGGGCCAGAATTGCGTGTGAAATGAATACATGGATGAATGAATGAATTTCAGGCCGTCTTCTTTGTGGTAAGAAACCTGGAGGGGGCGCCGGGGTGGCTCAGTCAGTTAAGAGTCTGACTCTTGATTCCGGCTCAGGTCGTGATCTCACCGTTTGTGAGCTCGAGCCCCACGTCAGGGTCTGCACTGACGGGTAGTTCCTTCTCCTTCTCACTCTCTGCCTCCCCTCTACGGGCGTGCTCTCTCTTTCTCTCTCAAAATAAATAAATAAACATTAAAAAAAAAGAAAGCTGGAGAAAAAAAATCGTCAAAACTGAGGTCCCATCTCTAGAGGAACACAAAATCAGAGTCTGGGATATGGAGACCGACTTTGGGATTGATATTGTGACCTTAAGCCATTCTGGGCAAGAAGGAAGTTGATGGCCAATGAACATGCCATCTTGATGACCCTAAATGCATGCCAAAGCTTCGCATTCCAGAATGTTCCTTGCTCTCTCGCACGCACACTTCATTTCAAAGGAGTAGAACGGGCATTGGAAAACACAAGTCATTATGAAATGGGAGCACTGGAAGGGGACACACTGGTCCAGGCACTGGGAACTGGGAGGTACTATCTATCCAGGCCAGGTCTCCTGACTCTGACGCGGAGTCTGACCAAACTGTGGGAGTGGCCTGAGGCAGTCTTGAGTGTGTGCAGCCGGGCTGAGCCTCAGAAGAGAAAGAGAAAACATGAGGGATGGGAGTGGGCAGAGAAATAGAAGTCCCTCCTCCTGCTCAAGAATGGGTGGGGAGAGGGGTGAGACATGGAGGGCCTTTAGACCAGGCGGGAAGGCAGTCTCAGATGGGTAAGGCTTGGACTAGTGTAGTAGTCAAAGAGTGCCGGCTGTAAAATCAAGCAGGTTGCTCAGCTGAATAGCTGCCCGGTCTACTGTATGGACCTCTTGGAGCCCCTCCCCTCCCCCCCCCCACCTCATCTGTAAAATGGGGATAAAAATAGTATTTAGCTCCTGGGATTGTAAGGAGGAATAAATTAGATACTCAACAAACTCATTGAATCTGTGTGCCAGGAAGTACACTGAGCTCGGGGGGGGGGGGGGGGGGGGGGGGAGAAGAGGACAGAGGAGACCCTGCCCCCATGGTGTTTCTTTCCCAGTCCAGAAGGAGGCAGCACTACAGAGCTCACACGAAGGAACAAGCGGACTCCACGGTAAGACGAATGCGGTGATAAAAATGGAAAGCGCTGATGTGGTCAGGACTCCTGACTCAAGGGTGGAAGGAAGAGGCTGTGTCAGACAGGAGAAGGTCTCTCTGAGAATGTGACAAATGAGCTGTCACCTACGTGAGAAAGAGGAGTCTGCCAGCTGAAGCTCTGAGGCCAGAGAGTTCCAGGCCAAGGGAACAGCACGTGCCAGGCGCGGGGGGTAGAAAAGAGCTTGGCGTGTTTCCTCCGGGACACGGAGGACGCCCAGGGCGGGGCCCAGGCACAGTGAGTGAGCAGGAGAAAGGGTCGTGGGGGGGGGGGGGGACAGAGAGGCGTGACCTGGTTTACGTTTTTAAAAGACCACTCTAGGGGCGCCTGGGTGGCTCGGTCGGTTAAGCGTCTGACTTCGGCTCAGGTCACGATCTCACTGTCCGTGGGTTCGAGCCCCGCGTCGGACTCTGTGCTGAAAGCTCAGAGCCTGGAGCCTGTTTCAGATTCTGTGTCTCCCTCTCTCTCTGCCCCTCCCCTGTTCATGCTCTGTCTCTCTGTGTCTCAAAAATAAATAAACGTTAAAAAAATTTTTTTCTTTTAAAAGACCACTCTAGGTTGCAGGTGTGTGCGTGTCTAACGGCTCGTGGCATATTTCAGTCACACGTTTTTCACAGAGACTCTAGAAGTGTTTGTAAGGGGCTTACCAGTGTCGGTCACATACCACCTAAGAGGCTTTTTATCAAGTACGGAGTGTGTGTTTAGCTACCGTCTAAAGATAGTGATCCAAAGATAATTAAGATTGAGACACGCCTTTAGCAGTTCAGAGTCTAGCGAGGACGTGCCGACAGGTGATTCTAAAACACGGCGGTAAGCGCTACAAGAGAGGTGTGCGCAGGGTAACCTTGGGCTTTGCGGGAGCTCGGGGCTGGAGCAGGGTGGGAAGGGGGTGACCAGAAGGAAGAGGGGCAAGGTTGCCCCGTTCGGAAGTCGGAAGGGAAGCAGCATAATGTGCTCAGGGGGCAGGTGGTGCTAAGGGGGGTTGGGGTCCCGGGCCGGGCTCACCTCGAGGAGCACTTGCGAGCCCAGAAAATGAGCAGAACTGTATCCTGTTGGTGATGGGGAGTCCCTACAGAGATTGTGACCCCTGGGCGCCCTGCCGCCGACTGGCATTTTGGAAGACGCTTTGGGCTGGACGGCGATTTGAGGAGAGAACAGAGGCGGAGTGACCCTGGCACGTTAGCACGTCCTTACCCGTGTCCTGATGACGAGAGAGAGGAGGTGAGGGCTGGCCCGGGCGTGGGAAACAAAGCAGAAGAAGGCAATGGGTTTAATATATATTTTGGAGGAAGAAAATCAGCCCCGCTCGACGCAGAGTAAACAATAACCATGTTTGAATTAAGTCAGTCGGGTTGGAAGAATGGGGTGACAATCACGTCCCGTCTCGGAGCCAGTGATAGGAGAAGTCAGGTGCTAAGCTAACATTCTATAAATGCCTGCTATGGTCACACTTACCGTCAAAATCAGGGTCACTGACCATCCTGGGAAATCTCTTCAAGGTGGCAAGGAAGACGAGAAAGTAGTCCTGTCCTTGGGGGCGTCACACACAGGGTGCCCCGTAAACCGTTAGTGGCTGATTCTGGCGTGGTTTGTCAGTTGCCACTCATTGCTACCAGCGAGCCTGGCTGAACATGTTCAAAGCAACGGGGGGGGGGGGGGGGGGCCACGGGGTCCTCGGCAAACGTCCACCACCAATGTCCTCTTATGCGCCCTGCAGGTCGCTGGTGATGGCCCCAGCCCATCTTGGCCTCCTTCCAAGGACCTTTCTGGTCACAGGTGACTGGGCGTGGAGCAGGTGATCACTGAATGCCTCCCCCACCATCTTCGCACTCGAGCAAGTTTGCCACGAACAGACGTGTCCCATGAAGCTGACGGCCTGTTCGGCAGCACCCCCGCCTCTGCTGGCCGTTACCCCCCTGTCCTACCTGTGTTCAGCTGACTTGAGTGACTCATCCGTGTATCCGAGCGGTTACCTCTGCACCTGCTCTCCTACAACCAACCCAAGCAGGACACGGAACTGAACAATCCAGACGGAGAGGTGGCACTCCCCACCCCCTTGGCTGTGCACGTGGAGGGCGGGGGGAGTAGCTCAGGAAGACAGCGACCCATCGCGGACGCCGTGCCTGGGTCTCTGAGTCCCAAGACCTTTGGTGATCAGACGGCTGAAGAGCCCCGTTTTGCTCTGCATTGACATCTAGTCCTCTCCTTGGCTACAACTCCCATCAGCTCAGGGCTTCAGTCTGACGTACGGATGGTCTCTGTGGGTGTCGAGGAGATGATCCTGACCGCACGCCTCACCTTCCACCTTGACCGTGGCCTTGGCTTCTCCCTCACCCCGCTGCCGGCGTCTTGCCGGGACGCTCGACAGCCCATCTTGGCAATCCCCCAGGGATGGCGGACTGAAGCTGGCTCTCTTTCATTTCACCTTTATCTTTTCCCTTTAGTTTCAAAATAAATGATTTTATAACAACAAAAACAAGAAGGCAAAGACCTTATCTCAGAACAAAGAACAGTGCCTGCGACAGAAAACATTAAGCAAGGCTTCACCAACAGGTATATCACAGTGGCCATATTTTTCCATTTGCCCCGTAACCAGTGAAAACTCCATCACAGCTGCGGAGTGTTTCCAATCACTGTGTGCTCTCTCGCTGAGAGCCCCCTGCACCCCATGGATGGCAGGCAGGGCCAGGTGAGTGGCTCAGTGCAAGCGGGTGTAGACCTCACAGGATCACAAAGAAGTTTCAGCCTTAGGGGAGAAGTTAGCGCCTTATCTACAGCGCACTGCCATTTTACAGATAGAGACTAAACTCAATGACGTGGAAGTAAGGCACCCGGGGTCACCCTCATGCCTCTTAACCCTGACCCTGACGCTTTCAGACATGCAGATGACGCAGCATTTCAAACACTCAGGTTCGGGTGTCCGGTCTTCGAGGGCACGCTGGCCTCTTACGTCTGAAAGCCGAGCTCTGATTCTCCTTCCTCCGGGGCGCCGACGTCGTATGTGCGTGATGCACTTGGGAATGGACGGTCTACACGGCTGTGCACAGTGGCTAGGTACCCCTCCCACTGATTTGAGGTTGAAAATTCTACCTTTATACATTCAGTCAAACCAAAATGGATGGAAGTTACACGCTTATCTCTGCGTCTCCCAAACCCCAGCTAAAGAAAGTCAATAAAGACATATTTTGAAGGTTACAAACCCCCAGGGCCATCTGGGAGAGGGGGAAGGAGCAGAGGTCAAAGGATGACAATTTTTTGAAGATGAACATTCCTGGTGGGAATAACAACGGATTTACTAAGGGGGAAAAGCTACATTGTAAGTGCCTACAAACGGGCTTGCAAACAGGAAACCGGCCAACCCTCACAAAGACACACACCTACACACGCACGACCAGGCATCGGAGGCATCGGGTGGAAAAACAGGAAGGAGGCCCCAAATATCAAAATTTGTTGACAGTAAGGAGCATTTGCTTTCCGGAGATGGGGAAGCACCTAAGCATAAACCACCTTGACGGCGGAGGACTCGGGACGGTGACGGTTGGGAGCGTGTGGTACAGCCATTACAATACACGTACGTGACTCTCCCTATCCCAAGAAATACAGGATGTGGGGCCCCTGGTCCAGACGGAACAAGGCCGTCATATGCCCTAAGGTCCGAGCGAAACCTGTTCGTCCATCGGTCAGAAAGACGGACGCAACCAACCCAGGGTCCTCTGTGTGTTAGTTATCTAGCGCAAGCCCTTCTCTCTGGAGAGAGAGAGCAAGGGCTACCATGTTGTGCCGTGAATCGACCTCCTCTCCAGTTGGGACCAAAGTCCTTTAAAGCACCCGCTGGGACCCAGGTTTGCCTCTAGCTCCATAGACACTCTGCTGAGCTCTGTCGTGACCCCTGAGCAACCAACAACCACCTTGCAGTGACCTTCTCCCCCACAGTCTCGGAGGGCTTCTCTCAAGCAAGGATGTTAGGACACTATGGACTTCCGAAAAAACTGGAGCCTGGAGGGAACTGGCCCGGAGAGGTGAATATGATACCTCTTCGAGCCTACGCACTGGACGGGGCACAGTATTGGCTTACGTCCTCCCTCCTGGGCTTCTGGGGTCTTTAGACCAAGCCTGACCATACCGAGCAGACCAAGGATGCTGAAAGAGAACAACTGAGGGTTTCTTTTTCCCAAGAGACTCCTCCCATCCATGGGGTCTTGTTGGCTTGACTTGGGCTCATATGAGGCAGATGGTGGAAATGGAGGCTGGGGAGACCCTTCTCTCTTCCCACTTACTGTCTGACTCTGAGCCAGAGACTTCCATTCTCAGTGTCCTCACCCATAAAATTGCATGGAGCAGGGCACCTGGGTGGCTCAGAACCCAGCCCCACAAAACGAACCGTGAGATCACGACCTCAGCCGAAGTTGGACGCTTAACCAACCAAGCCACCCAGGTGCGCCCCCCCTTTTTTTTAAATTTGTTTAAAGCTTAAAAAAAATTTGTTTAAATTTAAAATTGCATGCTGGGACCAGCTTGTGTGTGTATCTTTGTGTGGTTGTGTGTGTGTGTGTGTGTGTGTGTGTGTATGGTGTTATTTTTTTTTCCAAATTAAAAAAATATGCAAAGAAAGTAAAAAGAATTCCTGAATCCCCTGGGTGCAGATTCCCCAAATATTACATCTAATACAACCACAGTACAATTATCAAAATTCAGGACGTCCACACGGACACAAAGCTATTTATGGACCTTATTCACCTTTTCCCAAGAGTTCCTTTTCTGGTCCAGAACTCCACGTAGAGCCACACATTCTATTTAGGTGTCTGTCCCCTTATTCTCATTTCATCATTTAGGCTCTTTTATTATTGTTACGACTGTTATTATCACTATCATATTCTCCTGAAATCCTCAGGCTTCCTTATTATCAAATAGACTAGATTGTTTAAATTTGTTTTTTTCTGGGGCACGTGGGTGGCTCAGTTGGCTGAGCGTCTGGCGTTGGCTCAGGTCATGATCACAAGGTTCGTAAGTTCGAGCCCCACGTCGGGCTCTATGCTGACAGCTCAGAGCCTGGAGCCTGCTTTGGATTCTGTGTCTCCCTCTCTCTCTGCCCTTCCCTCGCTTGCACTCTCTTTCAAAAGTAAATAAACATTAAAAATTATTTAAATTTTTCCTTCTAACTTTTCCATGCTATGAATTGAGTCCTTGTTGCTGTTTGCAGAGGCGGTAATTATGCAGTATTTTGCCTTTGAACCCGGCACGTTTGTGCGGTACCCTGATCTGAGCTTCTGGGAGGTGAGCTCCTGATCAAGTCTCCCCTGCCTCGTGGAACCTTCGTGTCTAAGTGCTGTAACGTCTTGCGGGCAATCCCCCAGAGTTGACGGTATGGGAATGAATATCTCCCCTTTGCTGGCTGAACACCAACTGAGCTGATGATCCCTCAACGTCACTAGTTTTTCACCCAGATGAGTGGGTGCTGGAGAGGAGGTGCACCTTGGGCGGGTAGGATTGGGGAAGGGGAGAATTCCAGCCTGGCGCTGCTCTCCACGGGCACCTCCTGGCTCCAGGCTGTTATCTGCCCGCAAAGGGTGCCTTGTTCTAATTAGCACAGGGGTTTTAGGGGCCGCTCTGCTCAGACAGGTGCACTCCTCCCAGAGCAAGCCAGCCACAGACAGGAGTCACAGGGGCAGCGTGCATGATCCGGAGGAAATGCGACACCACCACTGAGAAGGCGTCTCTAAGTGTGGAGGCCGGTGGGGCCACCGGGAATGCCGTCATCCCACGGGAAGGTGGAGAGCCTGAAACGGATCACATGTGCTTCCCTCAGCCCGGAGGGGTAACGGGCAGACCCAGCCCCCCGCTGATGGCTCCTCCCGTAGCGAACACTTCATTTCGTGCCTTTATTTGCTTAATGTTCAGTTTTTACCGTCAAGGCAGTAACTCCTCCTTCAAAAATATTTTGAGAATAAGAAAAGCAAAGGCCAGACCAAAAATAGAGATTTATTGCTGCACCCACCACAGGGAAGCACCATGAAGACCCGTTTGCATTTCGTGCTCCGCTTTTTAAGGGAACGCTTCGATGTAGGGATGGTTTTCGTAACATTGCTAGGATTATATGGTATCTTGATTTTAAATTTCCTATTAGATGTTATTACATCAATCAATGTATGGGGCGCCTGGATGGCTCAGTGGGTTGAACCTCTGACCCTTGATTTGGGCTCAGGACATGGTCCCAAGGTCACAGGACAGAGAGCCCCGCATGGAGCCCTGTGCTGAGTGTGGAGCCTCCTTGAGATTCTCTCTCTCTCTCTCTCTCTCTCTCTCTCTCTGTCTCCCTCCCTCCCCTCCTTCTGCCCCTCTCCCCTGCTCATGCTCTCTCTCAACACTAGCACACTTACCTTGATGAGTACAGAAAACCATACAGAATTGCTGAATCATTACACTGTATACCTGAAACTAACATAACGCTGTATGTTAATTATACTTCAATCAAAAAGGTCACAATCCCTATGTCTACAAATGCTGTAGATCAGTAAAGGAAGAACTTCAGTCAAGCCATCAAACAAACACGTGTATAGTTTAAGACGGTGATAAATGGTAGGGAATAAAAAATGCAAGCTGCTCTGAGAAAGTACGGTAGAGAAGTCCAGGTGAGACGGGAAGTAGGTCAGGGAAAGCTTCGCTAAGGGCTTCAGCTAAAACTCAGAGGGGAAGGAGTTACGTGCACTAAGCGGACAGCACGGCGTGGCCCACGGAGAGGACACAGCACGTGCAAAGGCCCAGAGCACCAGCAGAGGATAGCATGTGGGGACCTGAAAGCAGGAACATTTTGCTCTGAAAGGAGCAAAGACAGGGATGGACAGATAAATTTGGATGAAATAACTTGAGGGCGTGTAGTTTAATCACAAATGCGGTGGGATGCTGGGAAATCATCAGAAGGGCTTAGGCAGGGACGTAACGTCACAGGACATGTTGTTTCCCTTCCAGGGCGGGGTGGGGGCCAGGTTGGGGGTAATTGGAAATGACTGAATGGTATGGGGTTTCCATACCAAGCAGTCCACAAAAGCAACTGCCTATCCAAGTCCCCTGGTTGTTTATTAAAACACACATTGCAGAGACGAAGCTATTTTTTTTTTTTTTTTTTACCAAACCGTGTTATGTTCCGGGACACTCGGGAATACTGTATTTTCTACCCACCTGGGGCAGATTGATTGTTGGAACCGCCCTATTTGTTCACATCTTGCTCGATCCATGCCCGATGGTGTCTATGGTGTGCCTCCCACGCTGACTCTGGGTTTACCCCAGAGGCTTGCTCTGTCGGCTTCTTGTTGCAGCGATAACAAATCACCACAAGGTTAGTGGCATAAAGCGACGTAAATTTATTCTCTTGCAGTTCTGGAGGCCAGAAGTCCAAAACGGGTCTCGGTGGGCTGAAGTCCAACTGTTGGCACAGCTGTCTTCCTGTCTGGAGTCTCTAGGGGATCATCTGTTTCCTTGACTTTTCCGGGGTCTAGATGCTTGTCTGGATCTCTTGGCTCCCATCCCCTTCCATCCGCAAAGCCATCAATGGCTGGTCAGGTCTTTCTCGTGATGTCATCCCTCCATTTCTAACTCTCCTGCCTCTCTCTTTCTCATTTAAAGACCTACATGATTACAGGGGCCCACCCGGATACGCCACGGTCATCTCCTTACGTTAAAGCCAGCCGATTAACACCCTTAGTTCCCCCTTGCCGTGTAACATTCCTTTTTTTTTTTTAACACATTTCAGAAATTAAGATGTGGACACCTTTAGGGGGGCCCATTTTTCTGCCTGTCACAGTCTACCCTCCAGCCTCCAAAGAGTCAAATGCCACGTATAAAATACACGCACCCTTCCCCAAAGCGCTCAACCCATCCGGTCGCTTTGGCCCATGAGCCAGTAGCAAATGCAACACAGCGGAGGTACTGAAAAGCATCGGCACGCTGTAACTGGCTTGCTCTCGTACAGTTCTGAGAAATCTGAGAAGCCGGGAACAAGCCTGGTAGATGACGAGAGATTCATGGCCAAGTCCTTTGTTCTAGCCCACAGCCGGTCAACCACCGGAGGCAGAATCTGACCAACAGATGTATGAGTCAGCCCAGCGAAATCCAGAGTAAATTGCCAAGTCACAGAACTGTGAGCGAAGCTTTGGGGTGGTTTGCTATGTACCAACACATAACTGATATATGCCCCCCCCCTTCCCTGTCTAGGTGGGCTCATGTGGTTGGTTTTGACCAATGGACAGTTCTAGGCCTGGCCCCTAAAACCTTCTGCAAGAGCGCCCCCTTGCTCTCGCTTGGCCATAAACCCAGAGAGGAGAGGGTTGTAAGGAGGCTGTAAGAGACCGTGGGCAATCCAAACGGAAGGGGCATGAGCCAGGGTCGCTATTTAGAAGGTTCCTGTCCAGTGAGCTGCCATCTAGGAATATCCTCACTGGACTTTGAGTGAACAAACCGTACTTGGGTGAGCTTTTACATTGAGTCACTGCGCTATTGGTGAGCCTTTTGGTTTTCTTGTTTTTGATTTGCTTTTGTGTTTGTCACAGCAACCAGGATTAAGGAACCTAATGTTTGGTATTGCTACCTGATACTTGGTGTTAGGTAAACATATATGTACAGTGCATGTCCCGACACATCAAACCCATTGACTGGATGGTGGGCAAGGGCATATGTTGAGAAATGGGTGAACTGGGGACAGAATAGCAACTCACTTAAATGCCTGCTAAGGCCTTTCGTCTTCGTGTTTTAAGCAATACAAGGCCAATAGCTTTTTTTTTTTTCCAACAGGACAGTGACGAGATGAAAAATGACTGCCAAATATTTATTTCTCTCTCTTCCCACACTTTGCTACCTAACATCACACCGTGATCACTGTTGGCGTTTCATAACTGACTGCTTAAAGCGAGGCAGGAAGGAGCCATGTGGAACGGTTTGTCAGAGCCTTCCTAATTCTGCCGTTCTTAGCGGCTGCGTAATTTTCAATCTTTATCAATTACACGCCTTGCTTTGAGTTATGATGTCAGAAATGCATACCTGGATTTAGTTTACTCTCGGGAGATTTGCTCTGCCCCCTTTTAGCCCTCTTTAAAAGATGCACCTGTTCCCTGCTTGTCTTTGGAAGGACTCCCTGAAGTTGCTCCAGACTTTGAAATGCATCTCTATTGATTTCTGGAGAATTCAATCAGCAGAGAGCCAGCCTAGACTCGACGTGAAGTGAGCATGTTCTCGTCTCCCTTCTGTAATCAGGGGCACATCATCTTTTAAACATAACTTATTAAAACATAAGGTTCAGAGATGGTCTGTGAAGTGCCAGAAATGTTTGGGTTCTCTTTCTTCTAACTGATATATCTCCCCACCCTTCTCCCCCCGGCCCCCACCGCCCACCAGCTAGGTGGGCTCATGGGGTTGGGAGTTTCTGTCCCTAATTCCTCCCCTTCAATGAGGAACCGGTTATGCTATGCTTCCCTCCATTCCCCATCTCCACTGTCCCCCCACTTCCTTTGCCCTGCCTTCTTCACAATTATTCACCCTTGCTGAAATTGCAAGCTCCAGGCTGTGGAAAATACATTTAGTACATCGTTTAGTTAAGGAGAAGGTACTCAAAGCAAGCATTTTTATTTTACAGGGTCTGCTCGTGTTGCCTATGACCAAGAAATTAGTAGATTGACCCCGTGTTAATACTGGCTCTCGCATTAATGGTTTATCCGCTTAACTAACCAGTGGTCACCAGCTGCATTAAGGGAGGCTAATGAATTAAAAATATTATCCGAAAACAAGAATTAACCTGGAGTATAAAAGTATTAGCTAGAGACAATCACTCACTTTCCCAGACTTAGTAAACACTTAGAACGCATTAACCGTCCCTAAAGGAGTAATTAAAGAACTTCACTCTTCTGTTTCAAATGCCAGGAACAAAGGGTCAGACGCACCGCACCCATCTGGTGGCTGTGGATGAACATTAGCCAAACGGTTGACATGAGATGTTGCGCTCACAGAGCCTGATGCTCTCTGATCGGGGGATCTCTAACATCTCCGAGCACGCGTTTCCCTAAAAGACAACTCAGGGACTAACGCCACCTGCCACTGAACTGCCTCTTCCTTGCCTATTTGGGCCAATCCTCTTACATTTCATCTGTACCGTAGCAACAGTAATAGTAACAATTTAGGATGCATCTTGCAAAACTGCTTTCCATGCAGGTGATAAATCTGTGCCCCGCGATCAGAAGTGTAGGATTATGCAGATTTTATTCCCCGGTGGTCAGTATTGCGAAGCATCATGCTTGGAACCGCCATACCGAGGAATAAGTGGCATGTAACGAACCGCACACGTTCAAGGGTACAGCGTGATCACGTTTGACACGTGTACGCACCCATGAAACCGTCACCCGAATCGAGACAGTGAACATCTCCATCACCCCTCAGTTGTCCCGTGCCTGTCTGTAATTCCTCCTTCCCAACGTCCCGACCCTTGCCAGGCAACCACCGCTGGTTCTGCCACTATGGATTCGTCTGAATTTTTCGGAACTTTAAATAGATGAAAGCAAAGAGTACCACTCCCTCGGCGTGATTCTTTTGAGACTCTTGCATTTGCCAGAGGTGTCAATTTCATTCTCTTGAATCGCGAGGCAGTATTCCATTACAAGGATAAGCCACAGCTTGGTTTATCCATTCACCTGTTGTCCGATGCTTGGAGGGATTCAGGTTTGGGGCTATTGTAAATAACGCAGGTATGAGCAATTGCATACAAATCTTCCTATAGCCATGTGGTTTTACTTCCCCTGGGGAAATATCTGTGGGTCATATGGTGTGTGTACTCTCACTTAAAAAATTTTTTTTCTTGGGGCGCCTGGGTGGCGCAGTCGGTTAAGCGTCCGACTTCAGCCAGGTCACGATCTCGCGGTCCGTGAGTTCGAGCCCCGCGTCAGGCTCTGGGCTGATGGCTCAGAGCCTGGAGCCTGTTTCCGATTCTGTGTCTCCCTGTCTCTCTGCCCCTCCCCCGTTCATGCTCTGTCTCTCTCTGTCCCAAAAATAAATAAACGTTGAAAAAAAAAAATTTAAAAAAAAAATTTTTTTTCTTAATGTTTATTTTTTTGAGAGAGAGAGAGAGAGAGAGACAGAGCACGAGTGGGGGAGGGGCAGAGAGAGAGGGAGACACAATGTGAAGCAGGCTCCAGGCTCTGAGCTGTCAGCACGGAGCCTGATGCGGGCTTGAACTCACAAACTGTGAGATCACGACCTGAGCTGAAGTCGGACACTTAACCGACTGAGCCACCCAGGCGCCCTTGTACTCACTTTTTAAAGAAACTGCCATACTGCTGGGGCTCCTGGGTGGCTCAGTCAGTTAAGCGTCCGACTCTTGATTTCGGCTCAGGTCATGATCTCACGGTTCGTGAGTTCGAGCCCTACATCGGGCTCTGTGCTGGCAGCTTGGAGCCTGCTTGGGATTTTCTCTCTCCCTCTCTCTCTGCCCCTCTCCTGTTCTCTCTCTCTCTCTCTCTCAAAATAAATAAATAAACTTTGAAAACAAAAAAAGAAGAAGAAACTGCCACGCTGCCTTCCAAAGTGGTTCAACCATTTTACGTTCCAAATAGAAGTTTCTGAGAGTCTCAGAATCTCCTGAAATTGAATCAGAAATATAATGTTTATTTGTAAGTACTCATTTCTCTTGGGAAAGGTCCATTGCCTGAATGTTTGCAGCCAATGTATTCCTAATATGATGTTTTCATTTTCGTTATTTTCTGGTTATTTTTTCGCCGTTGCCTAATAAGTATCCATCTGATCATAATTGAGGAAAAATAACGGTTATTTAGTTCCAGTTTTTCCACTTGACAAAATAAATTTATTAAATAAATAAATCCACGAGAAAGGTTTCCCTCCTCTCCTCATATCTTTTGTCCTCAATTCTCATGATGCAGATTTCTTGCACAGCCTCACTTACATTTTCTTCCTAGGCGTTGATTACGGAGCTTCCCTTTTACTGCTGTTGTCCTAGTGCTTTGTGAGGCTGCCTGGAAAATCTACCTCCGCTATCCAGACTGGCCCCAGACCCAGGCTTGTTTGTCTCGGGCCAAGAGCAAGTCTGGTGGAGGGGTGGCTCCAAACTCCTGAGTGTTTGGTCTGGGGGGTTGGACACAACTCCACCTGCTGTACAGGCAAAGCTCGACTGAGCCCAAAGAAGCCTTATCTGGGTTTGGTGTGGAGGGAACAATCTTTGTTTCCTGCATTTTCTGTTGTTTCCTCACGTTGGCTCGGGTTGGGGGTTGGGGGAGGGGTATTTGGTAGATTGGTAGATTCCACGGGACTTCACACGTGGGTGTGCTGATGTGTGTGCTCAATCGAGACGCGTTCGCGTGCACCAACAGATGTACGTAAGAATGCTCATAGCTGCGTTTGGGGTTGTAAGCCCAAACTGTAAACAATCTAACTGTTTATCAGCATTAGAATGAGTAAATCCAGGGGCGCCTGGGTGGCTCCGTTGGTTACGCGTCGGGCTTCAGCTCAGATCACTATCTCGCGGTTCGTGAGTTTGAGCCCAGCGTTGGGCCCTGGGATGACGGCTCAGAGCCTGGAGCCTGCTTCCGATTCTGTGTCTCCCTCTTTCTCTGCCCCTCCCACACTCATGCACTCTCTCTCTCTCTCTCTCTCTCTCTCAAAAATAAACATTAAAAAATTAAAAAAAAAAGAATTAGAATGAATAAGTCCATCACAGAACATTCATACAATGGAATTCTCCACAGCATTGAAATAAATGATCTGTCACTACATGAACGGATCTTACATACATCATGTTGGGCAAAACATGTATGACTATATTAAGTTCAAGAAATAGGCAAACCGGTCCATTATATTTGAGGATGCCTGCTTACGTAGTAAGACTATAAAGAAAAACAAGAAAGTTTTTAGGATACTCGACATCCTAGTTAAGATATGGGTTACTTTCCCGGAGAAACGAGGGGGGGGGGTAGTTACACAAGGACCCAAGAGAAGTTTCTGGGGCGCTGGCTTTTAGAGCATGTTTTTGAGGGTTTTGCATTTTGACGAATCACTGTTACATACAGTAAAACCTTGGTCTGTGAGCATAATTCGTTCCAGACACAGGCTTGCGGTCCAAAGCACTCGTGCATCAAAGCGAATTTCAAGACCCATTGGCTCGGTTGTGATCATGTGACATTCGGCATCACATCTTGCTTGTATTGCCAGACATCACTCGTTTATCAAGTTAAAATGCATTAGAGATGTTTGCTCGTCTTGCGGAACATTTGTAGGGCAAGTTACTCGCAATCCAAGGTTTTGCTGCAGATTTGTTTCGTGTAGTTTCCTATATGAAATGTACATTTAATGAATTTATTAAAAGCAAGTTGAAAAAAAAAGCCCTTGAGCCATCGCCCACGGCAGCTGGTCTGGGCAGTTCATGCACTGGCCACAGATGCCACGTCTCTCTCTTGCTGGCTTCAGCTTGTGCTGACAGCCACTGGCCCCATCACCTCTGACTTCCCTACACGCTCCACTCTGTACTGAGTACCTCCAGATCTCGGTCCCAGATTTCCTTCCGAGGACATCCCACCCAAACCGGGTGCTTCGTCCTTGGTTTACTTCCTCTCAAAGGGGTGCCAATAGCTTCCAGAAGCTGTGGCTGTTGCAGCTGGTGGTAGGCCCGCTTGGCTGGATGGAGTGGGGGTCATCTACAGAAATTCCTGGAGCCATGGTCTTACCCTCCCCATGCTCTTTACTCCCAGGGACTGGACGCTCAGCTATCGTCCATTGGCCTCATGGCGCCCCGGGAGCCAGCCTGACAGGCAGCATGCGCACTCTGTTATCCCCAATAGTCCTTTCTCCATTTTGTCAAGTTTCCGCTATGCCAGGCTGCCAATACGTCCTCCTGATGTGCCCTAGGGGCAGAAGACTTTGGAGAGGCATCACGCAGAGGGAAGAAGATCACCCTCGTTCATTGTCTTTAGACTAGAACTAATGCCCTCAAGGTGCACTTACCTAGGTACGTTTTAGCTTTTAAAAACCGATTGACCATGTCCTCAAAGGGCACACTGATTGCAAGCGGTGTGAGGATGGGATGGGAACCAATGTTTATGGATGCCCCACTATGTCTCAGACATGCTGTCGGGCTGTCATGTAATCCCACCCTATGGGAATATGTGCTATTCCCTCCAGTGTGTAGGTGAGGACACTGAGGCCCCAAAAGGGTCCCTGGCTCGTCCTTGTTCCCTCACACAGGGATCGAGAGGCCAGGGGCTGAGACTCGCCTGGGCTGGGCTTCAACGGAGCGCTTCCCATGCCGTTCCAGTTGGAGCTTCCGGACAGGATGACACGCAGGGCAGACCTGGAAAAATGAACATGTTACACTGTACACATCAGCCAAGTCAGATATTTGTCAAAGCAAATGGATCCTAATGTGAGGTGAGAGAGGAGAGATCTTCCTGCCGGTTACCTTCTTACTACCCTCGAGTGAACAAAGTAATTATTGGTGGAGGCAAAATCGTGGCGCCTGGATAACTCATTAGCTCTTATTTGTTTAAAGTCTGATGGCGTATGACAAAAGGATTTGTTCCAGATGTCAAAGCAGCACAATAGGGCTTAACAGCCTGCGTAGTAGGAAGGGGAGGAAATCGCGGGAGGTCACTGAGGCAGAGAGAGAGGCTGGTGGGGGCTGGGTCAACACTGCAAGAAGTCCCCACCTGTCCCCCAGGGACGTCACCACTTTCGGTCCCACCTCATCCATAAATTCTCGGCCTACGATTCTGAACGTTAATGACTTTTCCAGTCTCTGAACTTAAGCTATTGGAAAGGATTATTGAGATAAGTTCCTTTTGGGGTTTGGTGCTGGAAAAACATTTTATCTGAAAAAAATTATATATATTACATTGTGTATATTATATGTGTATATTATATACGTATATTATATTATGTATATTATACATTAATTATATGTGTATATTATATTATGTATATTATATATATTATATGTGTATATTATATGTGTATATTATATTATGTATATTATATGTGTATATTATATGTGTATATTATATTATGTATATTATGTATATTATATGTGTATATCATATGTGTATATTATATTATGTATATTATGTATATTATATGTGTATATCATATGTGTATATTATATTATGTATATTATGTATATTATATGTGTATATTATATGTGTATATTATATTATGTATATTATGTATATTATATGTATATATTATATTATGTATATTATGTATATTACACATTAATTATATGTGTATATTATACTATGTATATTATATGTGTATATTATATTTATTATGTATATTATACATTAATTATATGTGTATATTATATTATGTATATTATATGTGTATATGTGTGTATTATATTATGTGTGTGTATATATATATATATATATATATACATCATAATCACATAATACGCTTAATTTGCCACATTTTGCTTTTCCCGTTGGTTGTCGGGAAGCTCGGACTGCAATTTCCTACTCCACTGCAGAGCTCTGCAGAGCCTCACTTCCTCATACGATTAACCGCCCACTTTGTTCCTTGCCTTGTTCTATCACTATTTAAATGATCCTTTACTGGTTGTAGGCATTTTTACCCGCTTCACCCTGGTTCTCTTTTTTCTCCCCGCTTTATGTTAAAGAACAAAGGTTCCACTGAGTAAATCTGAAGATCTAACCGGCTTTAGGAAACGATCCACGGATCAGGAGTCACCTGGCCAACAGAAGGCAGCTCCAAAGACTTGTCTCAAGTGGAAGGTTTTTCTAGAAAGGAGGGTGGGACAAGACATTACTGGCAAAAGACAAGAAAGGATTGTTTCGGGCACGGGTCACAGGGGAAGGGCAGGGGGTCTTAGTAGGTGGGTCACCTCACCTTTCTTTAGGGGATGGAGAGAGCCCATGTGACAGATGACCTCATGGGTGCAGACCAGAAAATTCCTGACTGGCCCGTGAAGACAAGATTTCTGGGGAAGGCTGCAACCTCAATGAGGTTAGGCATTCGGCCCCAGTTTGGAGACTTGTCCTCTCAGAAGTGACCCCGTTTTAGGCCTGTAGTTCCTTTTTTTTTTAATGGCTATGTATTTTTGAGAGAGAGCGAGAGGGAGAGAGGGAGAGAGAGAGTGCACGCGCAGAGAGAGAGGGAGACACAGAATCTGAAACAGGCTCCAGGCAGCTCAGAGTTGCACGCAGGGCTCGAACTCACAAACCGGGAGATCCTACCCTGAGCCGATGTCAGAGGCTTAAGCGACTGAGCCAGCCAGGAGTCCTGTCGGCGAATTAATAAATCCCAAGGGAAGCCTGCATTTTTCTATGAATAAATAGTTACCTGTCCCAAAGAGATTGGGACAGGGGTGCCTGCCCATTTCCAACCTCCTCCCAACTATTCATCTGGGAAGGCTTAGCTCCGAACGAGCAGTGAAAGCGGCCTGTTCTAATCTCCCACACTCTTGTGGTGGGCACGATCCAGAAGGCCCTTCCCTGATAAGAAATGCAAACTATTGCCCTTGCTGTGTGACCCCCACAAGCATCGCCAGAAATGCTTCTCACGCTTTTTCTGTTTCCTCCAAGTACCCGGAGCCGTGCCTCTCACCCGGAAAGCGGTCGATAAGTATTTGCGGGCGCAGACGAACATACTCCCCTCCTTTTCGCCTCCAGTTGCCCAAGCCCAGCTGTCGGAACTAAACTATTGCAAAGCTTTTATCCTGGGTTCTTGGGTCTCTGGTCTGTTTCAGTCAGTCTGAACTCCCTTTGTCCGAGGCTGACCCTCCGAACTCCAATCCCCTTCCTTCCACTGTCTTCCTTCAACTCCTTCCTTGGCCTAAATATGCATTGCTCAGCTAGGCCAGCTAAGGGCTCTAGCGAACAAGTTTTCAAACTTCGTGGCTTAAGCCCTTGAAAGGGTGTTCCTTTCTCAGACTGCAGCCCGATACGGCAGCTGGGGATCATTCCGAAACCTGGACGCTATCGGCCCTTTGGGGGCCAGAGTTTTCCAGTGGCTATTCTGCAGATGGCCAGACATGAGGGCCAGGAAGACGCACGGGGCATCGTGCAGTGTGCATCATTCTGTGCGCATCCCGTGGTCCAGAACGCAGCCACTCGCCCCTCCCCATGGGCTCAGGAGAAAAAGGAGAATGGGCATACAGTGGTCTCTGAATGACCGATGTCGCAGGACACATCGGACAGCGGCTCGTAGTTCTTTTGCAGATCTTGGGATGATTGCCTGGCCAGGGGAAATAACGGGGGTCTGTCTAATATTTGGAAGTCACCGATCCCATCACGGTTCGATCAGCAGAGATTAACCACAAGATCCGAGTCCTTTGACAATAACGAGAGCCAACCCTTATCATGCACCAAGTTCTCCAGTAGGCACGTTACATTTTTACTTACTCTTCACGCTTCGGGAGCCAGGTTCTGCTACGGTGCCCATTTCACAGATGAACACACCAAGGAAGAGCAGGCTTGGGTAAATTTTCCCGGCATCGCTCGGCTAACGAATGGCTGAGCCGGGATTTGAACGAGGTGGGCTGATTCTGGGACCTATGATTTTCACAACTGCGATCCTCTGCCCTCAAATTGGATGGGGCCAGCCAAGACAGTCTCTTTGATACTAGAGAGTGTGTGTGGGGGGGGGGGGGAAAGGGAGCGTCCCAGCCTTTTACAGTCAGAAATAATCCTGGAGAGGCACTGAACCTTCACAGCCCACATGTACAGGGATCCCCTCCTACTTCTTGACCTTTCGTACACAAATGGCTACAGAGGACGCGGTCCATTTAGCCGTGTGCTCTCTAAAGGTTACCGGCTCCTCTCCTCCGTCCCCACTCAGCTTTTCAACAATAAAGGATATTTAACGAGCACCTACCATACGCCAGACACTTTTTTTAGGTGCCAAAATTGGAAGGAGATGAAGGAGTCACGACAGCCGGATGCAAGGCCTGTTCCCGGCAGCATCTGGACCATAAATGAAGAAGGAGGCAAAGTACAACAATGAGTCTATCAGAGCGAGGGCTTCATATCCAAGCAGCTAGGAGGAGGCTGGCTGGTGTCGAGGGCCCTAAAGAAAGCAGGGGTGACGGTGGCCAGAGATGTCCCCTGTTGAGGACAGCTGGGCAGGGACACGAATGACCCCAGAGAGCCCAGGGTTTTAAAATGTGGAGCGAGAGGGGCGCCTGGGTGGCTCAGTCGGTTAAGTGTCCGATTTCAGCTCAGGTCACGATCTCGCCGTCTGCGAGTTCGAGCCCCACATCAGGCTCTGGGCTGATGGCTCAGAGCCTGGAGCCTGCTTCCGATTCTGTGTCTCCCTCGCTCTCTGCCCCTCCCCCGTTCATGCTCTGTCTCTCTCTGTCTCAAAAATAAATAAACGTTAAAAAAAAATAATAAATTTAAAATGTGGAGCGAGAGCATTCTAGGGGGAGGGGAATGACAGGCTCAGAGACTCAGAGCAACTTTTTGGTTTCGATACTGACAAGGCTTGCACATGTTCAGGGTTTGCGACATTTACATTCTACTCCTAATGTTTTTCTGAATCTTTAAGTTTATTTATTTTGAGAGAGTCAGAGGCAGCACCAGCAAGGGAGGGGCAGAGAGGAAGAGGGAGAGGGAGAATCCCAAGCAGGCTCTGTCCGCGCTGCCGGCACAGAGCCCCACGTGGGGCTCGAACCCACGGAACCGTGAGATCACGTCCTGAGCCGAAATCAAGAGTCAGACGCTTCACCGACTGGGCCACCCAGGGCCCTCCCCGCTATTGCTTTTCAAAAACAGTTTATTTTGAAATAATCCCCAACGTAGGGAAGAGTTGAAAGGATGGAAGTGTTGATGATGAAGGAGAGTTAAAAAATCCCTCATTCACCCATATTTCCCAGCTGCTAATGTCTCCTTGCCTTACTTCATACCTTCCCTCCCTCATCCTCTCCCTCCCTCTTTCCTTTCCTTTCTTTCTCTCTCTGTCTCTGTCTGTCTGTCTGTCTCTCTCTCTCTCACACACACACACACACACACACACACACACACATCTTTTTCCTTCGCCATTTGCGAGCAAGCCGTAGACGTGATATGCCTTCATTTGTAAATATTCTAGTATATATTCTCTAAAACAGAGATAACCACTCTCCAAGCCTACGAGTCAGGAAGACAACATCTTTCCAATGCTACCATCCCATCCATAGATCCCATTTCCATTTTGCCAGTTGTCCCAACCGTGTGTCTTTGTTCGACAGGGTCTAGCATGCCACCCGGCAACCTGGGCTGCATTTTGTGGTGAAGCATGCTATGCCCTCCAACCTAGAACAACTCTTTGTCTTTCCTGCCTCTCCTGTCCTCAACCATTTTAGAGCACTGGCCTCACACGCTGTCAGATGCCCCTCAGGGTGGTCTCCCCGGGACCAGCTCCAGATCACGCGTCCTTGATAGGGGCATCACGGGAATGATGCCGTGCCCTTCTCAGCACGTTACCTCTAGACATACATGATGTCAGCCCATTCTTCCTACCAATGCTGATATTAACCTTGATCAACCGGTCATGCTGGTGTGTGCCAGGTTTCTCCACCGTAATGGCATCATTTTCCTCCTTGTAACCCGTTATCGTTTCATGGGGGTGTAGTGTGAGATCGTGTCATTATGTACATCCTCAAACTGCCACCCACCTACCTTTGCGCGCCCGAATCAACTCCAGCCCGGATCAATGACCACAGGTCCACCATATCCAACGACCACTACGATGGCTGCCAGATGGTGACCTTCCATTTCTAACATTCCTATTACTTATTAGTTTGATTTTACTATATTGTAGAGTTCTGCCTTCTCCATTTGTTTATGTACCTAGATACGGACCCAGACCTTCTTATTTTCCACACTATATTATAATCCATGATACTTACACGCTGTTCTGAAATCACGATTTTTTTTTTTAGCTGAGTCTTACACAGTTAGATGGACTCAATGTTTACAACCAATCTGTTTACCATTTCTAGGTTGCATTTCTCGGTTGGCTGAAGTTTATCATCTAGAATTTCTTTAACAAGACCCTGTGGGATTTCTATTCTCTAACCCTAAAATGTTTTTTCCCCCATAACAGCTTTATTGAGTTATATTTCATATACCATGCAATTCATTCACTTTGCACAATTCAATGGTTTTTCGTATATCCACAGAGTTGTGTAACTATTACCACAATTAAGTTTAAAACATTTTTATCACTCTCAAAAGGAATCTGGTAGCCACCCTCCATTTTCCCCCCTATCCTCTCTGGTGCTTGACAAAAACCAATGTGTTCTCTGTCTATATAGCTTGACCTTTAAGGGACATTTCTCACCTAAATGGAATCATACAATATATGGGGTCCTTTGTGACTGGCCTTCTTTTACTCAGCATACTGTTTTCAAGGTTCCTCCACATTGCAGTACATTCCTTTTACCCTGAAAAATATTCCAAGGTATGGAAACACCACATGTTGTTTATCTATTCATCTGCTGGAGGGCATTGAACAAGTAATTCCACTTTCGGTTGTTCTGAAAAATGCCGCTATGAACGTTCACGTAGTCTTTTTGTGGACATACATTTTCATGGACCTTTGGTCCATGCAGGAGCGGAATTGCTGGGCTGTATGGGAACTCTGTGTTTACCATTAGGCAAATGGTGGCTGACGACGTTGCGTCCTTTATCACGGGCTTATTAGCCATTCTCTTCTTTGGAGAAATCTCTACTCATACCCTTTGCTTATTTTTAAACTGGGTCATGCGTCATTTTATTGTTGTGTCACTAACATTCTTTATATATTCTAGTGAGAATTCCCTTGTAAGATATATGATTTGCAAACATTTTCTCCCATTTGCAGGCTGTCTTTTTGCTCCCTTTGAAGCACCGCGCTTTTTATTTTGGATACAGCCCAATTTCGCCATGTTTCTCTGTGTTGTGTGCCTTTTTGATGCCATATCTAAGAAATTCTTGCCCGGTCCAAGGTCACGAAGATTTACTTCTATGTTTTCTGAAAAAAGTTTCATAATCTATAAAGCTATTACTTCTAAGCGTTTGATGATGTTGAATTAATTGTTATATATGCTATGGGGTAGGGACCTAATTCATTTTTTTTTTTTTTTTTTTTTGCGTGCGAATATCCTGTTTTCCCAACACCATTTGCTCAAAGGACTACTTTTTCTGCTATTGAATTGTTTTGGTGCCTTTGTCAAAAATCAATTGCATGTTTATAGCCGTGCTTTCAACAACAGGCAAATGATGGAAAGAGCCGAAATGTCCATCCACTGATGAATGGATAAAGAAATTGTGGTTTATATACACAACGGAATACTATGCGGCAATGAGAAAGAATGAAATCTGGCCTTTTGTAGCAATGTGGATGGAACTGGAGGGTGTTACGCTAAGTGAAATGAGTCCTACAGAGAAAGACAGATACCATATGTTTTCACTCTTATGTGGATCTTGAGAAACTTAACAGAAGACCACAGGGGAGGGGAAGGAAAAAAAAGTTAGGGAGGGAGCCAAACCATAAGAGACTCTTAAAAAGTGAGAATAAACTGAGGGTTGATGGGGGGTGGGAGGGAGGGGAGGGTGGGTGATGGGCATTGAGGAGGGCACCTGTTGGGATGATCCTGGGTGCTTTATGGAAACCAATTTGACAATAAATTTCATATTAAAAAAATCAATTGCATGTAAATGTGATGGCATATTTTTAGATCCTCAATTCTATTCCATTGATCTATATGTCTACCTTATGCCAGTACGAAAATGGTTTCCTTTGGCCTTTATACTTGAACAAAAGTTCTGCTGGGTGTAAAATGATTGGAGTTATCATTTCTTACTCTGAAGATTTTGGGGTGTAATTCAGTTGACTCCAGCACTGAGTATAGAGAAGGCTGAAGTCTGATGAGTGATTTTTAGCCTCAGAGCCAACACCAAAAGGACCGCTTATCTAAATGTTCACTGTTTCTTAGAATACATCTTGGTGCAAATGGTCCCATGTCAGGTTTTCCGGAAAGCATGTTGTCATTTCATTATGTAGGTTTGATCTTTATTTCATAGAGAGTTTTCTTAAATGCTAAATCTTAAGATGCGTTTTTTTTGTTTTGTTTTGTTTAATTATTTCAGTCTCTTGGGGATGATAATTATGGCAGGTTGGAACTCTTTTGACTTTGTTCTCTACATCGATATGCAGAGTTAGATAATAGATGATAGATTGAGAGATGGATGAATAGATGGTTGGATAGATAGATAGTACGTGGATGGATGGACAGATAACACATGGACAATGTTATAGACAGATGATATACAGATGGTCTCAACTCCTTCCTCCATAATAACCCCTGTGCTTTTAACCACACGAATTCCTTTTTGTCCTGTCTCTAATGTAGCTTGTAAATTTCGGTTTTTTATTACTCTCTTCTACTTCCTCCTTGTTCGCTTCTTTCTGCCAGCTTATGTTTCATCTCATTCTGTCATCTTGCCGTATATTCTCTGTGCGCTTATCTTTCTGCCTCGAGCTTTATTTTTTCAAAACGCTCCCTCGAAATCTTCCTCCGTGAACGAAACTACAGTGACACTCTTCTGTTCGAAGACCGTGTTCTTCCTCTGGGGGTTTCTCATGGGCCATTTTCTCTTGCTTATCGCCTCTCATTTCCCTGTTCCGTGTCCATACAGTTCCCATCTTGGTCCTTTTCCTGGTACAGTTTTTCTGGAGGTACCATCTGTGTAAGGATCTGTGTTGGGAAGGGCAGGGGCCACTATTCAGGTCCGAAGGAATTTTCCCTGCTGAAGTGTCCAGGGCTCCTCCGTGCCCATGTGAGCAGACCCCAACTGCCTTCAGCTGATGGAAGCCTGCTCTCGGTACAATTCCTCTTGACCGCCTGGCCTACTTCCTGCACCTGGGGCACACCTGCGCCAGGGTTGACAATTTTTAAGTGCTCATGAGCATATCCAGAAAGGGAGTCTAACAAAATAGCATCTGTGGTTCTCTCCGACGTGCTGTGCCGTGTGGTGCTTTTATTCTGTTCTTTTCTACTCTCCTGTAGTCTTGTTGTTGTTTTTTAACAGAAATGTATATTATCTCTATAATCCGGAAATGCATTGTATTAGAAAAAGAAGGTTCAGGGGCGCCTGGGTGGCGCAGTCGGTTAAGCGTCCGACTTCAGCCAGGTCACGATCTCGCGGTCCGTGAGTTCGAGCCCCGCGTCAGGCTCTGGGCTGATGGCTCGGAGCCTGGAGCCTGTTTCCGATTCTGTGTCTCCCTCTCTCTCTGCCCCTCCCCCGTTCATGCTCTGTCTCTCTCTGTCCCAAAAATAAATAAACGTTGAAAAAAAAAAATTTAAAAAAAAAAAAGAAAAAGAAGGTTCACACGGCTGCAGCAGGATGAAAGAACAAAGGTGAGTTAAGGAGCTGGGTCTACCAGACGGTCCCTCTCAAGTGCACCAGACTAATAGCTAAGGACAGGTCAACTGAGGGGGCCGGAGGGCTCAGACCTGGCGAGGCAAAATGGGCCATTCCAGTGAAAGAAATCACCAGGTGAAGCAGGAAAAAAAAACCCGAAGCAAGGCTGGGCAGAGGGGAGATCCTATACATCCAGATTATTACTACAACCATATAACTGCCATGCAGGAGGCGACTGAAGCTCCGAGGGGTTAGGTCAGTTGCCCAAAGTCCCTGCATCTTGAAAATGCCGATTAAATCCTGTTCTTCTAATTCCACATCATCCCAGGGCTTTTCCTCTCCTTCCTGCCTACTTATTAGCTCTCCAGCCAGGGTGACTCAGTGTAGGGTGATGCTATTAACTGAGAGAGGGAGCGTGGGGAGGGAAGGAGGCGGCTTGCGGGGAGAGATAATGAGCTCTGTTTTGGACATGATGAGTTATTGTGAGTGCAGCGCTCTCCTGTTGGAGTAACATGGAGGCAGAGGCATCGTTTCCTGCGAAAGCCCACTGTTCCTGTCACCTCGCTCCTGTCAGTCAAGCGAGGAAAAAAAAAATAATGTGTCTAGAAACCTGCTGGTGGCTGTCTTTCCCCCAGAATGAAGCCACCCAGTACAGAGGACACGGGATCTCAAGGAGACGAGGCTTTGACAGCCCCTGTCCGTGGCCCAAATAGCATCGGGAGCATCTCCTGGCATCCATCTGGCTCCAGGCTCTTGAATGGGGGCATTCCAGACACCCGGGAGGCAGAGGGGCTGGAAACAGCGACAGCTTTATTGAACTCTCCAGGGCTTCAGAGAGTCGCCTTCCCCGTTGTGATCTAGGCAGCCAGCCTCAAGGGAATTTGACCAAGGCCAAGTTTTTCCCCCAGGGCCGATGAGCACAACATCCAGAGCCATCCTCGGCCTTTGCGTGTAGACCCGTTTGCCAAGACTGCCAAGGGGGCGGGTTCCAGCAACAAGAGCAAAGCACCCACAGAAAACACACCCCACCAAACTAACGGCAACCTGTGTGAGATAACATTTTTGCCCAAGAGGTCACTGTTGAATCTCAAGCCTATTTTTCTTTTCTTTCTTTTAAAAGTTTTTTTATGTTTATTGATTTTTGAGAGAGAGAGAGAGTGTGAGCAGAGGAGAGACGGGGTGGGGGGGGGAGAGAGACAGAATCTGAAGCGGGCTCCAGGCTCCGAGCTGTCAGCACAGCTGGCCATGCACCCAACTCCAATGTGATGTTAGCTCTTTGTTAGGTTTATTTATTTATTTTTCAGATTAAATAAATGAATCACCTGCTATATACCCAACACCACACGAGCAGCTTTGCCTCTTTTAATTTTGTACGCTCACGAAAACGAGCAGACCCTGTATCAGTCAGGATTGGCTAGGTTATGCTACCGTAACAAGCATCCCTCCTGTCTTAGTGGCTTATAATGGTTTCTTACTCACTCACACTGCATGTCTAATCATTCAGCTGGCAGTTTTGCTCCCAGATTTCCTCACCCCCTCGGATCTAGACAACAGAGCGGCCACCTTTGCCAGTCTCAGGGGGCACAGAGAAGGAACGGGGTGAATCGCAACCTGGCCGGTAGCTCCCGTCCAGAAGTGACGTCACCACCATGCCACTCGGCCCTGCCTGAAATCAAAGGGAATGGGATGGAGGGAGGGCAACCAACTGCCTCAGAGAAGCATGCAGGTTTGGTGAACGGGTTTCTCACAAGGGAAACTGAGGCTCTTGGTTAAGTCAGTGAGCCAGGTGTAAGGAAGTGAATCACGGTCTGTCTGAACACGGAACACAGGGCACCCATTTGTCTCTTTGGTCTGCTTGCTTCTCGTGTCTTCACGGAGCCTAATGCTTGGTCTCTCTGGAAAAGCCAGTTGGCAAGGCGCCTTGTGACACCCAGGAGCGGGCTTTGTCACTCTGATGTGGCACAGATTTCCAGGCCAAGTGCCAAGTGCTGTCCGGACTTGTGGAGATGTCCTTGTGGATATGGTACTCGTAATCCAAGTCCATGCCTGCTTTTCCAAAATGGCTTGCTGGCCCGCTTCCTGAGCAACCCCTACATTGCAAAACCAAAATGCAAATCTCATTACCCACGCTCCAATTCGAGAAAACTCCTGGAATATCTCTAAGTATAGAAATGTGATGGAGGATGAAAGAGTGTGCATACCCCCTCCTTTCTGAAGCATTGAACAACTCATTATTCATCAAATGGCATTTCAGAATAGTGTGGTTGTTTTAATTCAACCCTTTTTAACTTTTTCTTTTTGTACGTGTTTTAAAATTTCTATTAACGTTTATTTATTTTTGAGACGGAGAGAGACAGAGCATGAGCAGGGGAGGGGCAGAGAGAGAGGGAGACAGAGAATCTGAAACAGGCTCCAGGCTCTGAGCAGTCAGCACAGAGCCCAACGCGGGGCTCAAACTCACGGACCGCGAGATCGCGACCTGGCTGAAATCGGACGCCCAACCGACTGCGCCACCCAGGCGCCCCTCTGCCTCTGTGATTTTTTAAAAATTTTTTGAATGTTTTTTTAAATTTATTTTTGAAGGAGAGAGAGAGACAGAGCGTGAGTAGGGGAAGAACAGAGAGAGAGGGAGACACAGAATCCGAAGCAGGCTCCGGGCTCCGAGCTGCCAGCACAGAGCCCGACGCGGGGCTCAAACCCACGAACCACGGGATCATGACGTGAGCCGAAGTCGGTCGCCCAACCGACTGAGCCACCCAGGCGCCCCAACCCTTTTTGATTTTTTCAGTCATGGGGTCACACTTGTGGTTCTATTTGGTAAATGCACTATGGACATGCGCCCACAACACCCAGGTCTGGAATCACTGACCTCCGTGTGCTCGGCTACTGAAACTTCACCCGAACCACTTACAATAATCTAAGCGTAAGCCGCCGCTTTTAGCTTCTTCTGTTCCCCAGTCTTCTCTTACTGACTTGTTAAAAGAAAATCAAATGGTCACACATGAGACAGAAACAGAGGTAAATGTAAACCCGTCCAAGACTTCATCCCGTGGCTCTCAACTGGGGGGTGCGGATACGTGTCATATCACCTCTCTCTGCCCGGGACTCATCCCAAACCAGTGAATCGGAACTCCAGGAATGGGGCCCAGGGCACATTTCTACTTCAGGACGTCGCTCTCAGATTTGAGAACCACTGAATAAGGTCCTCAACCACTGAGTAGCTGAGCTAGCTCCCATTCCTGCCCCCTGCCCCCACCCCTTTATTACTTTATGTGTATATTTCTCATCAAATGAATGATGCATTTGTAGATGTTGTGTTGGGGTTGCAACATATTTATTCTGCTCGGCCCTACGTGCTTCTGGATGCTAATTGAGGTCACTTTCATTGTTTGTCCTAAGTCTGCCGGAATAATAAGCCTCACTGGTCGAGGGATATGGCCTTATCACTCCCTCTTGCATTTTTCTGGGACCCACGGGAGGAGAGGGGATATTTGCCTCATACAGGACTCCTGCCACATCCTGTACCTCCAGCTGGCTCACCACCCCCATTTGGGCCATCGACAAGGGGGTACCAATCTGCCCCTCAGCTCCGGATTTTCTGGCTGTGGCAACACCAACTCCTAACCTCCACCCACCTCCAGATTTCCAACACGGACTTTCCTCATTGGCTTGCCAGGAAAGGTTTCCTTTTTTGTTGTTGTTTCTTCATTTCGGTGCTGGGCGTGCAGAGAGGGGGGGTAGGTAAGACCCACGGCTGAGTGGCACTGTTGGAGATCCTGGGTCCTATGTTCCCCTGCAACAATTCTTTCCCAGGTACCCTAGACCCCGATGGTCCAGTTGGACTCTCCCAACGGACTCCTTCCTCTGTGCCATTTTGTCTGCCCTTCTCCTTCCGGCAAGCGAGCTTCTGTGGCTTTCCCATCTGTAGACTGTTTCAGGACCTCTCCTAAAACTACACGTTGCATTCCACCCCCATGATACGGTCTACCCCCAGTGGAGGCAAGGAGGCAGAATCTCCACTAAAGACGGGGGCTTCCGCGACGCCAACCCCCAGAGTCACAGGGGGTTCCGATCTGCAGCACGGATCAGAAAGTGTGTTGCTGTGGAGGGGCCTGGCTAGGAT
Source organism: Lynx canadensis (assembly GCF_007474595.2). NCBI lineage: Eukaryota > Metazoa > Chordata > Mammalia > Carnivora > Felidae > Lynx > Lynx canadensis. The sequence continues at coordinate 29,416,075 of NC_044318.1, read as the reverse complement.
TTAGACTAGAATCTTCCTTTCAGTGTCTAGGACTGAGTGTCTAGACGACTCCTCACCGGGCAAGGCAAGGTGGCAACTTTCCCAGGATAAGGGAACGACGTTCCTGCCTCAGTTTCCACTTTGTAACAGTTGGTAGCCTTCCATTCTGAACTGAGCTGAGGTGAATCTGCCCATGCAGCTATTTAAAAGGAAGCCAGAGGAAGGTGTCCTGAGGCTTTGCAGAGCCAGGGTACCCAAAGAGGCAGAGGGAGGTGTGACAGATGATACTCTGGAGATGTAGCCTGACAAAAGGCTGTGGAGCTGAGTCTCCTCCCCAGACTTCACGAAGGGAATGGGGCTTTAAAGCACCATTAAGAGCTTCCAAATATGTTCCTTCTTTCAGGGGGCACAGGAGACTGATGCCTGAGGACAGGAACATGGGTCACAGACTGGGTCAGATTTCCAACCCGAAAGATCTGGAGGTGGGGGGGATGGCTGGCCACTTGCTTTGGGGGCAGAGCCTGGAGTCAATGGCATTGGGACTGGCCAGCAAAGGGTCCGCAGGGGTATGGGGGATGTGAGTGTTCCCGTGGAACGGACCTGGGCAACACTGCAGAGAAGGCAACTGTGGGGCCATCTTTGTTCCTCAGGCTGCCCAGAGCAGCAAGGAATCCCAGCAGAAAGAGGCCAGAGGACCATGGCTGGGTGCCCAGGGGTGAAGAAACATGGGAAGTCGTGACCTGAAATAGAGACATCACCCCAGGCCCCAGGCCAAGGGAACCACACAATCTTCTAAAGCACCCAAAGGGAAAAACCAAAAACTTTTGGGGGGGCGGGGCAAGGAGAGCACAGTTGGTGGAGGGGCGGGGAGAGGGGGACAGAGGACCCAAAGCTGAAGCCAGCTCTGCGCTGACAGGCTGACAGAAGGGAGCCTGACGCGGGGTCCGAACCGCGAGATCATGAGCTGAAGCTGAAGTTGGATGCTCAACTGACTGAGCCACCCAGGTGCCCCAAGAAGCAACAACCTTAAAATGTGAACAGACACAGAGAACAAAAAGCCAGGTAAACACAGAGCTAGTTCAAGGAACAACTTTCCTGCCCTTTCCTCCTCCTCCGTGCAGCCCCCAGAGGCTGATGCTGTAGGGGCAGGGGGTGCGGGGGGGGGGGGGGGTTCCGAAGAAGGGAAGTTGGAAACCACTGGCCCCTCTTCTCCTCTCCTACTGCAGGCTTCCAGCCAAGTCCAGAGTCTCTATTTCAATTATGGTGTGAGCATTCAAGTTTCTGAACCAACGTGTGTTTGTGATCTCACGCAACTTCTAGACGTCCTCTTAGCTGAGAGTGGGCAGAGAAAGCAAAGACTTTGCAGGCTAGGAGAATCATCACATGGGCTGTAAAACGACCCTGGGAGCTGACGTTTAAAGGCACAATGACAGGCAGAACAAAGTTGTGGCGTGATCACAATCTATGCGTCTCTGTACAAGTTACAACAGGAAACGGGAGGCAGAAGTCAGCGGCAACCCGTACGTGATAAGTTGTGCTTCTTGAATGGCCTTCTGTGAATTTCATATTGTTCTCCATATTCTTTTTAAAAAGGAAATCAAGGGGAGGGACTCGAGTCCACACTTAGACCAGAACTTGGAAGAGGAGATTGGAAGATCGCGGTGCCCCCGGAGGGACGGGTTCATGAATCCCAAGAATGAGGCGACATTCAGGACCCAGGGGTCTCCCCACCTACCAGGCTTGTCTTGGGTGGCCACAGGACAAATAGGTCTCTGCATCAGCCTATGGATCCTAGGGAATATCTAGGTCAATAATACCCTAATAACATAGGACGGTGACAGGTGGTAACTACGTTTGCCGTGGTGAGAAGTTGGCAATAAATTGTTGAATCACTATGTTGTACACCAGAAACTAATATAATATTACATGTCAGCTATACTTCTATTAAAAATAAAAATTAAAAGCGAAAAAACTTTATTTTTAAGAGAGTGAGCAAGATCATAAGTGGGGTTGGGGTAGAGAGAGAGGTACAGAGAGAGAATCCCAAGCAGGCTCCGTGCCGTCAGCACAGAGCCCCACGCGGGACTTGAACTCACGAACTGTGTGATCATGACCTGAGTCGAAATCAAGAGTCAGACGCTTAAGCAACCGGGCCACCCAGGTGCCCCAGTAGGTAAAAGGTTTTTAAAAGTTCATATAGAAGCCTTAATTGGGTTCACTGGCTCAACACCACATCACTATCTCAAGGCTGTGTCCCGGGAGCAGCCTCTGGGAGTGGGAAAGGCAGGCAGAACGCACATTCCCAGGACAGGGCAGGGGGCGGGGAGGCCCCCGTCGCTTGGGTCCTGCTCACGGGTCAGCCAGCGGTCGTGTCTTCTCCATGACCTCCCCCCACAACCTCAAGTAGAATTACCACTTGTATCGAACTTTCCTGTAGGAGCCCTACAGAAATCACCAAAGTGGAGGCGGGTGGAGTTTCACTTTGGAGAATTGCACAGCAGGTGCCTGGGACACTTTCGGTGCGGCCACATAGCGTTATTGGGACATTTACCTATACAGTGTAAGTTTCACTGGGCAAGCCGGTTGAAAATACATAAACACTATTAAACCCAGTCCCGTGGAAAACATGGCTCAAGGGCAGATTGATTTCAAGGAGCCTCTGCTAAGTGTACAAAATTGCAACGTGCTTTTGGTTTGTTTTCTCTAAAAGGACTGCTCCTCCGCCCCTTGCCCCCGAGATAACCCATGAAATAATGTCAACCTACAGCGTCATTTGGGAGATGATTTGACTTAAGCTGGAAACGGGGTCAGGGGTATTGATTGGAAACATAGTGACAAGGCCCGTTTTTACTGATAAGCAGGGCATGGTCAGACTCATTCCTGGGGGCTACTCTTCCAGAAAGGCGGGGTAGGCGGGCAAGTCTGGTATGCTACAATGCCCCAGAATTAAGTGCTGCTTCTGGGAAGCCTCTACTCCATGAGGAGAGCCACTCGCTCTTGCTGAGTTCCGGACAACTCTGCAGATGCTGTCTTTTAGAACGTGGCCTCTCACGAACGTGGAAGAACACGGAGATTAGAATCCAACAGACTTGGTTCGAATTCTCACTGCACTGACCATATCCCCTAGGGGTGCTGCTTCTCCGCGTGGCTGTCTCTACAGCCTGGAGACTCATTCTGAGGATTCAAATGATGCTTTACATGTGAAAGCCTTTTGCACAATGCTCGGCACATAGCACGACTTCAACAGATAGTCTATTTCTGCAATAAGAGAGTAAGTCTGGAAGTTCGCCACCAAGATGTCCTATCTCATAAAGAAAAATAATTCTTGAATAGGAGTCAGTGGTTGGGGGTCGATGGGCAGTTCATCCCCGAACTACTTGAAGTCCAGGAAGTTAAAAAAAAAATTGGTAGCAATTAGAGTAAGAAAACTTAATACCCAGCTCATTTCAGAATGCCTGCATGATCCGATTTTCATCGACACTACGACTGGAGGAAGATTCTTGAAGGTTCCGCCTCTACCGCTCCACTCCCTCTCACCTGGCCGCCAGCCTCCTTAAATATTCCTCTGCTTCTCTTTTTCTGTGTTCCTTTGAAAAGGTTTGTCGAGTGAGCCACTGACATTTTTTAAGGCAACGCTGGAAACACCGGAGCGGGCACAGCCCGGCATTACTAACAGAGGGTGTTAAAAAGATAAATTGTTGTGGAGCGGGAGAGAGAGAAAATTATACGTGAGTGTAAGAGGAGGGTGGCCCCTGAGGGGTCTTCGAAGCTGCTGTTGAGTGAGCAGCTTTTCAGGTGTCGAGCAAAAAGAGGCTGTAAAGCAAACAAAATGTTTACGTGAGGTCCTAGGGCGTGCAATCCAGGAGACAGAGAGTCCCCGGAGACTGAAGGCAGTACACCCCGAGAGAGGTTACACGACTTGTTTGGAAAGAATCGTGCTCGGTGCTGACGGGAGTTAAACCACCTACCACACCGTTGCTCTTGGGCTAACAGATGTCACACTATCTCTTTTTCAGCCCCGAGGAGCAGGATGTGTCCTAGGAGGTGGCTGTGTGGCAACCGACGAGTTGCGATGGACAGAAGTCAAAAGTCCGTGGTGTTCCAAGCATTGAAACGGGAGATGTGCCTATGCCTAGCTTCCTCAGTTTCCCCCTGAGCCTATTGTGAGGGACTTTTAGCAATGCTTACTTCACGGTGGAGTCCCCTTTCACCGCAGAGTATCAAGCTTTCCAACTGGGAGAGCACTCTTTTCCCCCTGCCGTTCCTTGAAAATGTGCTTACGTAATGACTGAACGCCTCTCCCAAGAGCTCTCACTCGGGAGCAAACCCTCGCGGAAGCACCTGCCAGCCTCTATCTCTCAACTCCGTGTCATGCTTTTGAGCCCCCCCCCCCTTTTTTTTTTGCCTTTGGTCGCTCTCTCCTGGAGCCTCAAGAGTCCCCCTTCTCTGTCTTTGATGCGGACTCCAGCCTGTGTCAACGTGACTGGGGTTTCCTTGGGCGTCCGTTGATGTGGTCCAGGCCCCAACCCCGACTTGTTTCTGTCAACAGCCCTTCTCTTCAAACCCTTGAAAGCAGCTCTATTTATCCTCATTGTACCAACAACATTCCATGACTGTTCCACGTCCCAGACTCGGTATTTTTCCATTTGTCACCTCGATTCCTCCTCAAGCCAGGAAGTTAGCAAACTGCAAAGAGCCAGGTATGAACTTGTTTAGGTTTTAGGAGCATTGTGGCGGCCACTCAACCCTCAAAGCACGAAAACAACCGCAGAGAGCGTGGAAACAAACGATCCTGGCTGTGTTCCCATAAACGTTATAAACAACATGTCCGTGAGCGGGCCTGGCTTGGTCCCAATAAAACTTTATTTAAACAAACATTCAGCAGGGTAGTCTTGGCCAGCGGGCTGTAGCGTGCCCGCCCCTCGCTCTAAACAACCCGTAGGAGTGTGTTATTAGTATTTCTTCTACGATGGAGAAAAGGAAGCCTGGCGAAGAGATTAATTTCCAAACATCACACAGGTTGGGGGTGGCAACCCAGGGTGCGTCTGAGTCCAGTGCCCGTGTCAATTCTGCGCCGAAATCCCTGCAAACGATGACGACGTTCACGTTAGGAAGAGTGAGGTGGAAGACGGGGCGTTTCCCAGCAGCCTGTACCTTCTTCCTTATTACAAGCTCCCACCCCCCCACCCCCCCCCCCACCCCCAGGATCTCACCAGCTCCACGTGGGCTGGAATACTGCTCAGGGTAACGATTGCTCTTGGGGCTCTGATGTGGCTGTCCTGCGCGGCTATCCTGCCTTGGCATGTGACTTCCAGAAAGCTACAGACAACAGCTTTTTCTTCCTTGGCCTGGAATTTGAGTAATATATTTTAGTCCCTGTGTTAAGGGCATTTAGGAACCTCAGACATTACTGAGCGCGCACGTGTGTGTCCGTGTATATACGAGACATTGAGCTAAATCCTGGAAATACACCATAAAACAGTGAAAAGAGGGGCACCTGGGTGGCTCGGTCGGTTAAGCGTCCGACTCTTGATCTCAGCTCAGGTCATGATCTCACGGTTTGTGAGTTCAAACCCCGCAAGGGAGCTGGTGTGGAGCCTGCTTGGGATTCTTTCTCTCCCTCTGTCTCTGACCTTCCCCAGCTTGTGCTCGCTCCCATGCTCTCTCTCTCTCTCTCTCTCTCAAAATGAATAAACTTAAAAAAAAAAACAGTGAAAAGGACGGACCCTGTTCCCGCCTCGGTGAAATGACCATCTAGACCTCTATGTGATGGACTCTGTGTTGCTCAGGTCTATATAGTTTAGTCCTTGTCCACATTATTCGGATCAACCCTCGGAACCTGAGCTAGGCATCATTAACCCCATTTTAAGGGTGGGTAAGCTCAGGCTGGGAGGTGCAGGGACCTGTCACATGGTGACAACTTTGGTGGAGGAGTGGGGTCTCTGGCTTGGGGTTTCTGGCCCCTGGCCCCGTGCCCTTTCCGGCACGCCTCGTAGCTCTGCCTCTCCCGGAGCCACACTCTGCACCATTGGGCTCTACTCCTGCACCCCCAGCTGGCAGCGTCTTTGTCTGAACTTTATATAACCTGGCTCCTTTCCAGGCCCTCCGGCAGCTGTCCCAATTCTCGTTTTCTATCTGCCCGGCATCTCCCCAGTTCCCTTCTGAAGCTCTTATCCTTCTCTGGCAGCCAAATGCCCTCTATTTTATTTTCTCCCCAGGGCACACTCATAGGATGGAGAAAAGCCGAGAGATTGTTCACTTTCTTAACAGGAGCTGCTTTCAATTCAGCCACAGCTGCGACACGTTTCAGAAGTTAGATGGATCCCAAGACAGATGGCTCAGCAGCGACTATTTTAAGCCCCAGAGTCACAAGAACGGATCCAAAATAACTCAGTCCAGCAGGGGTCAAACGCAGAGCAGACCTGCCGGCTTTGGGAAAAGCATGACCCCGGGTCCTCGGCGTCGTCGAGTGAGTCAGCTCTGGTGTTTTCTAGTTAATAAGACTTCTTCGGCGCAGTTCTTATGCTGATGTTTCAGGGCTGAGTTGGCTCTGTGTTCAGCTGCTGCTCTCAAAAACAACAACAGCAGCAGCAACAAAAACTCCCTCCATGTCTTCAAAGCTCTCATCTGAATATTTGTTACTGCGCTCAAGAATCGTACCAGGGGAAGCTCTGCTCCCCTGTGTATCAGTCAGCTAATTGCAACAGTGATGCTGTGTAAGAAAGCACGTCAAAACTCTGTGGCTTAAAGCAATGATTATTTATTCTCTTTCAAGTGCCTGGGCTCGGCTGGGGTTCAGCTGATCTGGACTCAGCCTGGTTGGTCTTGGCTCCAGGTTGTAAATTTCCTTCTGTGGCAACACCTCCTTTTCACCTTTGTTGGACCAGCCGGTTGTTTTCGTCGCAGGGGTAGAAATGCAAGAGGAAGAATGTCCCGCTACACACGCATGTTTCAGGCCTTTGTTTGCATGTGTCTGCTACAATCACATTGGCCAGAGCACTCTATGTGGTCAAGCCCAATACCATTGAGACAGGAAGTAGACCCCACCCCACCGCTAATGGAGCAAGGAGGGACTGTAACTCACGCGGCAACGGCTGTGGATAGGAGAGTGAAGAATTAGGAACTATCCATTACCCCTGGGCTGCAAAACACCTGGAAAAGAAGGCTGGCTGGAGGGCAGCAGAGAAACCTGGTGGTCTTTCCCCATTGAGGAGCTATGACTACTCATTTTCCTTATGACTCCGGGGGAGACTCAGAACCATGACAGATGGCCTGACTTTCCCCTTTGCAGTGGCCTTAAACCACCTCTGCATTCTTTTGTATGGACTGCCCTTCTGTCCCTTGAGGGGGCTGCTATTGATTCTTCGAACCGGCTCCCCAGAGGGCTCTAATAGATCTGGTAAGTCCGGAGATGTAAACAGGATGCACGAGTAGAGGGTGACTTAAGGTCCCGAGCCCATTTATTTGCACGCCCCTGTCCCTGCACGTGAGGATGTCTTCAGTTTCAATGACAATACCAGAGAGGCGGGCTTCCGTGAGCTCACTGGAGATGGCAGCACATTCAAGGTAAAGCTGTCCTGCTTTTGAGGCCATCAGAATTTGTCTGTGGGCCGGCAGTGGGGGCAGACGTACCGTGTGTAGGGATTTTCACGTACAAAAGACCGTGCGGCGCTCAGAGGCGTTGCTAGAATCATATAGCGCTTCTTACGGCATCTACCCCTGTCTAGCACACTGAGCCTTGGTGAAAGGGACATTTGCCTTCAGAGTCATGGGGGCAATGATGCAGTGTCATCTGTCTTCCGTCACTTGCTATCTCATGGCCCTCCTTAATACGTTTATGGCATTTGTCACCGTATGGCATTACGGGTTTGCGTATTTGCTTATTGCCTTTTTCCTCCACTACTCTTCAGGGGCAAGAATGTATACCTCTTTGTATGCCTCCTTGAGGGCTGTATCCCCAGAACCTAGACTCTGATACATGGTATTAGTCAAAAAGTTCAATTAGACATTTGTTATATAAATAAATAAATAAATAAATAAATAATCTTGTCTCACCATGTGGAACAGAGTATTAGTATCCTATCTTCCCTCCCTCTTTCCCTCCCTCCCTTCCTCCTTCCCTTCCCTTTCCTTTCCTTTCCTTTCCCCTCCTTCCCTTCCCTTCTTCCTTCTATCATCTTTCCTTTCCTTTCCTTTCCTTTCCTTTCCTTTCCTTTCCTTTCTCTTCCTTCCCTTCCCTTCTTCCTTCTATCATCCTTCCTTCCTTCCTTTCCTTCCCTTCCCCTCCTTTCTTCCTCCTATCATCCTTCCTTCCTTCCTCCTTTCCTTTCCTTTCCTTTCCTTCCCTTCCCTTCCCCTCCCTTCTTCCTCCTATCATCCTTCCTTCCTTCCTTCCTTTCCTTTCCTTCCCTTCCCCTCCCTTCTTCCTCCTATCATCCTTCCTTCCTTCCTTCTTTCCTTTCATTTCCTCTCCTTTCCTTCCCTTCCCTTCTTCCTTCTATCATCCTTCTTTCCTTTCCTTTTCTTCCCTTCCCCTCCCTTCTTCCTCCTATCATCCTTCCTTCCTTCCTTCCTTCCTTCTTTCCTTTCCTTTCCTTCCCCTCCCTTCTTCCTCCTATCATCCTTCCTTCTTTCCTTTCATTTCCTTTCCCTTCCCTTCTTCCATCATCCTTCCTTCTTTCCTTTCCTTTCCTTTCCTTCTCTTCCCTTCCCTTCCCCTCCTTTCTTCCTTCTATCATCTTTCCTTCCTTCTTTCCTTTCATTTCCTTTCCCTTCCTTCCCTTCTTCCTTCTATCATCCTTCCTTCTTTCCTTTCCTTTCCTTTCCTTTCCTTCCCTTCTTCCTTCTATCATCTTTCTTTTCTTTCTTCTGTCTGTCTGTCCTTCCTCTTATCCTTCCTCTGGATATATATTGATGGCTCCACCTAAGATTACTTCATCTTGCAGGATTCTATAACTTCCCCAATGTGCACTGTAAACTTCCCTTTGGCTGTGTTAACATTTAGGGCCAACTAGGGATATCGGAGGAAAGAAATCAATCTTGGCTCAGGGAGACCCAGACCTTTTGAAATTCAGATGTGAGGGCGCTTTGGGCTCAGGGAGAAGCCGACTGCTGTTAGATACTTAGAAATTATCTTGCTTTCCATTCATAGAGAAACACTGGAAATGGGTGAAGGCATCATCTAGGTTTTAGCTATCCTACATGCCAGCATGACCTCAAGCTGGCCAGCTGTGGCACACAGAATCAGCCCCCTCCGTGACGTCCGTGTTCTAATCGCGTTGGGATCCTGTAATCGTGTTAGATCACGTGGCAGAGAGGGAATTAAGGTTGCAAATGAAATTAAGGTTTCTAATCAGTTGACCTTGAGATAAGTAGATCATACTGAATCCTCAGAGGGGGCCCGAAGTTAAAAGTTGGGTGGGGGTCCAATTGTTAAAAAATAAAAGTGTTTTAATGGGAAAGGAGGAGGGAGAAGGTCAGTGTCAGAATAATGTCACCTGAGGAGGAGTCAGCTAGCCTTTGCTGGCTTTGAAGCTGGAAGGGGGCCGTGAGCCACAGAATGCAGAAACTGGCAAAGGCAAGAAGACGGATCCTTCTCGAAGACCTCCAGAAATGAACACATCCCTGCTGGCACTTGATTTGAGCCTATTTGGGACTTAATGGCCTCTAGAACCACAACATAATAATTCTGCGCTGTTTTCAGCCACTAAGCGTTTATGGCTTTAATTTTTTATGGCAGCAGCAGGAAACTAACATGCCCATTTGCCCACCGGGATGCTATGTTAACCGTTAAAACCAAGGGAATTGAACCAGATAGCGCCCACCCCTTTTCCAGGGCTAATTTCCTCTCCTTCATAACATCTGCATTTTTGTAACCTGTCAAGGAGGCGAACGGGGGGCAGTGACCGGATGGTGGAGTCAGGCCGGCCCAGGGTGCCTTGCATCCCTTAGCTCACTCTGAGCCTGTGAACAGAGCAGAACAGTGAGTTTTCCTCACCGGGAGAAGCATCACGCCCTTCCATGGGTGCAGGGAGGGGCAACGTCCATGGCGACTCGGTCCACTTTGCCTATCCCTTGCAGCTTTCTACCAGGCCTCCTTTCTATAACAAACGTAGAGAAAGCGTGGCACACGTACAGGGGGCGGTGAAGACACCGGCCTAAGTTTAACTGAAGGAGCTTCTGTGGGTTTGGCTGTTGGCTTTGTGGGCTTAACACCGTCTTCGTCGCAAAGACTTCCCGTTGTCCTCTCTGTGGTCACTGAACGTCCCTCTGGGACAGGCCGTAAAGGCTCTGGGTTCCCCCAACCTCAGCAGAAGTTTGGCTTCAGAAAGTGCCCCAAATGCAGCCGGGGGAAGTGGCTGGGATCCTTGGGGACACGATGATTCTGGAAAGAGTCCAAGGCTCTCACCTTGGAACCACAGGCAAATGTTGCAAGACTCCTGCTCGGGATCTGGACAAAAGAATGTAGGGACAGGGGCAGTTTGGGCTAGACAAGGAGTCAGTTTGGAAGGTCACAAACCCTCGGGGTGACCTCAGTCAGAGGCAAATGACCAATCGACCAGAGCGTTCCATTTGATGAAGGATAGAGAAAGATCCCCATTCCAAGTGGTCCCCTAACTCTCTACTCACGCTTTTCAAAAATTATTTTATTTTTCAAGTTAATTTATTTATTTTGAGAGAGAGCGTGCAAGTCGGGGAGGGGCAGAGAGAGACCCAAGCAGGCTCCACGGCATCAGAGCAGAGCCCTACGCGGGGCTTGAACCCACGAAATGAGACATCGTGACCTGAGCCGAAGTCAAGAGCTGGATGCTTAACCACCGGAGCCACCCAGGCGTCCCGTCACGCTTTTTTTTTTTAAAGTGTAGTTCATTTTCCATCCCAAACTAATTTATATCTTTTGTAGATACTTCACACTATCTAAAGCGATTCTGTACTTTTATTTCACAGGCAATAAAGGCTTATATTTTCTATTAGAGATCAGATTTAACATGGGAATACCGCATATCCCTCTGAAAAGGTGGCACAGTTAGCTAAACCCATTAAGGCATAAATCACCACGATGTTATCCTTGCCGAGAGCTAAAAACTTGAGGGGGCAGACTCCCACAAATCCTCAAAAAATGAGAAAGTTTGACATAAAATGAACAGAGGAAAAATAGGAGTCAGAGCTGGGGGGACAGAAGGACCCCAATAAGGGCCAGTGACTCTCTCTCTCTCTCTCTCTCTCTCAGCCCGAGTGAGTGAGATTGTCCTGATCTCATCTGATCTCGTGTCACCTTCTGTGTTTATTTTACTGGCATTAGGTCATTATGGAAAGATCTATATTTTATTCATTTATTTTTTTAATGTTCATTTATTTTTGAGAGAGGGAGAGAGAGACAGAGTGCGAGCAGGGGGAGGGGTGCAAAGAGATAGAGGGAGACACAGAATCCGAAGCAGGCTCCAGGCTCTGGGCTGTCGGCGCAGAGCCCGACGCGGGGCTCGAACCCACGGACCGCGAGATCATGAGCCGAGCCGAAGTCGGACGCTCAACCGACTGAGCCACCCAGGCGCCCCGGAAAGATGTAGATTTTAAAACTCACCACTTGCTTTCATTCAACATCATTCCCTTGTCCAATCCTTTATTTTCTGCCGGTCGAGGTAAGCCCCCAGAGACAGAAGCTCAAGTTCAACGTGGTCCCTGCCCACGGGCCACTCCAAGCTGCAGGGCGCAGTATGAAAGCTGTAACCTCGGCAAACCTTGGGTGGTAGCTTGCAAAGCCAGCCACCTTGTTCTGCCACTTCTCTATCAAAGAGTAGAGTCCCATTTATCCACCTTTCAGATCCCGGCTGGCCTTCTGACTTGCTCGAATGTGGTAGAAATGGCCCCGTTCACATTCCGACCCCGGTTTCGCGAGACCTAGCTGTTCTTGGGCAACCTGCAACCACCACGGTGTGAATCAGCCCAGGTTAGCCTGCTGGATGACGAGGGTGTGGGGCCCAGTTACTCGGTCCTCTAGCCAATGGCCGGCCAACCACCAGTCATGTGGGTGAAGGCTTTGCCCGTCTGCTCACCGCAAACATGTAGTGAGCCCAACCCACAACCGCAGGGCAAGTGCCCGGCTACGCTCGGCCCAAATTGCCCACCCAACGTGAGCTAGAAATGATGGCATTTTAAGCCACCAATTTAGAGGCTTTTTTCTTTTTAATGCAGCAAAAGCTAATCGGTACAACCTCCCACAGCGGAAGGAAACATGGAGTTACGGGGGAGGGGAGGGTTGCTTAACAATGACCTTGTCAAGGACAATCAGCGGTTCACGGAGGGCCGTGTTGACAGTGGGGAGAGAAGAGTGGTTTGGGCCGAGGGGATGGCCCAGGGTGGGAGAGAAGATGTTTGAGATTCCAACTCACTCTCTCCTACGGATGGACCACATACATGGCTGTGTGCTTCGGGGAGTTGTCCTTTTTTTCATCAGAGTAGTAGCTGAGATCGTAGAAAAATCAACCCGGCCTCAAGTGATGGTTTTGCTCATTGTTCTTTGTTGAAAGAGGCTTTGCCTTAAAACAGACTGAATATCCCAACCTTACTTCTCTCGTGATAAGAGAACGTCGCCTCGCCAACCGCCTCCCAGCGCCGTGGGTACGATGTGATAGGCACGGCCCTGGACACGGTGGGTGTTACCGGCTGGCGATTTGGGAAAGAGATTTTCTGAGACAGCGTCCCTGGCTCTCCGTTTCTAGACGCAGGTGCCTGTGTCATTGCTTCTTTTTTGGAAATGGAGCTCCCACTGACATCAAAAAGAATCCTTCTCAAAGTGTGGAGAGACTGCAGGGCGGGCAGTGTGGTTCTCCCAGCGGCAGAGAATCGGCTCCCGATGCAGCGAGTGGAGATCAAATTGGGTTAAACGCCCCCTTCCAAGCGAGCCTGGAAAATTCACGTGTTGGACCTCGAATGGAGGGCAAGCCTCAAAGCCTGGCCTAGTTCTAAAATTAGATCAGTAATTTTATCCGAGAACGCGACGGGGGTGAATACTCCTGGTTTTCCTTCTGGTCTAATGCCTGAGCGGGAGGGGAGGATTAGGGCTACATTTGTGCCTTGACGATTTCGAGAAGGTGTCATGTGGGTATTTCTCGGGGAAAAAAGCAAAAGTAAGGGGAGACCCGCTTAAAATGTCAAGTCACATTGTTGGCAGACGCCTAAGGTGATCTTTGCTGCTTTTCCCTGCAAGTAATTCAAGCAACATTACACGTGCTGTGACAACAGGGAGTGGTCTGGAACACACTGCCTGATCTCTGGGAGCCGGCTGCCGCAAGGACAGTCTGAAAGGTCCTTCATGCATTTTATCATCCTTCAAGGGGTGCTTATTCTCTGGGAGCAGGGGGCTGCGGGAGGGGATTAGTTTATATGCTCGAAGAGCCATAGCAACAGAGAAGGCATGGGAGGCTGTAGGTGTGCGTAGGGCTGATTTTAAATATTTTATTTTATTTAAAAAATTTTTAATCCTTATTTATTTTTGAGAGAGAGAGAGGGAGAGAGAGAGAGAGAGAGACAGACAGAGCATGAGCCCGGGAGGGGCAGAGAGAGAGGGAGACACAGAATCCGAAGCAGGCTCCGGGCTCCGAGCGGTCAGCACAGAGCCCGATACGGGGCTCGAACTCACGAACCACGAGATCATGACCGGAGCCGAAGTCGGCCGCTTAACCGACTGAGCCACCCAGGTGCCCCTAAATATTTTAAAAGTTAAATGGACATATGCATATGTATGTATACACACACACACACACACACACACACACACACTCAAGGCTCCACAGTCAAAAATATCAGCTGCCTCTGTTTGGGGATCGAGTTATTTCCACCCCTCCTGACTACCCAATGTTGAAAAGAAGGTCTCGTCGGCAATCATGTGTGTATTTATATATATATATATTCATTTGATAAAAAAGTAAGAGCCAAGTGATTAATGATCAGGTTATAAATGCAGTGTGTTAGGGTCTCGAGGGGGGAACAAGAGGGGCCCGTTCACGCAGCTCTGGAATTCAGAGTCTGCTGAATGGGCACAGGACTGGCCAAGCCAACAGACTGAATGGCCGCATTGGGAGAGGCCAGTGTTTCCGCAGTGGTCGTCAGTATACCCACTGGAGATACAGATGTTTCCGTGAAGATTTTCAGAACGATCAATGTACTCTTGAGGCAAATCTTGGGCTTACCTGTCTCCCTTATAACCTGAAAAGCAAGGCATGGGGGTTTGATTGAATTGCCTAGTAATTCTGTCATGAACTGCACTGCTTTCTTCTACCTTGAACACATTACTGATGGTAACAAGGGAGTTATTTTCAATCAAAGCGTGCTCCAACGAAAAAGATGTCTCCTAACATTGTGATCCCTTCCTCTGAAATCCATTTCAGATTGGCGGATAAAATGTGATTATATTTACACTTCCCTGACACGATTCAGGCAGCAAAATAACAGCCTGCCGGAGACATTTTTCTTCTTCGTATTTAGATCTGTCAGTGCTGTAGTGCTGGGGGAACAGGGAGGGGTGACCGAGGCAGCTGGGGTTGGTGATATGGTTTACTTGGCTCGCAAATAGAGACGTTCTGTGCACCGTGTGTGTGTCTCTCTCTCTCATCTCAGGATTCCTTGAACGCCATCCTGAATGGCGTTCCGAGTGATGATACAGCATGCTAATCAATAGTGCTGTAAGCAAATCGGATTTCTCATTTTTTTGCCTTGACACAGCCCATAAATTATTTCAACATAATGCTTTAATTGGTTCACACTCATTAGGGGCTGTACGACGCATGACTCACCAGTTTCCGTGTGAGCCAGTTGCGATTTGTATTAAAACTCTGGGCTTCTGGATTGCAAGGTTAAAAGGGTGGATGGGACAGTGTAGAGGTTCCCTGGTGTTGTAGAGAGCAGGAGAGCCCCGGAACGAGCGGGGAGTTTTGATGCTGGTTCTTGACCTACAGGGATTAGCTGTATGTCGGATGAGACAACTCATCCAACTTCTTTGAGCTCAAGTGTCCTCGTCTGTACAATGGGTGGGTTGGTTTAGGGGGTCATCAGGATGCTATGGGTGCGATGTGAAGCCCTGCCTGTTGTCCCCAGGGCGGCAATGTCCCACTTGTGTCCCAGTCTCCACTCTCGGGAGACGATTGACACTCTGCTTCAACAAGGCTCTCAAGATCATCCAGGATCCTATGGACATCACCCTGGACCCCTCCTAGGGAACCAGTTCTGGTAACTAAATACAACACTGTCCCTCTTGAATCCAGAGAAGGAAGTGACCCTCCACTTTCTCGGGTCTCCTCTGAGTTTTAGATCTGTAGTGGATGTTGCGATCCCCAAATAGAGTACTTCTTGACCCCGCTGCTGGGAGTGCTGTCCGTAGACCGTCAGCAGCTCTCAGCTACCTCTGGGTATGGCTTTAACAGCAGAGAGCCCTAGCCCCCAGCCACTTCCTGGAACGACCCACATCCAGTAACGGATGGGCGTGGGGGAGTGAAATCTGGGTCTTCTCACCCCAACTTGGGGCAGCTCTGAAGGGTCATGCCCTCTTGAGAAATCCCCAGAGGCTAGGCGAGGTTTCTGCAAAGACTGCATCAAAGTTTCAACGTATCCTTCTGTCCAGCGTTGCTTCTCTCCTTCCTTTCCAGTGGCACTCCCTGCTTCCTCTTTTCCGAGAGCACTCCCTGATAATCTCCTTGCGTGCTGAGCTCCGTCCAGGAGGCTGCATCCCAGGGAGGTATCTTTCATCAGCCATACAATGTGGACTCCAGACCATTTCTGGTGCCAAGTTAGAGACCCCTCTTCTCACCTGCAGCCAAGCTGGTAACTCCCTGACTTCTCTGCTGATGCTTGGACACAAGGAGTCCAAAGTGTCTTGGAAGCACTTATAGCTTGTAGTTTGATGGGACCCTGTTGTGTCTTCTAGTAAGTATATCCCCTTTGGGGTCCAACCAATGGAACCCAGGATTTCAGGAATAGAAAATACAAAGTCTCCCGGGGTGGGGGTGGGGGGAGGTAGGGCTCATTGGTTGTGATGATAATTAGGGATGAACCTGCCTTCACCCCACTGTTCCAAGACCCTATATGGGGTCTTCCTATAATGGGCACAGTATCAGATAAAGGTCTCTGATTTAAAGTATATGCTGCACCTTGCAAGAGGTCATTCTATACTTTCAGGGTATCGCCTTCAAGATGATAGTTCAGCTGTACATTTAGAAGGCTACGTAAGCATTTGGGGGGCCATTTATTTCTGGATGGCGTAGTGTTATCACTTGACCGTGGTGGACGATATGCCCATGCTCAAATTGTACTATCAGGTGGGCCCTTGGCTGAAGGCTACGTTGTATGGGATTCTATAGGTACGGATCAGGCATGTGTAGGCTCTGTGGGGGGAAAACAAATACACAAAACTCACTGCTGGTCTAGATACATAGCCCTGTAAGGATGAATTGCTGGCCTTCACGGACGGAGGGGGCCCAGTGTAGTTGGGTTGCCAACAGTGGGCCGTTGGACTCATTGAAGAAGAGTGCCCTATTGGCAGTGGTATGCGAGAGCCCGGTCACACCAGCTACCAGTAGTCACTTGTGCACGTCTTTTCCAACCCTGTGTAAAGGGACGTCAGGTTGGTGGCCTGAAATTTCCCATACTAGAGGGCGTATACCATCGCAATGGGCAAGCACCGCAAATGAGAGCCTCTTGTTACGTATTGGCCGGGATACCACTGCTTATAACTTAAGCTACTCTCCACACTACAGAGTTATTTCCCATCCTCACTTCTGGTGGCTGAAATCTAAATCATCGACGGCTTCTGCTTCTAGTGATAACGGGCATCTTCTCTTAGAACTGTCATCTCATTGAAAGCCACGACGAATTCTTGATGAAATACAGAAACAAGAAAATTTTAAAAGTCGTTTTGACGTCATCAAGGCGTAACCAAGGCAACCAAGTCTTGAGAAGCCATGTGAGCAGTGCCTTCCCTGCCTCCGGGCATTTGCTGAGTCCCAGCCTAAAGCCTAGATGGCCATCAGAGACAGTGTCAGACTACAGCTTTCAGAACTATCGTGGGGATGGGATAGAAATGAGAGTTCAGGGCTTCAAAGGCTTCCAGGATTTGAGAAATCAAGATCCTGGAGAAAAGAGCCTGCAGAGACATTCTCTGCCACTTTTTCCCTCATGGCATTTGCTGAACCCATAGCTGAGCTGGACAAAAAGCTGATAAGCAAAGCATAATATAGCAACGTGAGGGGAAAAATCTATAATCAGAGCTTTTAGCCATCTTGTGGTGCTAAGGAAACAAAACTGAACTTCAGAAAGAGCCAAGAAGTTGGTTAAGCACTCATGGGTGAGTTTAACTGAGACCCATAACAGGCTATGCGCCAGGAGTAAGGATGGACCAAAAAATAGACAAGCCCCTGGGGAACCTTAAATCTGGTCCTCAAACATTTCAGCCCCTTATTAGATGACGAATGTACCTGAGAGCCAGAAAAGCTTTAAGTCTTCTCTGGAAGAACATGAAATTATCCATTACCCAACCACTTTTCATACAAAATGTCTGGCATTGAATAAAAAATTACCCTGCATGCCAGGAGTTGGGGGTAAGTGCCCAAAGGCCAAGAGAAAAAGTAAAACAGAAGAAAGAAAGAGACCTGCAGGTGATACACATATTAACTTTAACCATGATTAAGATGTTTAAGAAACTAGCTAAGGTGGAAAATTTCAACAATTAGTGTCTATAAAAATAACCAAATGGAAATCCCAGAACAAAAAAATAATAGTAATGGCTAAAGTGAAAAATTAATGGTTTAATAGTAGCTTAGACATAGCAGAGACAGGGATTCATACACTGGAAAGTAGCTTATACAAAAATATTCAGAGTGATTGGGACACCTGGGTGGCTCAGTCGGTTAAACATCCGACTTTGGCTCAGGTCATGATCTCCCGGTTTGTGAGTTCGAGCCCCATGTTGGGCTCTGTGCTGACAGCTCAGAGCCCGGAGCCTGCTTTGGATTCTGTGTCTCCCTCTCTCTCTCTCCCTCTCATGCTCATGCTCTGTCTCTCTCTCTCTCTCAATAATAAATGTAAATTTAAATATATATATATATATAGAATGGGCACAGAGAAATAACAAGGAAAATTATAGAATAGAACATGTAGGACATCTAAGGCATAGTCAGGAGGCTAACATACTTAGAATTAGATTCCTAGAAGGAGGAAAAGCTGGAATGAGACAGAAATACTACTTTCAGGACATGGGATGAAAAATTCCCCAAACTGATAAAGTATACAAAGTCACACATTCAAAACGCTTAAATACAGAGAATGTCCTACAAAGGCACATCATAATAAAAATCTCGAAAGCCATATAGAAACTCTTGAAAGAAGTCATCAAAAAAAAAAAAGACACATTGTCTTCAAAGGCACAACAACAACGATAATTATTATTTTTAAAAGTGTAAGAGATATATTTTCCTACAGAAATTATGTGAGTCAGAAAACGATAAAATGTGCCTACCAAAGTGCCACCCCAAATTATTTCTAACCCAAGAATCATATACTCAATGAGAATATTCTTTCATAGGAAAAGTGATATAAAGACATTTTCAGACGAGCAAAGGTTGACAAAATTTGTACCCAGCAAATGTTCACTAAAGAAACTTTTTTCTAGAAAGAGTTGTGTAAGCAGGTATTACATGGGTCCATACAGAAGCACAATTATGCAGCAAAGTGTTAAGAAAAGAATACTGGAAAGGGTAAGTATGTCAGAAAACTGAATTTTTTGTGTGCTAGTTCTCAATCTGCAAAATCCAAATCTCGTAGAGAAAGAGAGAAGAAGGGTGGTTACCAGTGGTGAGGACAGCTGGGGATGTGTCATTACAGGGGAGAGGCTTGCACCGGGAAGATGAGTAAGTTCTAGAAATCTAATGCACAGCAAATAGTGATAACAGTCAACAGTACTCTACTATATGTTCCAAGGTTGCTAAGCCACTAGATCCCAAGTGTTCTCACCACAAAAAAGGAAATTATAATTATGTGATGCGTTAGAGGTGCTGGCCAAAGCTATAATGGTCATCAAATCACAACATATCAATGTATCAAATCAATACTTTGTATATCTTAAACTTATGTAATACTGTATGTCGACTGTATCTCCCTTAAAGAATACACTTGGTTTCGGGCCCAAGGTTCGACCCAAACCAGATCGATGGGAGTACCACACACATTTGTTGCCTGATATATGACAAATGGGATATTGCAAAATTCTTTTTTTTATACAAATGTTAATTTTTTAAAAAGTAATCTCGAAGCCTAACGTGCGGCTCAGACTCACGACCCCACGATCAAGAGTCGCATGCCCTACCAACTGCCATTGTAAAAGTCTGGATACGGTACTTTATAAAAGAGGATGCCCAAATGGCCAGTAAAGAAATGAAAAGTTGCTCGACATTACTGGTTGACCGGGAGATGTATGCAGTTAAACCCTGGCGTGTGAGTAACTTGTTCTGTGAGTGTCAAAATTCTCTAATAAATTTTAGCTTAATAAACGAGTGATGTCTTGGGGTATGAGTAGGATGTGACACCAAGCGTCACGTGATCGCCACCGAGCCAACGATTCTCGAAATTCGCTTGGTAATAACGGTGCTTTGGACTAGAAGCATGTTTCTGGAATGAATTGTGCTCTCAACCCAAGGTTTTGCTATTAGAACGATAAGATACCATTACAAACACACAAAATGAGCATGGTTAAAGTCAAGGGAAAAAACTGGCAACGCCACGCATTGGTGAGAACTTGGAGCGCTAGAATTTTCCTAGTCCGCTGGTGGGAGAGTGGTCTGGTACCGCCACTTGGGAAAAGCTCCCCCCCCCCCATGTTGGGTGAAGAAGGGGGGGCAAAGCTGAGGGTAGACATGGCAGTCATTGGCTCTTACTGTCTAGTGGGCACTGGAGGCCAGGTGGTGGCCTCCTTCTATGCCACACTATTCAGAGCAGGGGAACAGCCCTTACTGAGCCCAGCTCACACGTGGCGTTTGGGAAATCCCAATAATTAACCTCACAAAGAAGCCTCTGATCTTCTGGGAATACCAGTCCTCGGTGTGACTCTTCAGATGCCGACTACTAAGAGACGAATTTCCAGGGGATCTCTGTCATATGCCTTTCCTTCCATGAGAGCGTGAGTCGAAACCTCCTTGAAACCAAAGCAGTGGCTTATTTCTGCCAGTTCCAGCCGCTCCTCTGGATGCTGAGGCCCTCCCCTTCCGTTCCACCTGCAGGATCCGTGCTGGAACAATGCCTGTGTAGACAGACAGACCCCCCCCGCTCTGGTTGGCTGGCTTCTGGAATTAGACCAGCCCTCCCTAACCTGGTGTCAGCTCTGGACAAGATTAAGAAGGCTGATGGCCTCCCTACCTCGTCCCCATCGTGACGTCTTTGACCTCCGTCCCTGATGTTCCCTTGTGGCCTGCCAGGAGAGAGGTTCAACTGTGAATGCCAGGAGAATCCCTGAACGACCTTGCTGAGCTCCGCATTGTGACAGCCCATGACCGGACAGCGCTTCTGATATAACTACCAGCTCTTCTGGCTTGTTCCCTACGCAGGCTCCGAAAGATATTTTTGTACCACAGGTAGGCACCTCTGAGCGCAAGAACACCATAACCCCACCCCACCCCCTATCAGTGCACTCATACTAGACTCTCCCACCGCCTAACCTTGGCTGTCCCACATCAAGCTAGACCTCACGCTATCCTCAGAGTCTGGGATTCGTGCTACCTGGCTTAGCAAGGCTCACCGTACCGGCGGCCTGCTTGTCACTATTTCTGGCATGCGATATGATTCACGGAAAAAAGTGAAAAAAAAAAAAAATCCATCAAGCCAGTTGTTGCAATTCACGTGGGCTTGCCTGCCAGAAATTTAACATTTCAAAGGCTTTAGGGAAAAATTGTGTCAGGACAAAGGATACTTAGAATAATAGATGTACAGCCATCTCTGTTCAGGGCAGCCTTCCTTGGCTATAAGATCTGTAAGTTGTTACTTAAAGATACATTTGTCAGTTGGATTTGGTTTCAACACGGCCTCTGAAAATTACTCACATTCCCCGAGGCCACAGGACAGTCCCTACAACTTAAGTAAATCGGGCATGTTTGAATCGATAAATAAAGGCATGCGTGTCCGCCCACTCCGGCATCCTGGACATGGAATATTCTCTGGGGGAAAGTTCTAAGAAAGGCTTGAGAATTACCCCAAAGCTGCAGAAAAAATCCTTCCGGGGGCACGGTAAAGTGGGATACCCACCCATCTGTGCTAGAGTCAAGCACATCTCAAGGAGAGGAGGCAGGACCCGTTGGGGGGAGACTTTGAAATCCAATGGATACCTTGTTTATTTTTTAAGAGGCTGTTTTAGAGCTGTTTTAGGGTTACAGCAAAGTTAAGAGGAAGGTAAGAGAATTCCCACCACCACCCCCCCCCGCCCCGTCCCCACACATGCACAGCCTCCCCCCCATTTACCAACATCCACCTCCGGAGCGTTACGTTTGTTGCAATTGACAAGCCTACGTGGACACGTCACAGTCACCCAAAGTCCACAGTTTCCTTTAGGGTTCACTCCTGGGGTTGCACATTCTGGGGGGGGTGGTTGACAAAAGAATAAAAGACGGCTATCCACCGTTAGAGTATCGGGGAAAAAAATTTCACTGCCCTCTGCGCTCTGTGTATTCATCCCGTCCTCCCCTCCTACCCCTGGCATCCAACGATCGTTTTCCTGTCTCTGCACGTTTCCCTTCTCGAGACTGTCGTATGGTTGAAATCATACAGCATGTAGCCCTTTCAAAAGGCTGCTTTCCCTCAGTAACACACATTTAAGTTTCCTCCGTGACTTGTCACGGCTCGATAGCTCATTTCTTTTTAGCGCAGAATAATATTCCGTCGTCTGGATGTGCCAGTTTTGTTTATCCATTCACTTGCCGAAGGACATCTTAGTCGTGTCCGAGTTTTGACGATTATGGGTACCGCGGCTATAAACACCCGTGTTCTGGCTGTTGTGAGGACACGGTTTTCAACTCCTTTCAAAAACCGGAGTGCGATGGTTAGATTATGTGCTAAGAAACTGTCAGCCTGTCTTCCAGAGTGGCTGCTCCCTTTTGCATTCCCACCAGCAGCGAACGAGACGTCCCGTTGTTCTCCAATGCTCACCAGCATTTGGTGTTGTTATTGCGTTGGATTTTGGCCCTTCTTATAGATGAGCGGGGCTTTCTCATAGCTGTTTTGACTTGCATCTTCCTGACGGCATATGACGTGGATCATATTTCCATATGTGCATTTGCCGTATGTGGATCTCCATTGGTGAGCTGTCTGTTAAGGTCTTTGGCCTACTTTTTTTTTTTAATGTTTATTCATTTTTTTTTTTTTTTTTTTACAGCGAGAGCATGAGCGGGAGAGGGGCAGAGAGAGGGGGGGACAGAGGATCCGAAGCGGGTTCTGAGCTGACGGCAGTGAGCCCGACGCGGGGCTCGAACTCACCAACTGTGAGATCGTGACCTACGCTGAAGTCAGCCACTCAACCGACTGAGCCACCCGGGTGCCCCTAGCCTATTTTTTAATTGAGCTGTTTTCTTTACCGTTGGCCTGTCAGCGTTCTTGGTATATTTTGGGTACCAGGCTCTTCGCAGTTGTGTCTTTTGCCAGTATTTTCTCCCAGCCTGTGGCTTGTCTTCTCAGTCTCTCGAGCATGTTATTTTCTTGAGTTGTTGGGTGCAAGTCACAAGGGGGCTGGTGCCTGGCTCATTCCGTGAAGAAGCGTAAAGTAAAAAGCATCAAGTCTTTGAGCACTTGCTTACTAGAGAGACGGGAGGGCATAGTGGTTAAAGCAGTTTGTGTATGTGCAGATGGGGGTGGGAATGGGGGCCAGCAAATGCCCTGTGTCCTCCTCCTGCAGCTCCAATCCTGGTCATGCCATTTAATGGCTGGGCCAAACTACGTAACTGTGTCTGCCTTAGGTTCCTAACCTGTGGAGCCAGTCCCGAGAGGACATGAAGACATCTCCGGACGGCCATCAGCAAAGCACTGAGAATGACGTCAATGCCTCGTAAGCGCTCCGTCAACGGTAGCCATTATTGTAACGCACCCATTCCCGTTAGGGGTATTTTTAAGGATGCAGGAGAAAAAGACATCCTTACCCGTGGGAATATCCTATTATTACATTGGAGAAGAAGATTAAAGTGCAAGGTAACAGGGGTGAAGAGTGAAAGTGAGCACAGGCCCCTTTGGAAAACATTCCCCATCAACTAAAGCCGAGCAAAAAGTCGGAGATAGAGTGGATTCTGAATACGTGTTTAAGTATTCCATTAATTATTCGACAGAAGGGCCAACCTCGGCGGGAGGTAAAGTGGAGATGTTGGAAATAAGACCGCCTAAGATGATTTGATGACCGAAAGTGGGGGGGGGGGGACCGAATCCCAAAGGATTCGGTCAGATTTGGATTTGTGAGGGAAGAGGAGAGGAGCATACATAGCAGGTGGATGAATACTCGGAAGGGAGGGCTGTATTCACAGGACGCGGAGAAGCCCGGCTGTAGAGGAAATCGGACAGGCAGCAAGGAGCCGTATTACAGGTGATTGCTGAATTAAACTGTAGTGTTCACCTCGGCCTTCGACACCAAGCTCTCCCACATAACGTATGTAACTGAGTTCTCCCTCCTGGGACAACTGTTGGATCTATCATTTCACTCTTGGGGGGACGTGGCGACAAGGTGATTTGGGATTCTGTTCACTTACACAACCCCCTCAGAGCAGCTCCAAGGAAATTGTTTAAATGTTGACCCCTTCCCGCTAAATGTTCATTGGTTAACATTAAGTCTGATATACAAGGAATTGGAAAACTTGCATGCATCCAAAACCTGACATGCAAATGTTCGTGGCAGCTTTATTTGTAATCACTAAAAACTGGAGGCAGCTGCGATGCTCTTCTACAGGTGAATAAATAAACTGTGGTATGTCTATACAGGAAAATACTACGCAACGATCAACAGGAGCAAATAGGCAAGCCACAAAAGGACACGGATGCATCTTAAACACACATCGCTAGGTGAAAGATGCCGGTCTGAAAGGGCTACATATGAACGATGCCCTCCCTATGATGTTCTAGAATAGACCAAACTATAGAGATTGCAGACAGATCAGTGGTTGCCACGGGATTCGGGGAAGGGAGTGGGGGCTGAAGAGAGGAGGCACGTGGGGTTTTGGAAGGTGGCCAAAGCAATCTGTGTGATCCTGTGATGGCAGATACATGACACGCGCTCGATATTGGTTAAAAGCCGTAGAGCTTTACAACACAAAGGGCGAAGTTTCATGCGGGCAAATAAAAGGAGTCAGGTGGGAATTCGGGGGATCCCAGGATGGAACACAGAATGTGACCCCCAAGGCCCTCTAAATTACAGATGTGTGAGGCAACCCCAATAAGGAGGATGGGGAGGGGAGACGCTAACCTAAGACAGTTTGAAAAAGAGTAGACACAAAGCCCAGCCTCTAGAATTTCCATGGGGGGGGGGCCCAGGTGCTGCTCAGAATATAGGTCACATTCACCCCCCTTAACCTTTAGGAAGCCTTTCCAGCCTTAGCCTTGTCAGTTAGCCAATTACCCTTGGTGTCCCCTGTGCCCTTTGCCCAGACACTAGACACGTCTTAAGCATCCGTGGGGTATGTAAACTGGGGACTGTCGTCCAGACACGGCTACCCCAAGCTATGTAGGGATTTCTCCTTCAGGTCCCACAATTACTTAGGGCAGCAAACCAAGGTAGAGCTGAGCAGAAGGCAGTGGCAGCTGAGTGTAAGCGGGTCAACAGCCCATGGTGCCTTTCCAGGCCATGCATGCCATTCTTTGAATTCGATTAGTAAGCCAAGAGCAGTGGAGAGGCACGTCATCGCGGTCCATCACCGAGCCGCCCAGCTTGCCACACCAATCATTTTGAAACATACCTGGGGTTTGCTCTAATCAGGTATGGTAAGATGACGGACACGGAGATGACTGCCTTGACAGAAGAGTTTACCACTTACCATTCCCAAGAGGAGGGGGGACGTCACGTCACACAGGGGCCACAAGAGGAGGCACCAGGGTCGGTCAGAGCCGGAGTGAGAGGGAATTGCTGACAGGAGTCTTCCTTCTGGAGCGGTGGCAAGTTTTCAGTCACGGACATTCCCTGTGGGGCAGGAAGCAAAGCACGGATGTTGGGATCTGCGGTTGGAAGGGGTGAAATGTGACTTGTGTGTGCCTGCAACCCCCCAGGGGTGGTAGGCGCGGTAACAATTCTGACTCATGAGTCCAAGACGTCAAATAGTCAACTACAGGTGATCAAGGTTGATCATTACGATGGGATCCTGAAGCAACAAAGAAAGAAAAGGGCGTTAGGCAAAAAGTAAGGAAATCTTGGGGCACCTGGGTGGCTTAGTCGGTTGAGTGTCTGACTTCAGCTCAGGTCATGATCTCTCAGTCCGTGAGTTCGAGCCCCGTGTCGGGCTCTGGGCTGACCGCTCCGAGCCTGGAGCCTGCTTCGGATTCTGTGTCTCCCTCTCTCTCTGCCCCTCCCCTGCTCATGCTCTGTCTCTCTCACTCTCAGGAATGAATAAATGTTAAAGAAAAGAAATGAAAAAAAAAGTAAGGAAATCTGAATAAAGCATAGAATTTAAGGCATCACAACGTAGCAATATTCATTCATGAATTAGGAAAAACTAGCATCCTTTTTTTTTAAGTTTATTTATTTTGAGAGAGAAAGAGAGAGCACAGGGAGGGGCAGAGAGAGAGGAAGGGAGAGAATCCCAAGCAGGCTCTGTGCTGCCAGGGCAGAGCCCGACGTGGGGCTCAATCTCACGATCCGTGGGGTAATGACATGAGCTGAAACCAAGAGTCAGTCGCTTAACTGACTGAGCCACCCAGGCTTCCCACCAAGGTACCATCCCAATATAGGATGACAGTTCTAGAGGACATAGGAAAACTTGGGAACGCTCTGGTGCTATCTTTATAACTTTTCTGTAAACTTGCAACTTTTCCAAAGTAAAAGTTGATGTCACAAAACTGAGACCAAGTGTGGGTGGAGGAGGGGCAGAGAGAGAGAGAGAGGGAGACACAGAATCCGAAGCAGCTTCCAGGCTCCGAGCTGCCATGGAAAGGGGTGCTAAGAGGTGCATCTGGAAAGGAACAGTAGGGCTCTAGCCATTAGGAAGCACTTGATGAACATTTGCTGATGAACTGAAGGAATGAATGGATGAATGACCAGAAGCTGAAAGTTCCTGTGTGATTTCCAGAGTCTCGAGTTTACTGCATAGGCAACAGGGAGCCACCTGAGGTTTCGAGAGGGGGCGTGACCCGATGTGTTGGCCATTAGACACTTGCCACTCCAAAGTTTGGTCCATGGACCAGGTGGTTCATGCAACATCGGTGTTACCTGGGCGTTTGCAAGAGCCAGAGAAGCTGAGGTCAGACCCCAGGGACACTGAATCTGAATCTGCATTTCACCAAGATCCCCCGGGTGCTTCCTCCGCACGTTTCAATTCCAGAAGAGTCGCTTTCTTGAGATCACTTTGTTGGTAGAGGGGGGGAGAAAAGTCTTCTGATTTTGTTGGGTTGTGTTTTTGTTTTGTTTCATATTGCAACAAAAAAGGGGGGGAGGGGGGAGGAAGGGAGAGAGGGAAGGGGAGGAAGGATGGAGAGCAGGTGTATTGTGGGACAAATACACAGCCTCCCCCCTGACTGCTTTCTTCCACCGAGGTGCTGCGAGACGCAGTATCTCTAACTGGAAGGCTTCGGATCCCGGCCAGTTTCCTGCGGAGGGAGGTGGGCAGCCTTTGAAGGGGCTGCTGGGGAAACTGGGGACAGGGTAGGGGAGAACGGGACGGACCACCGGCGGCACAGCGCCCGGTGAACGTGGAACCCTTCTCCCCTCTGCCAGCAGCTGAAACCTACACTCCATTTCCAGGAAAGTGGCCGTCGGGCTGGCCGCTGGGGGAAATCAAAGGCTCAGCGGGCCTCCGTAATGCACCCCCATTTTGTGCAGCCAGAGCAGAGGATGGGACAGAAGGGTACAAACGTCCCCCGCTCCCGCTAGCCCATCTGGCCCCTCTGTCCCCGGCCCTGCACGCTTGCCGGGGGCGGCCCAAATCTGGGCTCGTGCAGGGAAAGCGAATGGGAATGTCTGGCCGCCTCGGCCCAGGTGCAGGCGGCTGCATCGAGTGACCCGCTTTTACTGCCTCATCTACACTGCCTGTGCTGCTGGGGCGTCCTCCTCTGAGACACGCTCATCGAGATCTGTTATATTTACCCACGAAACACCGCGTGGTAACGGCATCCTTATGTCTCAGCCTCTTATTTGAGACGAAAGATCTACCAGAGCCTTGCTCGCCTGATTGGCGCCCCGGGGTCAGCGGTCACTCGGGGAGCACGGGCAGGGCTGTATGTGGGGTTTTGTCCTCTCCCTCCCCTTCGTCGTTGGGCTGCTGAGAACGGAGCTCATTCTCCAGTACAGCCTGGCAGTCACTCAATTGCTCTGTGCCAGGCGTGTTCACACATCTCTTCCTTGAAGCGCCTCACGAAGCGCCCTGGAAGGTGGTCCCCTTGTCCCGAGTTCACGGACAGGGACATCGATGCCAGCAGCATGGATGGCATTCTGCCCAAGGCCGGGCTCTTCCCTCTGCATTGCTAGTGACAGGACGAACTCGGGGTCAAAATCCACTCAAAGGCATGGTCCTGGTTTCCTGAGGTCGAAATCTCTTGGAGGAACCCTCCCTCCGGAAGAGTGCCAAGTTTATAATGGGACACCAAAGCCTCACGGGTGTTAGAGTTTTGGGTTTCCGGAACTCTCCAAGATATCATAGCTCAATGCTCGCGACTAGAAGAACTGCAGGGCTAGGTCAGTATCCCCAGCTTCTGGAGACAGGGACTGAGCCCCGCAGAGAACAAGCCAGCAGCGTGGCCCCATAGGGAAGAGATCTGGAAGAACGGAGGGGCGTCGAGGTACCCCACCCTCCCACCTGCGTGCACGGGCTCATGACTTCACCCAGCAGGAATTGGAATGTGTGGCTTGGGATTGAGGAGGCAGAACTGGAAAGCAATGACTGTTGCCTTTGAAAATCTGAATATTGCCAAGAGGGGGAAATAGCAGCCTTGTTTTACGTGCACGTGTGGGTGCATGTGTGTGTGTGTGTGTTTTCCAGAAAGCATACGAGGAGTAAGACAATCCAGCCTCTGAATGGGTCTCTGATGAATTGAGTCACCCTCTAGCTCAGTTAGATTCAGTTAAATACAGAGACAGGAGCCCTGAGCAGGGCGTATTGTGAGAACCAGAATGCCCGGCAAAGCGACCGGCTACCAAAGGTGCTATTTGTCTGACGGTGTCATCGACTCCGTGTGAGGAAAGTCCACGGGATGATGATCGCCCAAGACTGAGATTCCCAAACCCATTGGGGAGCAGCACCCTGGCCCCCTTGCTCCCCTGGACCACATAATAAAGGTACTAGGTATGGGGCACAGAGCTGGGCGGACGGTTGTTGGTAGCAAGGTGGAAGCATTTAAGCTGGTGCCACACTTACCATCTTTGAGCCTCGTCTTAAGGGAATCCATCCAAGATCCTAAAGAGAGTGACCGCCAGACTCTGGAAACCTTGGTATTCCAAGAAACTGAGTAAACAGAACCATCAAGGGCCAATGGCTAAAAGGAGACATGGCCTAGCCATGGTCACACTCAACCCCATAGAGAGGCCATACTCAACCCCATAGAGAGGCCCGTACTCAACCCCGTAGAGAGGCCCGTGCTCAACCTCGTAGAGAGGCCCATACTCAACCCCATAGAGAGGCCATACTCAACCCCATAGAGAGTCCATACTCAACCCCATAGAGAGGCCCGTACTCAACCCCGTAGAGAGGGCCGTACTCAACCCCAGTGTGGACAGTTGGCATGGAGAAGCTGCCAGAAGCATGCGGAAGTGACATCAGTTTAGCCTCCGTGGTGGTAGCAGACCTCATGTGACTCAGCATGGGCAAGGGTGGGGAGACGAGAGCCATGATGGCAGTGTCCAGCTGTGACACTGGAGCAGTCCACGGAACAGGAGGCAGGACTGAGTCCCGAAGAGCAGGATGGAGTGGGGGGCCCTCTCAGATGATGCCCGAGGGACCCCCACCCACTGGAGACCAGCAGGTCCCCTCTCTTACTTGATTATATCTTACTCAAACTTTTTTTTGGAAAGCTGATTTATTTATTTATCGAGAGAGAGTGTTAGAGGGGAAGGGGCAGAGAGAGGGAGAGACAGAATCCCAAGCAGGCTCCTCACTGTCATCGCAGGGCCCGATGCGGGGCTTGAACTCATGAACCACCTGAGCCAAGATCAAGAGTAAGTACACTTGGGGCGCCTGGGTGGCTCGGTCGGTTGAGCGTCCAACTTCAGCTCAGGTCATGATCTCGCGGTCCGTACGTTCGAGCCCCGCGTCGGGCTCTGTGCTGACAGCACAGAACCTGCTTCAGATTCTGTGTCTCCCTCTCTCTCTGCCCCTACCCCGCTCATACTCTGTCTTTCTCTCAAAAATAAGTAAACATTGGGGCGCCTGGGTGGCGCAGTCGGTTAAGCGTCCGACTTCAGCCAGGTCACGATCTCGCAGTCTGTGAGTTCGAGCCCCGCGTCGGGCTCTGGGCTGATGGCTCAGAGCCTGGAGCCTGTTTCCGATTCTGTGTCTCCCTCTCTCTCTCTGCCCCTCCCCCATTCATGTTCTGTCTCTCTCTGTCCCAAAAATAAATAAACGTTGAAAAAAAAATTTAAAAATAAGTAAACATTGAAAAATATTTTTTAAAAAAAGAGTCAGACGCCACCCCAGCGTCCCTATACCATATTCAACCTTTAAAACCCAGCTCCGAGGACACTCCCTGAAGCATTCTTTTCTAGAAATGGGTCATCCTCCGAACTCCTGGAGCTCCCAGAGCTCTTAACCTTATTGTGCATAATATCTTCCGTCCTGTACTTTGGCTGGCTGTGGTCCATTTGCCCCAATTAATTTTTCTAGACCACAGCCACCTGTCTTGTGTCCCTCTGTCCCCTTTACATTGAACATCTCTTTTTAGATCAAGAGACCTCCTCTCCGAATCCACCCAGCCTGAGCCCATAGGGTGATCTTGTTTTGAATGAATGGCTGCATGCGTGATAAAGGCGAGAGGGAGGCTGGGTCAGGGAGGGAGATGGGGTGCTTTTGAGTCCTCTGGGAAAGAAATTGATGAGGCTTTGGCCTCATTTTCCCAGGAGGGGTCCAGGCTTGCTCACAGTGGGTGAGCCAAGAGAGGGAGGGGGCGAGACGGCCAGGGCAGGTGCATCGGGGCGCATCAGTTCGACAGGGAGGAAATGCCCTTGACAGGGGCAGCGTGCTCAAGGGGCCCGGCCCTGGGTGTGCGCCGTTCCAGCTGCGTTCCCAGGAATTAGAGGCAGAGAAGGCAGGGGAAGGGACTCATCTCAGAGCCTGGCGGGTGAGGGGACAGGAAGGGGGGCGGGCGGGGGGTGGCGACAACACCTCGGCTGACTAATTAAAGCCTTTGGTAGCTGGCCCCCACCAGCTCCAGCAGATTATCACTGCTGACTCAGCTCCCCGCCAAGGCCAGACGCACGCTCCCTTTTTTCCTGCTTGATTTGCCTAATGGAAGCTGACAGTGAAGTTCAACCCTGATTGTCAGATTTCAGTAGGAACCTCAAGGAGGGGGGGAGAGGAAGGCAGACATTCGAGGAATAAAAATAGCTCACATAATGAGATCCTTTATTTAGCTGAACTGCTTCTTTAATGACTCACCTCTCCGTCCCTCCCTCCCTCCCTCCCTCCCTCCCTCTCTCTCTCTCACACACACACACACACGCACACACAGTTGTGCACACAAATGTCTGATTTGCACGTAGAGCTTGCCTCGGTCCTGTAGGAAAGAGGCCATCCATTCTGGACCATACGGTCTGCAAAAGCGGATGTCCCTTAATGGCAAAGTTGGGAGACATTTTCCCTCATCCCTCTAACCAGAATTGCTGCTCCCCAGGCTCATTCAATGGTCCAATTTCCAATACGTGACCCAGGAAATCGGTCTGGCTGGCACAACCAAACACACGGGTAGGCCCTCGCGACCCTGGCTGGTTCCTCATCCATCTGTGCCTCCGGCTCTGTGAACTGAGGTCTCGAAGGTCCGGATCACTTCTTAAAACCTGAGCTCCTCATCAGAAGGGTCAGGCTGACCGCTTGTGAGGAGGAAACAAAATGGCGCAAGGAAGCCTCCAGATACTCCGTGTGACACGGCGGCTGGGCAAGAATGCCATTGCCCTCCCTCCTCTGCTGTGCAGTTTGTTCTCCGTGAGGTCACAGGAAGTCACCTGCTAATTGTACGTGTCCGGATTAAAAACCTAGCTCTAAAATGGGAGGTTGAGGGCACCTGGGTGGCTCAGTCAGTTGAGCGTCCGGTTCTTGGTTTCAGTTCAGGTCGTGATCTCAGGGCTGTTGGATGGAGCCCCACGTGGGGCTCCGCTCTGAGCATGGGATTCTCTCTCTCCCTCTGTGCCCCTCCTCCACTCATGCGCGCACGCTCTCTCTCTCTCTCTCTCTCTCTCTCTCTCTGTGCCTCTCTCTGTCTCAAGACAAATAAATAAGCTTAAAAAAAAATAAAACGGGAGGTGGGGTCATAATGCAGGCAGTTCTGCGTGTTTGTGAGCGCCGTGCACTGATGTTCGACGTCAGTATCCTGGGTCATATTTGCGTGTGCTGACGAGGAGGGGATCTGGGGACCCCAGTAGGGCCACATGGGCCTGGACTAGGGTGGGACTCTCTGAATGAGCGCCTCCTCATGCTTTGTCCCCCGTATGCCTCCCACGGCTGAGGGCCACGTGAGGGAGAGACAGAAAGGCCGGCGGTCGGCATGATGTGACTCCATCGTCCTGAAGGTAGGGCTGGACAAAGACCGTCTCACGCTAGCTAATGGCTCAAGAAGAGAATTCCAGAGGGCAAGTTCTGATCTACTGCCTACAGCCAACCTGGCCTCACGGATTCCCAAACCCAGTGGGGAAAGGCAGGCCAGAGGTGACAAGAAGGTCACTCTTAAAAATTGAGCTGTGGAGCATCTTGCGGAGCGTTTTTTTCCCCTTTGAATGTAGACCGTATTTTTCTTTTCTCTTTATTTTTCTTCCCCTACTCTAACAAAATCCTTTTTTTTAATGTTTTAATTTAATTTTTCTTTTGTTTTATTTTATTTTATTTTATTTTAGAGAGAGAGAGCATGAGTGGGGAAGAGAGGCAGAGACAGAGAGAGAAAGAGGGAGAGAATCTTAATCAGGTTCCATGCTCAGCGCAGAGCTTGACGTGGGGCTCAATCCAACGACCCTGGGATTGTGACCTGAACCAAAACGTTGAGTAAGACGCTCAGCTGACTGAGCCGCCCAGGCGCCCCTCTAACAAGACATTTCTTGAGTGGCGGCTGCCATTTTTAATGGTGAGCATCTGCCCCCCATTTGTCAACATTTCCTCCCTATCTCTTGTGCCACAGAGGAGGGACCTGAGGCACAGAGAATGTATGTAAGTTGCCCAAGATGGAGGCAGCTAACAAAGGTCAAGTGTCCAAAGCCTGAATTATTCTGTTCCCTGTAAGATGTTCCCTCCTTACTTTGTCAAGAGGGAATACAAGGCATAGTGAGGCAGGAAGGGACCAAAGAACAAAACCTAATCCGCGGCCCCAGGACCTTGGAATTTATTGTTGTGCATGGACTCCTATGTTTTCGAATAGGCTCATGGGAGGGAGCCACACGAACCCCTACCTGAGACGCCTGTATTTCTCACTGCGGACCTCTTCCTTACGGTTCTCTTGGTGTCTCCACCACAGGCAAACCTTCCGTGTGATTCTCAGGAGTCAGCACAGCCAAGCAGCCCTGGTCAGCCCGCCCACCTCTCCCTTCTCCCTCCTGTGTATGACCTTCGTATACATTGACGCTTGTTGTTGGGTGATAACAACAAGCGTTGGGTGACGCTTGCTGTTGGGTGTCGCTAAACCCACGCTCTACGCATCGCCACGCAAAGCGACAAAAAGACCCGCTTTTTCAAGGGTCTCTGAGTGGCTAAATTAGTACAAATGTCTAACTACTCTCGCCAGGCAGGCATGGTTTTTATCAGTCACCGTCTTCGGTGGACTGTTAACTTTGAAGACAGGACAGAAGAAGAACAACCATGGAAGACGGGGTTCCCCAAGTTTTTCTCCCTTCCTGTTCCCTCCGCTTCGTGACCAAGTGGGCAGAAAAGTGGCCAGTGGGGGCCTGGGGACAAGACAGAAACAGCAAGAGAACTCGGAATCCATGGAAGAAGCAGGATGCTACCAGATTCTCATCTGCTGGGCTCGTTCACTTCTGCTCCACACAAGCCAAAGGCTTCTGCTTTCTCCTCGTCAGGGGAACAAACTGGCCATCACCAAGTCTGCCCATGAAACCCCAGAGGAATCCGAATGAAATAAAAAGAATGGCCGCTCAAACAGAGGGAAGGAACATGGGAGGGGGTCACTGTCATTGGTGGTCGAGAGATCCCGAGACACTGAAAGAAGACAAAAGCCCGATGAAGGTGTGTTGATGGATAAAAGGGAAGGCCCTTAGCTCAGAATAGGCTAAGGAAGGGATATAATGGCGGAGAAGCTGGTCTTCTGAGGAGAGCTTGGGACAGACTCTAGACCAGAGGTCTGGGAGAATAGAGGCGGGCAGAAACAGAGGGAGCAGAGGCAGAGAACTTCACCGAACAGTTGTTTGTCCTCAGAACAGCTAGGCCGTTAACCCTTCCCTCGACGCCCGTCCTTATGGAACGGAACGGAGAACTGCGAGATGTCCTGGGACAGAAGCCAAGAAGCAGCTGGATTGAGACAGAAAAGGCAGTTTGGGAGGATCCAGGAAGTGTGTCTGCAGTAAAGGAACCGGGTGCTTTTATAAGTGGAATCGTGGACAGACTGTGCAAGTTTTGAGGACGTGGGGAAGACGCAGTATTGTTTTATCAGCAGACAAGAGGGAAGGAGGGAGGGAGGGAGGGAGGGAGGGAGGGAGAGGGGGGTGGGGGAAGGAAGGAGAAGAAGGAAGGAAGGAAAGAAGGAAGAGGAAGGAGAGGAAGGAAGGAAGGAAGGAAGGAAGGAAGGAGAAGAAGGAAGGAAGGAAAGAAGGAAGGAAGGACCTCCAATTGGGGGAAAGAAACTCAGGATCCAAAAATAAAGCAAAATAAAATGGAAATGTTTCTGAGTCATTAACAGAGTATTCAAAAAAAGGAGAGAGAAATTGTACTCAACCTACATGTTAGAAATCTTTTCTCTGGAGTGGGTATTATTCCCAAGAAGACAATATAATCCTGGTATCCACTATGGCTCTGCAGACTAAAAATTTCACATAGTTACGTTAGGGTGAATTGTTTTTTCAAGTTTTAGAATGAATCTATAGGAAAAGTTAACAAGCCCTCATCTGGGTTGTGGAACACCAGGATTGCGTTTTCAGTCTTGATCTCATACAAGTGATGTTAAGCTGACAGGCGGGAGAATGGAGGCAGGGAGGCGGCAAGGAGAGGAAGCGGTGAAAAGGCCAACATGAGTAAAAGACTCCACTTCGATGGCGTGAAGTCAGGCATCTGCTAATGTTTATTCAAGAAGCATCAGAAGTTTAAATATACTATTTAAAATGGTAAGCATTGGGGCATCTGGATGGCTCAGTCGGTTAAGCATCAGACTTCGGCTCAGGTCGTGATCTCACGGTGGGTGAGTTCAAACCCTGCGTCGGGTGAGCACCAGGCCCGCTTTGGGTGAGCCCGCTTCTCTCTCTCTGCCCCTTGTGGGATTCTCTCTCTCTTTCCCCATCTCTCTCTCTCACTGCCCTTCGCTCACTTGTGCCCTCTCTCTCAAAATAATAATAGAATAGGATAGGATAGGATAGGATAGAATAGAATAGAATAGAATAGAATAGAATAAAATACAATAAAATAAAATAATAAAATAAAATAAAATAAAACTGTGAGCATCACCGCGGGGAAAAAATCCAAATCATATAAATATTCTGAATATAAAATATTCTGAATATAAAAATTCAGGACTGAAGAGGTTCTTGCTGTGTTCTACGTAGCGTAAATACCGTGACCCTGAGAGTAGGGTAAGTTCCTCTTTTACGTTATCAGTCAGTATATATGCTTTACAAACAATAAATTATGAAACACTGCCACAAGCATGTTATCTGGAAGCGAGAGAAAAACAGAAGGACTCGAAAGTTCTAGCTTCTGTGGCTGAGAATGGGGATCAGAAGGAGAAGGCGGTTACTTTTTCGCTAAAGAACTTTTGACCTCTGATTTTTTTTTACATAGGCATCTACTAATGTGATTAAAACCTGCATGAAAAAAAAAATTCAAAGATCCTTCTGGCAAATGAAAAAAAAGTTCAAGAATTACATTTTCTCCTGGGAAATTGTGAATCTCCTCAAGATGACAGATTGATGTGCTTCCGACCAAATGTGAGTCTTAAAATTTTGCACGTGGCTCGAATTTGTGTAAATTCGGAGAAACGCAGCAGTGACTGTCATGCTTTACTCCTAGCATGTATGAGTCACGTGTTTTTCTGGAGACGTCTTCATTGAAGGTCTAAGGCACGCTGCAGATAGCTTCTCAAATAACCCTCCGTCTCATCTCGCTCATAAAGCGTACCTAGAGCCCATCACTTCAGAGAAATTCATCTTCCTGTGACTGTTCTTTTTCCATGTAAGCTGCCGACCTTCAGACACCATATGAGTTCATGTTGCCCAGAAGTTTCCCATTCTGCCTGTCAATTCCCCTCCTTCCTGCTCCCTGTGACTGTCCCCTCCTGGCCATTCTTATCTGCTACGGTCATTGGCGGGGCCATCTTGTATTCTCGGTCTTACGTTTACTTCTCCTGGGACCTGT
Source organism: Lynx canadensis (assembly GCF_007474595.2). Lineage (NCBI taxonomy): Eukaryota > Metazoa > Chordata > Mammalia > Carnivora > Felidae > Lynx > Lynx canadensis. The sequence continues at coordinate 29,380,187 of NC_044318.1, read as the reverse complement.
CGGGTAGTGCCTTCAAAACTATACTGATGGCAAAGAAGGAAGCCAGCTGGGAAGTCAAGTAAAAATTTACCCCTTGCAAGTGGTCGATCGTATGGGAGAAGAATATACAAAGTCCAGAGAACCTACATCTATGGCACATTCCCGACACTATGCTGGGTGTTCCATATGAACGATCCACTGACTTCCCACGAGCGGCTCATGACAAAGGTGTCATGTTCTCTCCATTACGGATCAGAAACTGAGCTTCGTTAGAAGTTAGGCACTTGCCCTGGTCACGCTGTTAGCATGGGGCAATGCCAAATTTGAACGTAAGTCTGTGTGGCTTCCAGTGTCTTTGAAAAATATAAATCAGAGTGTAATTTCACTGTGGCTAGCTTTCCCCGTAAGACAGGTTACGCTGAATGACAAAATGGGGATCAAGAGAGCTGTATTCTAACCAGCTGGCTTACAGGCAATCAGGAACTTGGAGTTGGTGCCATGTGTTGGCCCTCCGGAAACAATCAACACGATTGAGGATCCAGGGGTATTGGCTTTCATTTTGGTCCTAAGACCAACGAGCTCTCTGGACTTGCATTTTCTCATTTATAAAATAAAACGTTTCTCACCAGTTGATTACTAAGCTCTCCTCCAACCCTGAAGAATCCGCAGACTCGAAAGAGAGAAGGCTCATTATTGTCTCATTCGGATATCGTGCAAATCACTGTGGGGAGTGAGGTGGAAAAATGGGTTTCAGGTTAAACAGCAAGGTAGTAATTGAACTAAAAAGAAAATCCTCATACGCTAACACCTTGTTACTGTCCAGGGTGGAATGGAGTTAAAGTACTGTACTTCATCAGCTCGGGCCGCCGGGACCGAAAAACCCACAGACTGCGAGACGTAAGCAACAGAAATGTATTTCTTACGGTTCTGGAGGTTGAGCGATCGAGAGCAAGGAGCCCGCAAGGTAAGTCGCAGCCTGAGGCTTCTTCTCTTAGCCTGTCGGTAACCACCATTTCACAGTGTGGTCCTGTGATGTCTTCTTTGTGCATACGCAGAGAGAAAGGGAGAAAGACAGAGAGAGGGAGGGAAGGGCAGAAGAAGGGAGCAGAAGACAGTGTGCTCTCTGTGTTCTGTTCTAAAAATGACACTAACTCTAATCTTCCAAGATCGGGGTTCCAGCCTTAGGACCTCGGGGGACCTTAGTTACTTCCTCAGAGGCCCCATCTCCAAAGACGGCCCCAGCACAGGGCTAGGGTTTTAACGGACACGTTGTAGGGGGTCACAGACATCAATCCCATCGCATGGAGACTCAGAAAACAACGGCGTGAGTGCACGAGATTTGAATTGCCAAGTTATTTCCCCCAAGAGGAGTAAAGAAACTACCCCAGGAAGAGCAATACGTTGGAAATAATGCGGAGCACGGCTTTCTCAAACTTTAGCATGAATCAGAATCACCTGGAGGGCCTGCTTAGCTAGAAAGTTTAGCTGTGAAATTGGATTTCAAATTACCTGTGAACAGAGCAAAAAGGAAAGCACGCCAGTCATATACCTTCCATTGTCGCTAAGGACATTTCATATAAATCTCTTAGGGGAGCTAAGTTTTTGCCATCAATTAATTCTAAAATAAATTGATCATCGCTGCGACAATGAGAAATAAGTAGATGATGCTTGGAACAAAATCTTGGCAGGAAATAATAAAGCTATTTCTCAATAGCATCTCTCAATAAAAGTTGAGGCTATAATGTCGAAACCAACTCAATAAAATCAGTATTCTGGGCCTATGGATGACAGACTGTCTCAAAATAAATGTAATTTTGTTTCTTCCAAATGCATAGGGTAATTACAGTTGGGTCAACACAACATTGTCCAACAAAAACCCTTAGGGGACCTGCTTTAATGAGTAGGTAACACGTCTGTGATAAGCATGACTTTAAAAAAAGAAGAAGAAGAAGAAGGCACTTCTGGAGAGCACGAAGAGTTGGGTTTTTTCCTAAGTAGTTTAATCATTCTCCTGGGGTTTGTGTTTATATAATTAATTTGCTGAGAAACACTTTTTTTTTTTTTGTAGGCCGATCGGCTTTATCTGGAAATAGGGATGCTAATGAGAGGAGACAGGCTGCATGTATCAGACTCAGAAATCCTATGTTCCATAGCTTCTATGTCTATGTTATGCAACCGGCCTCTGATGCCTGTCTTTACAGTGTGGCCCAAGGCCTGGTTGATAAAATATCCGTGAGAGTTTGCTCAAAAATAAATAACGGACTGCAGTGAAAGGGCAGAATTCTCTGGGCCCAAGGCTTGTCCATAACAGTAGTTAAAAATGTTTCCAGACATGTGTTTTGTGCTATCCCGGACACTACATCGTGTCTGTTCTCTGAGCCAACGGAGATGTGCGGATAGGAGGGGGGAGAAAAAAAAAACAAAGAGAAAACAATAACAACATTTCATTGTGTCTGACTTATGGATTTGTTCTACTCTGGGAGTCTAAGAGGAGCGTTTTCTGACAAGGGGCGCGACTGATTAGAAAGCAATGAACTATGAAAAAGAATCCAAAGCTACTGAGAGTAGATCCCCACTGAACTGAAACTCGTAGGACTTGTATGAAGTGTCCTCTTGCTGTCAGCCACACAGAAGGTGGTTGCCTCCCTGTTGTCGTGCTCTAGACCTCTTAGGAGCTGGGACCGAGAGCCAAGACACCGGCAAAAGGAGCGGGCATGTCTCTGTGCTTGGCAGTTATGTCACCCACCTATTTCAAGTAGTGTCGTCTATATAAAGCCAAGGGAGTGGGGCGTGTGGTATTACCACCTTCCCAGGAGCGATATTTGTATTTCCTTTGCTTCTACTAAGCGACTAAACCTAATTTAGTCACTGAAATCAAAAGTGTTCACGGATTACATCCGCCTCCCCTTGAGGCAGACTGGCCACAAAGATTTCTGAACGAGCTCCAAAATCACACACAGAATCACATGGTCTGTCTTTCCATCTGGGCTGTCTCATTAGGTCACATCAATGGACATCCAGCTCAGAATCTGTATATATTAATCACCCTTAACTTCATGAGTCACTCCATAGTCGAGTCTAGGCTTTGGATCCGTGCTATCATTTCTTCCTGGCAAGACATCTTTTTATCCATCCACTTATTCAAAAAAGCTTCAACTTCATACTGAGTGAAATAGAAATCTAAGCCTCATCTTATTTGTTCTAACTTATTATTTTGCAGTATTTATATTTAAAAGACAGGCAGAGTGCAGAAATAGTTCTAGTTTTCAGGGGTCTGGTGGGCAATCCAAGCAATCCTTCTCATATCCGTGGGGATTTTGTAGACTTGAATCATGATGTTTCCTTTGGCTTTTCCATCTAGTTCTAACCTGCTCTATATTCTTCCCTGAAAGCTTGATACTTAACTGGCAGAAAATCATTCCAGGACTAGTGTTTCAGGGGATCAAAGAAACCCAGATCTGCTAATGTCTCCTTTCAGTCACCCTTCCTAATCCCCTCTGCCTTCTGGTTGTTTCCCATTTCTATATCTAGGTCAAAGGGACTCCAGGCATCTGCTCTATGTGTAAATGTTAATGGCATTGAATGGACCATGGGAATCCAATTATGATGCTCTAAGATAGCACTATACAAACACATACCAATATAATCAGAGATCAAACTCTAGCAACATACCTTGTATGACTTGACACTTTGTAAATTTATTGATACTTATTTTGTGGTCCAGACTATTGTCTGTCATGGCAAATGTCCTATGTTCACTTGAAAAGAATGTGCACAACAAAGAAGATTAAAACAAATCATAAAAAAATTTTAGTTCTGTCCCAAAGAAGACAGAAAAAAAGAGGGAGAAGGAAGTAAAGAACAGATAGGAAAAACAGAAAGAAAAAATGGTGACATGATGGGTTTAAACTAGTTATCAATGATCACATTAAATGTAAATGGTCTAAATATGATTAAAAGACAAAGATTATTAGATTTGGGTTTGGGGGAGCCAGATCCAACTGTAAATTGCCTACAAGAGACTCACTTTAAGTAAAAAAGGCATAAATAAAAAGGAAAAGTGACATAACATGGTAAAATCAAGAGAAAGTTGATCAGAAGAAAGCTACCATAGCTAGGGGCACCTGGGTGGCTTGCTTGGTTAAGCGTCTGATTTTGGCTCAGGTCATGATCTCGTGGTTTGTGGGTTCGAGCCCCACGTCAGGCTCTGTGCTGACAGTTCGGAGCCTGGAGCCTGCTTCAGATTCTGTCTCCCTCTCTCTCTAACCCTTCCCAGCTCATTCTCTCTCTCTCTCTCTCTCTCTCTCTCTCTCTCTCTCTCTCAAAAATTAGAAAAAAACATTAAAAATAAATATAATAAACATTAAAAAAATAAACACAGAAAGTTAACATAGCTATATTTACCTATGTAGTAAATTTCGAGCAAAAAATATTATCGTGGATAAAGAAACTTATTGCATAGTGATACATGAGGTCAATTCATTGAGAAGACACAGGGCAAATATTTTTGCCCTTAATAGTACACCTTCAAAGTACATGATTACAAAAGCTGACCTAATTGCAAGGAGAAATATACAAATCCACAATTATAGGCAGATAGTTCAATTCCCTTCTCTCCATAATCGATGGAACAAACAACTAAGAACAGTAAGGATATAGAAAACGTGAACAGTATGGTCAAACATCTCGACCTAATTAACATTTATAGAAGGCTTCACCCAATAACAGCAGAATACACATTCTTTTTAAGTGCACACAATACAGTCAACAAAATAGACCATATTATGGGCCACAAAGCAGGTCTTAATACATTTAGAAGGAGTCAAGTGATACAAACCATGTTCTCTGACCACAGTGAGATTAAGTTAGAAATCCACAGCTAAAAGAACTTCAAAAAATTCCCCAAATATTTGGAAACTAACCACACCATTCTAAATTACTTAGGACTCCAAAAAATAAACGAACAAATAAAATCAAAACGAAACAACAAAAAGAAAGAAAAGGGAAAAAAAAGGAAATCAAAGCATTATTGAACTGAATGAGAATAAAAACACATATCAGAAGATATAAGATGATGCAAAAAACGGTACTCACAGGGAACTTAATAGCATTAAACTTCTATTTTAGAAGAGGAGAAAGATCTGACATCGATACCCTTAACTTCTTCCTTAAGAAACTGGAAAAAGAGGAGTGAATTAAACCTACGTTGCACACAAGAAAGGAAATAATACAGATCAAGGAGGAAATTGGTAAAGTAAAAACAAAAACAGGAACAAAAAAACAGGAAAACAATGGAGAAAATAAACGAAACAATAAGATGGATCAATATAATTGATAAACCTCTAGACAGACTCAGAGAGATACAGAGACAGAGAGAGAAAGAAAGAAGGAGGGAAGGAAGGATGAAGAGAGCAGAGGAAAGAAGAAAGAAGGGGAGAGAGAGAGAAGACAAATTATCCACGCCATGAATGAAAGAGGTAATATCATTCCAGATTCTACAGATAATAAAAGGGTAGGTCAATAGTTTCAGCAATGTGGGTAACAAGGGCCAATTCTCCAAAAGGTACTCAAGAATAGATAATCTGAAGAGTCCTGTATCTATTATAGACACAGAATTTGTAGGGGTGCCTGGGTGGCTCGGACGGGACGGTTGAGGTCTGACTTCGCCTCAGGTCATGACCTCACGGTTCGTGGGTTCAAGCCCCGCGTCGGGTTCTGTGCTGACAGCTCAGAGCCTGGAGCCCGCTTTGGATTCTGTGTCTCCCTCTCTCTGTCCCTCCCTTGCTCGCGCTCTGTCTCTCTCTCTCTCTCAAAAATAAATAAAACATAAAAAAGAAAGAAATGGAATTTGTAGTTCAAGTCCTCCCCGCAAAGAAAACTCCAGGCCCAGATTACTGCAGTGGAAATTCTACCAAACATTCAAGGAGGAAATAATTCTAACGCAACACAAACTCCTCTAGAAAATTGAGGAGGAGGGATTACCTCCTGACTCATTCAATGAGGCTCGTATTATACTTACTTCAAAACCAGATACGGATATTGCCAGAAAGGATAAGTACGTACCAATGTCCCTTATGAACACTGATGCAAAAATTCAAAGCCAAATTTTAGCAAATTAAATGTAAAAATAAAAATAAGACCTCAGGAGCAAGTGAAGTTGATCTCGATAGTACGATTTTGGTTTAACATTAGCAAGGCAATCAAGATCAATTCACCGTATAATAAAGAAAAAAAAAGAAAGTCATCTGAACATCTAAATAGGCAAAAAAGCATTAAAATACAGTATCTACTCTACATTTAAAATACACCTCTCAACAGGAATAGAAAGGAACTTCCTCAACCAAATAAAAACAGGTACCAAAAAACCCTGCAGATATCACCTTACTTGCTGGTAAAAGGCTAAAAACTTTGCTTCTAAGAGGAGGAACAGACAAAGGTAACTTCTCTCATCATTTCCACACCACATTGTGTTTTGGGTTGTAGCAGGTGCAATCAGGGAGGAAAAAAAAAAAGAATTAAAATGCATCCGGATTGTAAAGAAAGAAGGTATGATAGTATTTATTCTCCGACCACATGATAGCCTATGTGGAAAATCCAATGGAATCTACAAAAGATGCTTCTAGATCTAAAAAGTGAAAAATTGCGGAATCTAAGGTCGATATACGACGATACATCATATTTCTATACGAGCAATCATAACACTGAAATGAAAGAAGCAATACCATTTAAAATAGCATCAAAGTACGAATTATTTAGGAAAACGTAGGACAAAAAGTGTGCGAGGCTTGTACATTGACAGCCACCAAATATCGCCCAGAGAATTTATTTTATTTTATTCTTTTACGTATTACTATCTTTTTTAAACAAGCTTTAATGCACTTTATTTTTCCGGTGCAAACCTATGGGATGGCCACAGCTGGAGCCTGGGTCCTCTGCATGGACACTCTGGTATGATTTCCCGATGGGGAGACTTGGTGAACAGTCTCTTTCTGAAGATCAGGGGTGAGAGAGCTGTAGGTCTTGGAAACAGTATCAAAGTGGCTTTGGTGAAGTTTCCCTGGGGGGGCGGGCAGTATAGCCCCCCTGGCTGCGGTGCAGACATCGTCAATACCAGCCAACATCAGTAGCTTCTCAGGCACAGGGGTTCAGGCAATGCCAGTGCCTCCGGGGGCAGGGATGAGGCACACCAGGACAGAGCCACAGTGGCCGGTCACCTTGCACGGGACAGCATGGGGTCTTGCCAATCTTGATCCCCCAGTAGCCTCACCGCACGGGGAAGACGGAAAGCTTGGCCAGGATCACGGCCCCACGGATGGCAGTGGCTACCTCCTTGGAGCACTTAACACCCAGACCGACGTGCCCATTGTCATCTCCAATGGCAGCAAATGCCTTGAACCTGGTCAGCTGGCCAGCGCGGGTTTGGTTTTGCACAGGCATCATCTTCGAAACCTCGTCCTTGAGGGACGCCCCCAGGAAAAAGTCGATGATCTCAGATTCCTTGATGGGCAGGGAGAAGAGATCGATCTCCTCCAGGGACTTGATATTCATGTCCTCGACCAGGCGGCCCAGCTTGGTGTTGGGCATCGACTCTTTGTCCTCGGCCTTGCCTCCGAGAGGTCCCGGGCCCTGGCCCCGGCCCCTGCCCTGACCCCAGCCACAGCCCCGGCCCAGGATGCCTCTACGGAAGCCTCCGCGGAAGCCGCCGAGGCCTCCCATTCCAGGGTCCCCGGGCCCACTGGCATCATCTGCCATTTGCTGTTTTCTCGGAGAAGCACCAAGAGAATTTAAAAAAGAAATAGGTAAATGGAAAGTTATATCGTAAAAAATCTAAAGCTATAAAGTTTTTAGAACGAAACATAAGACAAAATATTTTTAATTTTGCACCCCGTATCTTAGATAGGACTCTAAAAGCATGGTCCGTTAAAAGAAAAGGAAATGAATAAATCGGAGTTCATACAAACTGAAACATTTTGCTCTTCAAAAGACACCAATGAAAGGGGCCCCTGGGTGGCCCAGTTGGTTCGGTTCAGGTCATGATCTCGCCGTCTGTGCATTTGAGCTCTGCCTCGGGCTCTGTGCTGTCAGCTCAGAGCCTGGAGCCCACTTCAGATTCTGTGTGCCTTTACTTTCTCTCTGCACCTCCCTCCCTCTCCCTCTGCACCTCCCTCACTCTCTGCACCTCCCTTGATCTCACTCTGTCTCTCTCTCTCGAAAATAAACATTAAGAAAAAAGTGAAAATAAAATCCACAAGCCATGAACTAGGAGAAAATATTTTTCTAACCAAATATGTAATATTTATATCACGTATATTTATTTGTATATAAATATAAATTTATATTGAATTAATATAATATATATTATATAATACATATATTATATATAGTGTATTATAATAATAAAATATATAATATATAACATATAATATATAATACAATATATAATTAAATATAAACAAAATATATAAGTATATATAATATATAATTAATTATAATATATAATATCATTACATAGTATATAATATATAATATAATATAATATAATATAATATAATATAATATAAACAGATATATATATGATAAACAGGAAATAGGCATAAATAGGAAAACGTGTTAAGTAGCATTAGCCATTCACAAAATATAAATTAAGCCATGAAGAGATGCTTATTACATTGGTGAACATAAAAAATACTGACAATGCCAATGCCAGTGGACATGTTCAGCCCCTGGAACTCGCACACCCTGCTTGCAAGCACCTGAAACAGAACAACTGCTTTGGAAAGCAGTTGGCAGTTTCTTTAAAAAAAAAATTTTTTTTTAACGTTTATTCATCTTTGAGAGACAGAGACAGAGCATGAGCAGAGAAGGGTCAGAGAGAGGGAGACACAGAATCCGAAACAGGCTCCAGGCTCCGAGCTGTCAGCACAGAGCCCGACGCGGGGCTCGAACCCACGAACCGTGAGATCACGACCTGAGCCGAAGTCGGACGCCCAACCGACTGAGCCACCCTGGCGCCCCAGTTTGGCAGTGTCTTTAAAAGTCAAACATCCACTTGCCATACGAGCCAGTCATTCCTCTCCCAAGTATTTCCCCCAAAGAAGTAAGAGCCCGTGTCCTTTCAAAGACGTACACATGGATATTCCGAGCAGCCTCATTTGTAAGAGTTCAACCCTGGAAACAACCCCAATGCGCACTCAGAGGTGAGCGGATACACAGAAGGTAGTATGTCCTTACAGTGAAGTACTAAGCAGCAATCAACAGGAACGAGCTACTGATAAAGGCACCGTCACGGAGAAATCAAAATAATTGTACTGAGTGAATGATGGCAGATGAAACGCGGGTCAAAATACCCCCAAATTAAAACATCACACCAATCAGCTTGCATTCTCCACAGTCATTCCATGCTTGTGAAGCACTGACCACATTCCATTTTGAGCTAATGAGTGGGTTTTTAAAAAATGTCTATTTATTTGTGAGAGAGAGAGACAGACAGAGCACGCGTGGGGGAGGGGCAGAGAGAGCGGGAGACACAGAATCCAAAGCAGGCTCCAGGCTCCGAGCTGCCAGCACAGAGCCTGACTCGGGGGCTTGAACTTTGCTTTTGCCCTTGAATTTGACGCAAGCAGACCTTGACCAGTCTGAGCCGGCTTACCCCTCTGCCCCTCTTACTCCCACTTTCCCGATTCTGACCCTTCCCCCATAGACATCGCCAGCGCCGGGTCCCCCACGATATTAGGCAGATAATTAGTTGTGGCTGTGTGTGTGTGTGTGTGTGTGTGTGTGTGTCTCATCCAAGTTTGTGCTATCAGGCTCTGCGAAATATATATGTTCACTGTCATGCCTATTTAACACAAAAGTCCCTATCTCTGGGGGTAATGTGCCATTTTATCAGTAGTTTTCCATCAAGGGCAGATCATAACATCCTAATATTCTCAGCGCTGTTCCTCAGTTCCCCAGGGAATCTCTTTCTCAGGTATTCATCTTTGCAGCAGTGCTCATTAATATGATAAGGCTCTCTGGTTTTAAACAGCTCTTCAGACCCAAACAGGCCATAATTGAATGGAAGATTTAATTGTTTCCCCCCTCCCCACCCCCCCCTACCCCCCCTCAGCAAACAATCAGGCCAGGAGAGCAAGGAGACCGCAGACAAAACGCCACCGCTCGAGTCCGGAATGAAAGGCGTGTGCTTCCATTCACTCACGGGCAGAAATGTCACTCGGATTTCAGAAGGGCTGACTCGGGGCTCAGTTCGGAGGGGAGCACTATTGAATTCTCCCTTCTGGCGGGCAGACAGCTCAGCTGCGGGGCTCTCTCCCCCCCCCCCCCCCCCCCCCCGTCACTCCTGTTGATTTGCCTTCAAGGAGGTCATTCAGAGGGAGAGAAAAGGCCACGGTTTGCCATTTCAGGCCCAAAAATTTAGCCGTGACCTCCATCTAGCTGCAGCTCTTAGCGGCACGGCTCAGCCCGGAGGCTCCAGCCCAGGGCGGCACGCTGTGCCTTCGTGTTGTCTTTTGTTCACCGCAAGTAAGATCATCTCCCCGACAGATAATAACTGCCTCCCCCCAAAAAAACATCCCGTGGCGGGGGGCCTGGGTGTGACGCATCAGTGGCTGCTGCTGAATCAGCAGCTTCCATTTTCCACTACAGGTTCACGTGGTAAGTCATGGTTTTAAGCTTACTGACAGCGGTGTCCCCTGTCCTTTCTTATCTTCTGCCGGACTCTGCTCTGTCCCTCCGCAGGCACTCGGCCTTCCAGCTCTCTGCATTCTACAGAATGCTGGAAAACTTCACAAAACCCAAGTTTTCAACTCTTGTTGTTGCTCTCAGAAAATGGGGGAGGGCATGGCTGGGGACTGTAGGGACCATGTTCGTTGCCATTTTGAAGGACTTAGAATCATAGATTGCTTGTACTCTGGTTTCAGGAGAGGCATGGCTATTGACCAGGGAGCAGAACGTAAGCTGAGACACGTTTCTAGTGACACTGGAGCCGTATCTCCCTATCTGGAGAGGAAAGGAAATCCCAGAACGTCGCAGGTGCCTCGGTCCGTGGTAGGCGTCAAAACATGTCTTAAAGCCAAGCGATGCTGATTTTGGAAGGAGCCATGCCCAAATTCACGTCCACCGTGATCATTAAGGAAGATAAGACCCATTGTCCCTAGAAAGCCTGGTAGAGATTGTTAGAAGTTTATGCAAAACGTACACATGGCTAAAAAGCCCATATCCGTTTCTTCATGGATGTATTACTTGTGTCCAGGCAGGAAAGCAGGTACATTTCTGTAACTAGTCACTGTTGATGTTTATAACTTTCCTCTTCACTACCATTCCACGCTCCCTCTGTCTTCAGTCAGATCCCAAACCGACCTCATGTGATGCTGTGAGCCTTTGTTCCTGAAGGGTCTGAATATTGAGTGGCCCTGCCCTTATTTGATTGGTAGAGTTTTCTACTGAGCGTGAATCCCAAGGGTGAAGCATGACCTGGAATGTCACTTTTATGTAGCTGCAACCCTAAAAAAAAATCAAGATCTGTCACTTCAGCGGACAGAATAGCAGCCTTCGTTGTCCATTCATTCAATGGCATGAGGAGCCCCAAATGGCCAGGCGGTGGACTAAGCTTGCTACTTAACGGAACCATAGCTGTGCACCTTGTGGGAAGCATTCCTCTGCTGGGAATTAAGCATCAAGTGTCAAGGATGGAAACAAATATCTGCAAGTTGATCATCTGGGGTGTTAATTCACAGACCCCTGCATTCAGGCTATGAGAGTAATGGCACCAGACATCGGTCGTTTCTTGAAAGTGTCTTTAACGTCAGGTTTTCAGAGTTCTCTCTCCCAACTGGCAGTATAATCAACTCTTCAGCAAGCCATTTCCCCATCTATCTGACCAATGGCTTCCGTGTAATGTGATACATGGTAAGACTCGTAAATTCCATGGGCGTGAATCCATGGGCACACTTATCTTGCTGTGAAATAGGTTCTTCCTTCGGCAGCAACGCTGTGTGGCACACAGTGACTGAGAATAAGGCATTTAACAAGTCCATGGGTTTTGGTACTGGCACAAGCATTGACAGAAGAGAAGGCACATGTGTAACTATCCTAGTGTGGACAAATCACCGCCTTCTTCCTACTGGAAGGAGATCAGTGCAGATGGTCTGTCACCAAGTGGCTATCTGGTCACCCGGGAGAAAGGCACCAAAGCAGGGCTCAACACTGGCCTTTGCCGTTGGAAGCTTAGGTCCTCAGACCATATTGGTGAGCCAATACACAGCCTTTGTCTGTGTCCTCATGGGCACTTTGTACATCTGACCGTCATCTGTAGAATGTGTCATCTTGCCCACAGGATTATCGAGAGCCTTCCCTGCGGTGCACGGCCTTTGCTTTGCATGCACATGCAACAAAAGTATGTTTCCACACTGTACTCACCCAATACCTCTTCCCCAGACGTTTTGTTGCCAGTCTTCCAATTCTATACCTTCTGATTCCTGACCAGCTGGCCAGACACTTCTCTACTGCACGTGAACCAGGATGTATCCAAAGTGCCGATCGCTCGGTCCAATCAAAGTGGACGGACAACTGCCCCAAGCTTTGCCGTTGCGGAAGATTGGCCTTTATCGGGTATCTTTCCAGAATGTGCCTGATCAGAGCTGGCACACCACAGCCGTTCATTTCACATTGGTGGCAGCACACTGTGCAGAGAAATCTGTGACCCGGATCCAGACATTTGTTTTGTTTTGTTTTGTTTTCAGTAAACCAGTCATCTTGGAGGCCATAGATATAGATCGAGGGAAAGTAGTCTCTGCAGCGGGAATCAATGACATAGGAATCTGGGCCTCCTGTTCACTCAACTTACCTCCCTTTCGGACCTGCTTAACCCGGAGCTCTTTCATAACGTTCTAACTTGATGGGAGATGGTGGCTGTGCATATCCTAAGGTGGTGGGCCAGTGAATAGCCAGTTCGTAGTCGGTAGAGTAACAGATGCTTTGGCGCTCTGCCTGGATCTCGACGCTCATCATTTCAGGACCTACCACTTTCTACTGTGGTCTCCAGTGATTCTCTACGGGAATCTGAGCACACAGCAGGCCAGAGTGCAGAGCACTGGGAACAGCTAAATGACAAATGGGAGTTGAAGAGTCAGGACACCAGCTTCCTCATCCCTTAGGTTAGGATGTTGTGGAGAGGTTCGCCAGGGTTTCCAGTGGGATTAACCACTGTGAGTTGTGCCCAGTTCAAAACTCATGAATGTGCCCATATTCCCTTCCCTCTCTTCCCTGCCTCGTATTTCCACTTCTTGTCTTTACCACTGCTTCCTGGGATCACCTTGCAAACAAACCGTACGTATCCAAATCCCGTCTCCAGGTATGCTCCTGGGGGAACGCGGGCGACGGCACATAGCTCAAATTGCACATAACTTGATGTCAGGTTCTCAGGTGCGAGAAACAACACATAGAATGGGAAGAGTTTCAGAGACAATCGAACCACTGAAGTAAGCTTGATTTTGTTATTCCAACCCCCATTTTCTCCACACCAACGCTGCTCAAAACCAAGACGAAAGGGAGAAAACAAACCAATCTGTAGACACCATCAAACTTACACCCTACCAGGACCCACACCGGTCACCCCAGAGTTATGCAGAATCATTTTGCTGTCTCACGGAACAACTTCACATGAGCACTTTGCCAAGAGGAAATCTTGGTTCTCTCCTTGAATATTTGCTACTCAATTTGCATTTCTGTTCAGAAAATGCCTTCTCCAGCCATCTATGGAGGGTCTCCAAACATTCCACTCCCTCATTTCTCCACGGGGCTGCCCATACCGCATTGGCAGACTCAGACCACAGGTTGGAAGTCTTTCATTAAACAAATGGATTAAAGGCAGAATTGATGCAAGTTTCAATTCTTGTAACTGTGAAATGGCTTTTATCTGATTAAATTTCATGCAGAAAACAATGATGAAACTGGGACAAATAGAACAAAACAAAACAAAAAGGCAACGGATGATGTTTCTGTTGGCACCGGAGAATGATCAAAAGCAGGCAGAAATTGGAATGGAGTCAACCCTTGAATGAAAGAAAATGCGCTGGGTGAGAGCTATGTTTATATAGTTTTTCCCCTGAGGACTACCCCAGTATGCTCAATGTAGGTTGCCTAGAACTCAAACAAAAACATCCAGCCTTTCAGCCTGAAGTATCAGAGGGAAGGATTTGGGGGGTTCCAGGGTAGCTACAAATTTAGGGAGAGGAGGATGTTTAAAAGGAAGGATCTACAGGAAGAGGAGTGCCCCAATTTACATGTAAACTCCCCCCAAATCCTAATGTCGACTGAATTACGTACATGTGAGGGGGGAGTGGTGTTGCCAAGACCCTCAAGAGAAAGCAAAGGATGGAAAGATGAAAAACTTGAGCAGAGATTTCAGCTGTGACCTACCTGAGGAGCAGTGGAGTTCAGAGTTTGAACCCCATCAAGTTACAGAGGATTGGTAGACATCTCAGATTTCTGCTGATTTCTAAGGGCAATGCTTTAAACGACGATTTCCCAGAACTAAGGCTCCATCCAAAGACTAAAAGAAAAACTAAAAGTGACCCACACTAACAAAGGATAAAACAAAACATCCACAAGTTCAAGTAAATTAGTAAGAAATTAGATCACCTGGTACAGCAAAAATCATCTCATCCAAGGAATATACCAGAATCCAGAGTTTCTGCAGCATCTACAATGTTCCGTACACAATAAACAATTACTGGACAAGGGAAGGGCAATGCAGTGTGATTCATAGTCAGGAGAAAACTCAATCAATAGACTAAGAGCATACATAGTTATGTTGTTATTAATAAACACAGACTTTGAAGCAGTAATTAATTATATGGTCAGGAATGTAAAGTAAAAAATGGTTATAATTGGTGAATGGAAGAGGAATACCAACGGAAAAACAGGAACCATAAGAAAAGAACCAAAATTAAATTCTAGAACTTTATTTATTTTTTTTTTTAATTTTTTTTTCAACGTTTATTTATTTTTGGGACAGAGAGAGACAGAGCATGAACGGGGGAGATGCAGAGAGAGAGGGAGACACAGAATCGGAAGCAGGCTCCAGGCTCTGAGCCATCAGCCCAGAGCCCGACCCGGGGCTCGAACTCACGGACCGCGAGATCGTGACCTGGCTGAAGTCGGACGCTCAACCGACTGCGCCACCCAGGCGCCCCAAATTCTAGAACTTTAAAAATAACCTGTGAAAGAAAAATTTACTGGACAGACTAAGTAGCAGATTAGAAACATACAAGTCACTAGAAACTTGAAACAGAAAAAAAATTGGGGAAAAACTCAAGAAGTTCTCAGAAACATATGGGAAAATAGAAAATACTTGAAAATATGTGTAATTGCCACCCCTAAAGGGGATTTTTAAAAAAAGGACTGGAAAAATATATGAAGTAATTGTTGACTTTATAATATTTGGTGAAAACCATTACCTTACACATCCAAGAAACTCCATGAACCTTCAGTAGGCTAAATATAAAGAAAACCAGGGGCACCTGGGTGGTTCAGGTTCGTGTCCAACTTCAGCTCAGGTCACGATCTCATAGTTGGTGAGTTCAAGCCCCACGTCAGGTTCTATGCTGACAGCTCGGAGCCTGGAGCCTGCCTCGCATTCTGTGTCTCCCTCTCTCTCTGCCTCTCCTGTGCTCACACTGCGTCTCTCTCAAAAATAAATAAACATTAAAAATTAAAAAAAAAGAAAACCATAAGTAGGTCATCATAGTTCCACTTCTGGAAACCAAACAGAATAAAAAAAAAAAATGTCTTCAAGGCAGCCAGAGAGATGTGACACATGATATACAGGGGAACAATGATACTATTTATAAATGACTTCTCTTGTGGAACAATAGGGATCAGGAGACAAAAGAATGTCTACCTAGAACTCTGCATCTAGTAAAAATATTCTTTCAATGTGAAGGCAAAATAAAGACATTTCAGGTAAACAAAATATGAGAGAATTCATAGTCAAAACAGCTGTATTTTAAAAGAATGTTGAAGAAGTTTCTTCAGCCTAAAAATAAGGGAAACCAGATAGAAACTAAATAGTATAGAAAGGAACAAAGAACACCAGAAATGGTAAGTCGAGTCAGTCCTTACTATTCGTAGAATTCATGCATGTGAATTGACCCATTCACTAAAATTTACGTGTGATCGAAAAGCAAACCCCCGCGGCTCCTTTGCAGTCCTTCAGGGACACGTGCAGAGTGGCAGAAAGTGTGAGTTGCCTGATATGCATGTTCCCAGCTGTGGTGACTCTCTGCTTTCTTGTTTCAGCTCTCAACGTACAAACAAACGATCTTTGTACGTTTTATTTACCGCCACGTTTTTCACGTCTTTGCTTTTTCTCGGGGATTTTGCCATTTCAAATGGCCCCTTAAGTGTAGCACTCAAGAGCTGTCTGGTGTTCCTAAGTGCAAGTGGGCTATGCCATGAGAACATATGTGTGGGGGTAAGCTCTGTTCAGGCATGAGTCACAGCACTGTTGGCCATAGTCAATGTTAACGAATCAACAATACGTATGAACTAAGGTGTCTTTAAACATAAACCCACATAAAACAAGGTTAGCTATTGATGACTGGACGAAAATGTTGTGACCAGAGTCTCGCAGGAACCTAACCCCGTATCTGCCGTAGGAACGAAAGCTCAGTATTCACTCACTCACTCAATAGCAACTTGACAGAATATTACCACGAATAATGGAGTATCAGCTGTATATGGGTAGAGTCATCAATCATTTCTTATTAGCTTCTTTAAAGACACATGACTATTTAGTGCAAGAATGTTAATACTGTTTTGTGGCTTTATAAAATAAGTAGATGTAAAATACGGTACGTAGGGAAACAGTGAACAGAATGATATTGTACTGTTGGCGTGTTCTTGCATTTTATGTGAAGTGATATTAAATCTAAGTAGAATATAATAAGGTTGCATATTATAATCCTTAGAGTACCCACTAGAAGACTGATATGAGAAAAGAACTAGCTTAAGAGGCTATTAGTGAATTTAAATGGAATATCAAGAATATTTGGTCAATTCAAAGAGGCCAGGAGAGAGGGAACTAAAACCAGATGGGACAAATATAAAACAGTGATATAACTGACCTAAATATAACCATAGATCAATGAATACACTAAATGTAAATACACAAAATCCTCAGATTGAAAAGTAATGAATATCAGACAGGATTTAAAAACAGGATGAATGAGCAAATAAACGAATGAACCAACCATCTCAGAAAAATGGATCAATGGGATTAGTGGATACTTTGTCCATACTGGAAACCATTTAAAGAACTACCACCCGCCATTTTCAGTTCACACAGTGTGATGGTGAGCATGACCCCACTTCTGGCTCCAAAACGGGGCACGTTATCCAAATATGGGCAGTCAGAGCACAGTTTATCCCTCACTACAGTGACTGATTAAGAAACATATTCCCCAATGGCGCCTGGGTGGCTCAGTCGGTTAAGTGCCCGACTTCGGCTCAGGTCATGATCTCGCGGTCCGTGAGTTCGAGCCCCGCGTCGGGCTCTGTGCGGACAGCTCGGAGCCTGGAGCCTGCCTTGGATTCCGTGTCTCCCTCTCTCTCTGCCCCTCTCCCACTCATGCTGTGTCTCTCTCTGTCTCAAAAATAAAAAACATAAAGAAAAAAAAGAAACATACTACCCAAACTCTACTAATATGAGTCAGAGACAATACTTTTGCTAGAATGCTGGAGAAGAGAAGCCCTTTTCTCACAAGTTTCGAAGGTGATAAAATGTGCACCTGTGTCTACCAGTGGCCATCCTTGCCTATTTAATGGTGAGAGCAACACAGAAAAAGCAGAACTGAAAGGTCTAGATGTGTTTCTGAAGTCATTATTTTATCCATCTGGATTCAGACATGCCTGTAGCCATATACACTCTGTCCTTTTAATCATTCAGAGAAAAATAAAGCAAAATTTAAAAAAAAAGAACGCTTTTTTGGTTACTGTTATTTTCAGCCAAAAGAGCCCTAATTAACCCAAGTAGCAAGCCAATTTGTTTTCCAAATAATCCCCCCTATTGGTTGAAATAAGATGTATCTGCGAAATGAGTTTGTTTCTAATTTCTGACCCATTTTCTTCAACCATGAAAATCCTTGCAAACTCATACACCAGAAATGATATAGAGAGTTGCCTTCAACTCTTCACAATTGATGGATATTGTTCACGAAAACATTGTGCCCTCTAATTTCCACATGACATGTTAGTAGGCCCCCGAGGGTGTGCTCTCAACCGTCCGCTGCTCCCTCTCAGCTGCTCCCCTTAGAAGAATTCTTTACCTTTTCCCCCAGATTATTTATTCCATGTCCATGGCTATGGGATGACGTATAGGAATATTAATCCTCTTCCCCCACGATTTACATACACGGAGCCTAGAGCCAGGTGCATTTCAAGGAGCTCCCTACTTGCCTATCATTGATGTTTTGGGGGACTTGGCATAACCAATAATTTGTATGATTAGAAAGGGAGATAATCCCCTAATCTTCGTACATTACCTTCCGAATAGTTGACTCTCTCGTATCTCTTCACCCGGTAATGAAAGAATGAGTTTTCAGGGACTTGCAAAATTAGCCTTGTCTGTGTTTCAGGATCTTCCTTGACAACGGGTGACTGTCACAGATGCAGAGACCAAGTCTGATGCCATTGGATTAAGAAACCTACACCGATGTGGGTATCGTACAGTCATCAGCACTCACTCCGCACTCGATCCCAGAAGCTGCAGCGGGAGGTTTCACGAGTAAAAAGCAAAATGGCCAAAGCGCTCTGAGTTTATTCGTACAACATGGCAAATCCTCAGTAAATGCCCAATGGATCAAATCGACTACCTGTTGGACCAGACTTGGGTGCAAAGCCCACCAGCATAATGAGGAGGTGGATGGGGCTGGGACAAGCGGGAAGGAGACTGAAGGTCTAGGGAAGAGAAAGAAGGCGGCCCTTGTTCTCACACATTTACGTGACCTCGAGAGTTGGCAGCTTGTGGTTGAGCCATAGCTGCCTCGCTTGCTTTGCCTTGGTCCTGGCCTTGAGTGCTGGTCATACATTACAAGCAAAGAGGGACGGATAAACTCTTCTACGCATTCAGAGCAACGTGCTCCAAGGACCAGGAACACGAAAGCAGGTGTAGCTAGAGAAGAAGAAAGAAGTGAGTCCTTTCAGTTACATCCAGGAACGTAGGAGGGTGAGGGGAGGGGAGCAGAAGATAAGCCTAGAAGTGTGGGCTGTAGCCAAATGGGGAAGGGTCTTCTAGGCCATGCTGAGGATCTTTGACTGGTGACCGTAGACAAAGAGGGAACAAATACAGTCTTCAAGTTCAAGGCTGTTTTTAAAGGCTCCCTGTGATAAAGTGCTATGGGAAAATGGCTTGGGGAGGAAAACCAAAGCTAGGATAAGGCTGGCTGGAAGCTGCACTCATGGGGTGCCCGGATGGAGCCGACGTCTCTTGGACCTGGTCCCGGAGAAACGTGTCTGATGAGGAAAGGCCACATGTAACTCAGCGGTCTCTAGGCTGGGCAAGTAAGTGGGTGATTCTGTCCCCTAAGAAAGACGAGGACGAGAGGTGATAAAGGAAGCAAGCCGGTCACATTGAGTTTGGGGCACGTTTTGAAACATTTAGGTTGTGTCTGAGGCAGCTCAGCCTGTGGTAACGACAATGCCAGAGACGAGGCAGCTTGAACAACAGACATGTCTCTCTCATAGTTCTGGAGGCTGGGACGTCCACGATCAAGGAGCTGGCAGATTGGTTTCCTGGTGAGACTTTTGTCTTGTAGACATCTGCCCTCTTGCTGTGTCCTCACACGGCTTTTCCTTTCCTTTGTAAATGGCGGAGGGGAGGAGACAGACAGGAAGCTCAAGTATATGAATCCCATTATGGCTCTACCCTCATGACTCCCTAATTACCCCCCAAAGGCCCCATCTACCGACCACCACAATGGGAGTTAGGGTTTCAACATGTGAAATCTGGGGACAACAAAGAAAACTCAGTCCACAGAAGCGCGGCGAACTTTTGGATTTTAGTTGGCAGGAAAGCCAGGCTCTGTTCCTTGGCACTCCATAAACAGAGCTGTCTTTAATCTGGTTTTCACATTTTCACAGCCGGCCACCAGGACTTGATGGGCAAATGAGCTCTCCCCCGTGACTTGAACTGCTTCAGCTCAGGAAATAGAATGCAATTCCCGGTTCTACTTGGCAAAAAAAAAAAAAAAAAAAAAAAAAAAAACCCAAAAAAAAAAAACAAAAAAAAAAAATGAGCACGTTTCTCCCTGGAAGGCCAGTACCGACCCCACGGCCCCAGCTGACAATCTCTTGGCTTTGGAAATTCATGTAAAGCGTCTCCAGGGCCTCCAGGGCCTTAGCATACGCACACTCCACGGAACAGCTCTACTGTGTTCGCCCCATGTCAAATTCTTCCACTACCTGTTTTCAGAACTAACCTTTCCTCTCCTCCTCCCACAGCATTCCCCCAAAGAAATTCCCGTATTACTGTTACTTTGACATCTTTGGGGTCTCCGGGATCGGAGGGGGGCGCAGCATGGCTCAGGGTTGATTTCAAAAGCCATAGGTGAAATGCATTTTTTGTTCATTCTACCTCTTATTAGCAGAAAACACACACACACACACACACACACACACACACACGCTTTTTTCTCAATTGTGAACGTAACAAGCGAGCGAGAATTTTACCTTCCATAGGACCCCCGCCCCCCTGTGGAATTTCTTAGCCCTCACATCCTGGGCAGGGTCTGTGCTCAGAGCCCCCATGCAGGGACAGCTCTTAGCACATTCTTCGTAACTGCTGATTTCCTCTACTGGCTCCCCCATGAGAACTGGCTCTCGGTTAGTACAAACTATTTTACATCCAGGGCCTAGGACAGCAGAAGGCCCAGGGGCGCCTTCCGTAAGTGCCTTCGCGCCAAGTGAAGGGAGGAAGGAAAGAAAGGTGCTTCTGGTGTTGAATCAAACGCTCCAGGGGCGCCTGGGTGGCTCAGTAGGTTGAGCGACCTCAGAGTTCGTGGGTTCGAGTCCCCCCGTCGGGCTCTGTGCCGACAGCTCGGAGCCCGGAACCTGCTTCGGATTCTGTGTCTCCCTCTCTCTCTGCCCCTCCCCGGCTCGTGCTCTGTCGCTCTGTCTCTCAAAAATCAATAGATGTGAAAACAAAATAAAAAAAAAAAATGTTCCACGTCTGAATAGCAGAGTGATGGTATTCAGTCAACGACCACGGCCAAGGACGTCCCGTGAGCCAGGTCTGTCTCCCGCCTCATTCCCTTCTGTGACGCCCCCCCCTCCTCGGTTTGCTAAGTCTGAGTTCGTGATTCGGCAGCAAAAGCTTTCACGTGTATTTCAACCGTGTGTCTACTGCTTTCCCCGGCCCCCTCCGCCGCGACACGCTTGAGGGACAAGCTGAGGCTCACGAAAGGCTGGATTCCGGCACCCACCACGCTGACTGACGCCCAGCAGGTGCATAGCAAGCCATCGAGCGTCCTACGGAATCCCACATTGGCCACAAAACCCCGCTCTTCCAAATCAGAGCGTTTCCAGGGATAAATACTCCATTTCCTCCCTACAGGGTTTGAATCGTGCACGTAGATTTTCTGTGGTTTCTTTTTGACCCTAGAAATGGCTTCTGGACAAGGAGCTCCCCGTTGTACACGTGCGTTCAAGGTGGGTATTATCAGCGGACAATCTTGAGCGGAGGTCCGCGAGTGTGGGGTTCCGGAAGGAAAACAAGCCAACGGGCAAAGCAGAACAGCAACAACAATAAAAACCCACTTCCTGAGAGTACTTCGGGGTTGCATCTGGAATCCGAAGGAATCGCAAGGCCCTCAGGACAAGCCCGTCGGTTCAAAACCTGGGCTCATTTCACAGCGAGGTGTTAGGCTGGAATATGCAGAGTCCCCGAGTTTGCGAAGGAAACCATTGCTTTGCCGGCCCAACGCCCCAAGCACGGCACGTTATTAATTAGTCTAAGAAGGCCCAGCACAGGCCAACACCATCCCCAAATGGGACAGAGCATTGAATGACACAGTGAGTGATCTCTAAGGGATCTGGCAAAACCAGGAACGTGCTTGCTTGCCAAATAAGCAAAGTAAGCCTTGTGAAGTGGCCGCATTTTGTTGGTGGTCCTGCGGGTGAAATAGTCAGGTTTTCCATAAATAGAAGGGGGAGGGTGAGAAAGAGGGGGAGAGGGGAAGGGAGAGCAGAGCCAGGGCCAGAGCAGGGGAGGGAGCTGATGTTAGAGAGGCGGCCGGGGTCCGGTGGGAGCAGAGCCGTACTCCGGTTTCTGCAAACGCCCTGCCTTCGGCTTCGCACCGATTCCGCCCCCACCCCCCTGGCTGGACCCAGATAAAGCCTGGGAGACTGCAGGCTGCAGCCCGGGGCCCCACGGACAATGCAGGTCAGGGAAGCCGAGGCAGGCTCTGAGGTCCCGGAGGGACCAAGAGCTGGGCGTCACATGGTAGGAAGGGTCTGTCACATAATAGAAACCTGACCCCAGTCCGTTGCAACCCCTCTCTCCCCGGCACGGACAGGTGGGTGCTTGCCCAGCGGTTCCGCCCTGTGTCTGGGAAGCAGCCTGGACAGTCGGAGCCCTCGGGGACTCCTGAATGCTGAAGCTGAAACATCAGGTGACATCAGGTGACCGGTGAGAGGACAGCCGGGGGCCCCCGTGCAGCACACACCGTCCCCCGCTGGGCTCATTAGAGCCCCAGTGAGACAGGATCTATTAACAGCTCAGAGGACCTTCTTCCTGCACAAGGACGCAGTGAGGAAACGTCCCCCGTCTTCCTCCCCGCGTGTGTGTGAGTGTGTGGGGGGCAGAAGCGGGGTGGCGGGGCTGTTGCTTCAGTTCCTCTAAAGGAGAGAAGACGCTTTCCAGAATCTTCTCCCTGGGAGCACGAGGGGGTGAGAGCTGGGGGGCCCGGGGCTCCAGACACGCACAAAGCTCTCCGGCTGTGCCCTCAGCTGCGGACCCACCGACCCCACATGCTGCAGTCACAGAATCACGGGGCTGACACTCTGAGCCTCAGGGACTTTTGCTGGAGAGGACAGTCAACCATGAAGCTTGCTGGATTTGGAAGAGCGGGAGGGAAACCCTGGAGCCACCATTTCTCCGCGAAGTGACGTTGAGGCAGGTGACACAAACCCCCAGTCCCAATGCTCTCGTCTTCCAAGCGCTACTCCTCCCAGAATCCCTGGAAAAATGAAATGAACAGGATCCTGGGAACGGGGCGATCCTAAACACATCCACGTTCCTGTTTTTGCTACTTTTCTTTTTTTTTTTTTTTTTTAAATTTTTTTTTTCAACGTTTATTTATTTTTGGGACAGAGAGAGACAGAGCATGAACGGGGGAGGGGCAGAGAGAGAGGGAGACACAGAATCGGAAACAGGCTCCAGGCTCCGAGCCGTCGGCCCAGAGCCCGACGCGGGGCTCGAACTCGCGGACCGCGAGATCGTGACCTGGCTGAAGTCGGATGCTTAACCGACTGCGCCACCCAGGCGCCCCTATTTTTGCTACTTTTCAAAGAATAACCGCCTGATGGCTTCTCTTGCTCCGACTCTGGACAAGGACGACGATGATTTCTGTAGCTATCACGGCAGCGGCCAAAGAGATACTTCTCGGGGCGCCTGGGTGACTCACTCGGCTGAGCGCCCAACTTCAGCTCAGGTCAGGATCTCGCGGTTCGTGGGTTCGAGCCCGGCGTCGGGCTCTGGGCTGACAGCTCAGAGCCTGGACCCTGGTTCGGATTCTATGTCTCCCTCTCTCTCTGCTCCTCCCCTGCTCGCTCTCTCTCTCTCTCTCTTTCTCAAAAATAAATAAAAACATTACAAAAATTAAAACAAAGAAATACTTCTCTACTTTTTGATTTAATAAATGGAGGTATTCGAGCCCGGGGAGAAGAGGTGGACGTTACTCCTGGGTGGCAAGGGGGGCTGTAGATCTTCTCTACCTCTCCTCTTCTCTCCTCCAAAGAACACTGCCTTGTCCACGGCGGCCTGGGGTGGGGCGGGGGAGTGGATATGTTGTTTGCCCCTTACAGGTGACCGGAAGTGAAGTTCTACCACTGAAGAGAGATCTGGATTGGCAGCTCCATTCTCCAATCAGGTCTGCTCTGCTCCCGGCCGTCCCTCTGGCTGGTCGCCTCCCACTGATATCCCCAGAGCACCCATCTACCAGTCACCATGGCAACAGTTGCAAGAGTGACAAGAGGAGCCACGGGGAGGTGACAGTCACAGGAGATGCCAGGACCCGCCCACCTTGACCACCATTTACTCCTGAGCACCGCCCTGCAGGCAGACGACTAAACACACCCACTCTTACCTTCTTGGGCGTCCGTTCCCCTTTGTCTTTTTATTTGTCCCTCGTCCCGCCCCATCTGGAATGTATTCGCTTGCGACCATCACTCCTACCTTCACCCCAATCCAAGCCACGCACATCTCTCAACTGGACCATTGCAATGGCCTCCGGCCGCCATCACCCATTCTCCGGAGCGAGCTTTTATAAACACGGATTAGATAATGGCATCCCCTTCTCGATTGTTCCTTAACATCCTCCCGTTGGCCGGAGGGCCAACGGAACATTCTCAGTACACATTCCATGCCCTTGCGGGGTCTGGCTGACAGCGATCTCTTTCTCCCTGTCCTACACATGCAGCCCCAACACCAGCCCTTCCGTTCTTTCAATGTGCAGAGAGTTCTTATCCCTCGGGGCCCTGGCACATGCTGTACCCCCAGCCTTCAATGCTCTTCAAAACCTCCCCACCTGCCTTGGCTCATCTGATCTCAGCTGAACCGTTTCTTCCCCAGAGAGGCCATTCCTTCCAGGACAAGCTCACTACCTCTGCTGGCCTGGCCTGGAATCCCTGTCCTATACCCCCCCCAGGCTGTCGTTCTTTTCTCTTTCAGGGACTTCATCATGGCTCTAACGACAGAGGATCTTTGATAACTAGGTGTGTGCACTTGAAGCATTCAGGGACCCATTTTGTCCCATTCTCTGACATATCTCCGAAGGCTTCAAAGGGATCGGCACACGGTAGACCCGTACTTAATATTCACTGGGCGAGTGACTCCCTTGCGTCCCTGTTTCTGCTCCTTTTGTCACCGTCGTGGCATCTCCCACGGACAAACCTAAACAAACGTTATGTCAGCAGAAGTTGCTGGCTGCCCGCTCAGCGGTGGTGATCTGCTCATTCAAATGCTACCTCCTCAAACCTTAGGCAGCAGCTGGGGTAGGGATGCCCCAACTTGCACATTCCAGCCCTGGTGTGGCGGCCAAGCCTCAGAATCACCCTGGGAAGACCTGGCCAATCTCAGGGTCTAGAGCCCTCACCACCCCAGGGTTGCGAAACAGCAGACCGGATTTATGTCTTCTGGGCAGGCCTGTCCAACCGTAGAAACTAGGACCCCTCTCCCACAAACCCTGAAGCTTAGTTTTATCCTTATTGATGCAGCTCGAAGGACGACCCCGACCATACTCACTGGGTATTGGGAATAGAAACATCTTTCCTCTTTCCAGCCAAAGCCCACTTGCCTTTGCCACGCCGTGGCATTTAAGCCCCGTGTTTGTTTCATTTTGAACAGTTCCGGGGCTCCGAGTGCGACCCCTCAAGATGACGCCTCTAACTGCGACGGGAGCTTTGCAAATTGATGTGAATGTGCCTGGCAGTGTCTTGAGAGGCTGAGTTAACACATCTGTCCTTCCAATCATTTGAATTCAGTGTGATGCCTTTTGGCCCAGTGTCAACAAAACACTGCGAATGCATGTGGTTGTTAGAGCAGTGAGTTTGCCCAGCTTGTTAAGACGTCGATTGAAAGAAACGGATGTTTGCATTAAGAATTAGACTTGGGATTGTCCTCCGAAGGGAACTGCCCTCTTTCCAACGTGTGTCATGCTGTTGGAGAACCTGTATTTCTATGTTGCGTTCTCTTCGATTTCATAGATTGACTTATCCTATGACTATTGAAAAAAAATTTTTTTTAAGTTTCTTTTTGAGGCAGAGAGAGAGAGAGAGCGAGCGAGTGAGCATGAGCAGGGGAGGGGCAGAGAGAGAGAGGGAGACACAGAATCCGAAGCAGGCTTCAGGCTCCGAGCTGTCAGCACGGAGCCCGACGCGGGGCTCGAACCCACAGACCGTGAGATCGTGACCGGAGCCGAGGTTGGACGCTCAACTGACTGGGCCACCCAGGCGCCCCTCCTAGGACTACTTTTAATCCTGTTGCCCATGGAAAATATGTGCAATTCTCCCTTTCGTTTCATCAAACGTGACTGGGATCCAGCTTTGTGCCAAGCCCTGTGTTACATCTGGTGATAAAGGAAGAGTGTTATTGTCTATGTCTGTTTCATTTTCTAGTAGAGAAAACAAAACAGGAAGTGAATGCTGACAGCATCTTATGATATAGAGAGAGAGATCTTCCTCCACTTAGGGCGCCGTTACATCCTAATAAACCCCATGGCAGCTTGAAAATACGGTAAGTCACAAATGCATGTAATACATCTAACCTACCAAACATAATCGCTTAGCCTAACAACTCTTAAACGTGCCCAGAGCGCTTCCATTGGCCTACATTTGGGCACCACCATCTGCCACAAAACCCATCTTATACTACAGTGTTGAATGCCTCATGGAATGTGGTGACAACTTTACTGGCCGTGAAAAACCAGAATGGTTGTGTGGGTACAGAAGGGTTGTTAAGTGTATTGGTTATGTAGCTCCATGATGGCGTAGCTGACGGGGGGGGGGGGGGGGGGCGGTGGACCGTGGCTTGCTCAGGGCCCAGCATCACGAGAGAGGGTTGTATTGCATTGTCACCAGCCCCTACAAAGCCCCAAATTCAAGATCTGAAATCAAGTTTCTACTGACTGCATATTGCTTTCACACCATGGTAAAGTCAAAAACTCGTAAGTTGAAATGTGCATCCTAAGTTGGGGACCATCTGTACGTGATATAAGCAAAGCACCATAGACACCCAGAAGGGGGACATTTCAAATCTGTCTGGAAAGATTTCAGAGACGTAGTGGTGTTTGAACTGGGTCCCACACGAGGACTGTAGAAGGGACTCTTACGTGAAGAAGGAAGCAAAAGGCAGCAGCAAAGGGGGGCAAAGGATACCAATGGGAAATTGACAGATCACAATGTCAAAGCCAAGAACATGATGATATGTTCAAAAGCATGGTAATTAATTCCTATCAGGGAAATCTAGAAAGCTGGGTGATGCCAAGTGTTCCTGAACCTCAGAGGATGTAGATCGTTCTGCAGAACAGTCTCTCAATATTTAGTGAAATTAGATACGCGAATGCTCTCCAGCAAGGACTTGTACTTCTGAGCATCTGTCTCCCAGGGAAATTCTCATACAACTCCACTGCGGCATTATTTGGGTTCTGGGGGTCAGAGGTAACCCCGTGGACAGATGATAGTGTGCAAGGAACTAAGACTGAGATGAAGGGGCGCCAGGGTGGCTCAGTCGGTTGTGTCTGACTCTTGATTTTTGGCTCCAGTCGTGATCTCACGGTCGTGGGATCGGGGATAAGTGAGCCGTGTGCTGACAGCACGGAGCCTGCTTGAGATTCTCTCCCCCCTCCCTCCGCCCCTCCCCAACGCGCACCCTTTCACTGTCAAAATAAATACATGCCCTTATTTATTTACTTTGAAAGAAAAACAACAAAAATAAAACCGAGATTAACATCACTCTGAACCTGAGCCCATAAAAGGAGAGAGGCAGAAACAGACTGAAAATTGAGGAAAGGCATTTCGGACAAAGGGGATGGGGCTTGGGAGAGAGGAAGTGTGTTGCTTCCTGAATGTCAGACATGTTGGCCCTTCTGCTGCATTGAGTGTGCCTGGAGGGCAGTGGAAGAAGTCGGGGATGGGGGGGGCAGGGGTCGGGGGGAGAATGTAAAGGGCCTTGTAAGTCATGCTAATGGCACAGACATTTTATTTTATTTATTTTTTTTTAATTTTTTTTTAACGTTTATTTATTTTTGAGACAGGGAGAGACAGAGCATGAACGGGGGAGGGTCAGAGAGAGAGGGAGACACAGAATCTGAAACAGGCTCCAGGCTCTGAGCTGTCAGCACAGAGCCTGACGCGGGGCTTGAACTCACGGACCGCGAGATCATGACCTGAGCCGAAGCCGGATGCCTAACCGACTGAGCCACCCAGGCGCCCCGGCACAGACATTTTATAGTCCGGTTAGAGACATGGCCATATTTGGATATTTAAGCTAATCACTCAGGTAGCAGTTGGAGCAAAGAGCTAAAAGGAGGTGATGTGTCATGTGCTAAGGGCCGGTGGAATCCTGGTAGTAGTAGGGAAGTTCTCACTTTTCAGCTGTATTTTCCCTTCCACTGATAAGTGAAATGGCAATGGCCTGCAAAAAGTGTCACTAAAGTGCCCAGAGCCCCACCTCTGTCCATCGTTCGGAGGCTTCTCCTGTCTCTTCTCCAAAAGCCACGAAGCTCTCCTCGGAGATCTTTGTACCCTCCAGTCAAACTCCATCAATCAACTTCTTTGAATTGTCTCAGTGCAGTCTCAGGACTGATGGGTGAGGTGGGCCTGTTTTTCACCTTTCAGACCACCCACACTTGCTCTGATTCACATTCCTCCTCCCTCCTCGGGAAATGGAGGGAAGAGACGATTCCCTGTCTTGGTAACACACACAGACTTTTGAGGGAAGTCTTTCCTGGGCTCTAACACTAGCAAATCAATCGATGTATTTACCATAGTAACAAACTCCACAAGAGAAACCACACAAACATCCCAATAGATGCAGAGAAAGCGTTTAACAAAATCCAACATCCACCGTGGATAAAAACTCTCAACAACTTAAGAATAGAGGGAAATTTCCTTAACTTGGTAAGGACATTTAAGCAAAACCTGTAGCTATCATCATTCTGAATGGTGAAAAGCTGAATATTCCCCCCCTGGGATTAGGGACAGGACAAGAAAGAGATTTGCAAGGGATGGGGGGTGTTGGGGGGAGAAGAAAGAAAGAAAGAAAGAAAGAAAGAAAGAAAGAAAGAAAAAGGAAGGAAGGAAGGAAGGAAAGAAGGAAGGAAGGAAGAAGAAAGGAAGGAAGGAAGCGAGGAAGGAAGGAAAGAAGGAAGGAAGGAAGGAAGGAAGGAAAGAAGGAAGGAAGGAAGGAGAAAGGAAGGAAGGAAGGAAAGAAGGAAGGAAGGAAGGAAGAAGAAAGGAAGGAAGGAAGCGAGGAAGGAAGGAAGGAAGGAAGGAAGGAAAGAAAGAAGGAAGGAAGGAAGGAAGAAGAAAGGAAGGAAGGAAGCGAGGAAGGAAGGAAGGAAGAAGAAAGGAAGGAAGGAAGGAAGCGAGGAAGGAAGGAAGGAAGGAAGGAAGGAAGGAAGGAAGGAAGGAAAAAAGGAGAGAGAGAGAGAAGACATTCAGATTGGAAAGAATGAAGTAAAATTGCCCTTATTACAGATGACGTGACAGTAAAGGAGATCAGAGTAGGCGACCCAAAAGTATGTCACTTTTGCATACAGGTTATTTT
The DNA here is from genome assembly GCF_007474595.2 of Lynx canadensis. Taxonomy (NCBI): domain Eukaryota; kingdom Metazoa; phylum Chordata; class Mammalia; order Carnivora; family Felidae; genus Lynx; species Lynx canadensis. Next base: position 29,350,666 of record NC_044318.1, on the reverse strand, counting down.
GAGCTGAAGGCAACTTAGAACCGACAGATGCATAAAGGAGCCTTCCTGAAGCTTCCCTTGTCTGACTAAAACCAGAAACTTCTGAGAAAGGAAGCTGCTAGAAATCCCCTCTCCAGGAGATGTGTATGGCCATGAAGAAGACACAAAATGGGCATTGCGATGAGTCTGTACAAACAAGCCTTGCTAAAGTAACCTTTCGCTTCCTTTAGTTTCCCCACAGGTTTGCCTTCCCACAATTTACTGCCCCCGGAAGCCCACACTCCCCTTTGCTTTGTCCACCTACTTATCACATTTTGTTAAAACGGTACATAAGCTTTTGAGTCCAAGTGCCTCTTTGGGTTTTTACTTCTCTTCTGTGTATCCTCCTTGCATGCAGAATTAACAACGTAATTAAATTTGTATTCATTTTTTCCCCTATTAATCTTTCTTTTATCAGTTTAATTCACTGCCCCCACGTACAGAACCTAAGGAGGTAGAGGAAAACCTTTCCCTCCCCTACAATGAATGATGTAGAAAAGAGGATAAAATCTCCAAAAACTTAATAAGTGAGATCACATGGTGGCAGGATACAAGCTCAATTTACAAAAATCATCGTAATATTATGTGCCGTAATTGAACAATGGTAACTTGAAATTAAAATACCTTTTACCAAGCGTGAAAAAAATGCTAAGTCCTCAGAGGACATATGACAAAAGAAAAGACCCATAGACCAAGAGCACAAAACACTGAGAAGCATCACAGAATTAAATACATGGAGGAACTGCTGTGTTCGTGGGTCAGAAGACTCCATACCGTTAAGACGCCCGTTCCCAAACTGATCTATCTATGTGCGTTCAATACGATCCCAATTGAAACCTCCATGAGCCATGTGTAGAAACTGACAGATTCTGAAATTCGTATGTTAAAGCAAAGCGCCTAGAACGGCAGAACCATGATGAAAAAGAACTAGAAAGCATTACTTGATTTCGAGACTTCTTTGAAAGCTACGGTAATCAAGATAGTACGGTATTTGTGTCAGAACGGGCAACTAGATCAATGGTACACGAGAATCCAGTAACTGACCCACATTTATATGGAAAAGTGGTTTTCAACAGGGTGCCAAGCAATTCAGTGGGAAAATGACAGTCTTTTCAACAGACGATGATGGGACAAGTTCGTAACCACCCACACACACACACACACACACACACAGATGTCTATCCATCCTTTTCAATATATAGAAAAACAACTCAAAGGGGATCGTGCAACTAAACGCCAAACCTAAAACTGTGTAAGATCTCGACGAAAACATCAGCGAAATTCACTGCAATGAGCTTGGGTTACCAAAAGACTTCTCGGGGATGATACCAAAAGCACCACCTACAAAAGAACAAATTAAATACATTGGCTTTGATCAAAATTAAAAAGTCCTGCTCGTCAAAAGGTGCTGTTAAGAAAAGGCACAGACCGGGAGGAAATATTTGCCAAACACAGACACGATAAAGTGCGTGCATCCAGAATATGGAGAGAACTCTTGACATTCAATTAAAAGAAAACAAACAAAAAATTGGCAAAAGTTCTGAACAGACACTTCAAAGAATATGTAAGGCTGGCAAGTAAGCATGTGAAAATATGTTCAACATACCAGTCATCGGGGAAATGAAAATTAAAGCCACAGTGTGATACTCTTACACACCTAATCAAGGCTGGCTTCCCGAAGGAGGTGTCATTTGATCAAAGGCACGAAGGGTACCATGTACCGTTATACACATTTTTACGTCTCTGTGATCTGTTTGCACACATATAACCTCTCTGTGGAATATTCAGTGTGTTCTCTTATATCTTTTCTCACCAGCTTACCTCCAGCCTCCAGCATAGTGCTGAAAGGTCTTAAGCCTTCAGTGACTGAGAGTCACAGGCGTGGAATTTTATTTGTTTATTTTAATGTCTTATTTATGTTTGACAGAGGGCGTGAGAGCGGCGGAGAGGCAGAGAGGGATGGAAACACAGACCGTGAAGCGGGCTCCAGGCTCTGAGCTGTCAGCACAGAACCTGATGCGGGGCTCGAACTCACAAACCTGGAGACCACGCCTGAAGTCGGAGCCACCCAGGCACCAAAGTCATGGGATTTTAGATTTGCAAGGGACTTCTGAGATCAGCTAGTTCAATGCCTCATTCTATAAGCAATCGGACTGCATCTGAATGCAACCAAGCAAAAAAGCAAGAAGAGAGTCAAGTAGGAGGCACGTTTTCTGACCTCATGGTGGCCTCAGGCTAACCTCTTAAACTTTGTGGGTTTCAGGTGTTTTATATGTAAAACAAGAGAAAACTGCCTGAGGACAGTGGGCTAAACCCGAAATCTCCCCTCCCTCACCAAGGTAACAGCATGAATTCTTGTATGTTCCTCCTTATAAAGTTTGAAGAACATTCGAGGTTCAGAACAGAGGTTACTTATCTTATAAATCATCTCTCTCTCTCTCTCACACACACACACACACACACACGCACACACACACCAAATCTACAAAAGAAGATGACCGGACTTGGAAAAACCAATTCTGGAAAAACCGGAATTCCTAGAGTCCCGATTTTAAAGCCGGCTCCTGCTTGTGACCTTGGGGGTGACCTTGAGTATGTCAGAGCGTGCTGAACCACGTCTCTTCTTAACTGGATATCCTCACACAGAGATCCCGAGATATCAAAGCATGAGCCTCTTGTCCCCACCACTCAGGGACCAGGACCAGAAGCTAAGAAACGTATCACAGATGCATTTGCAGCGTCTCTGATCCTGTACTAAATATTACAGTTAATTCTCCCCATTCAAAGGAGTTACATGCCATTAAGTGGCAGTAAACACTGAATTAGCCAATCCCAGATCGCTGCTTCTACAAAAAATACATACAGAGTTTGGGGCGCCTGGGTGGCTCAGTCGGTTAAGCGTCCGACTTCGGCTCAGGTCATGATCTCACGGTTCGTGAGTTCGAGCCCCTGGTCGGGCTCTGGGCTGACAGCTCGGAGCTGGGAGCCCGCTTCGGATTCTGTGTCTCCCTCTCCCTCTGCCCCTCCCCTGCTCATGCTCGGTCTCTGTCTCTCAAAAATAAACAAACGTTAAAAAATATTAGAATACACACAGGTTTCGGTGAGCCTTTGGATACAGGTCTAGCAACTGACCAATGCATAAGTTTGTTTTGTGCATGTTTCTGTTTAAAGACACCTTGGTTGGTCTATATTGTTTATTCACTACCACTGGACAGTGCTATAACTCCTGCCTTCACCAAGGCTGTCTAACACATCACAACCTTCTTCTAGACGGCTCCCTGACACTGTGCTCGGGAACCATTTTAAGTAACAAAATTACCGCCACCACCACCACCAAAAAAACAAACCAAAAACGTGAAGAAAAAAAAAATGGCACTCAACAGACCCTGAAAAATGGCCTGAGGTCTGAAACAAGGAGGCAGAGTGTCCCCTTGTTCAGCCGGAGCTGGGACACTGGGTGAATACACAGCCTGAGCTGTACATTGGGGGAACCAACGTTTTTGCTTCTCTGCACACACCAGCAAGTGACCGTGAAGGTACTTTGAATACTGCCCTGGGGGTTACAAATACATTTTAGAGAGTGAGTGGGTGAATTTGCAAATACAGAATCCACGGTCCGTGAGGACCAGTGGGACCGCTGGCACCTTCCTGCTTCTAAGCTTTCCTCTGTACGTTGGCTGTAAGGAGCCCGAGAACGATATTTTGCAGCCTTCCTCGTCCGCCGGATTATTATTTCGATTCCGCCAGAGGCAGGAACTCGCATCGGATGTGGAAGGTGGGAGAGAAGCAGGGACAGTTATAATCCTTGGACGTAGGTGGGCAGGTGTGTGGGTTTCAGCAGAAGGCTGTGTGACGTTTTATGAAGCTTGCCCATTTCCTGTGGTTCCATTTTCCTGTGAATCACCCGCCTTGGGTGACAGTTGCTTACAATTCCTCCAACGGCCCGATATCCTGCTGATGGGCACCACTGATGATTCCCCCTGATGTGCGTAGCTCCCGCTTCGCCGCAAGTTCTCTGGAGCACCTGTGATATCGTGATTTATAATAAAATATATATTTGATTTCATCCCTGACACAGAGCTCCCGAAACCTTGGTCAAGTCCTAAGTGATAAGAACGCGAGGGGCATCTTTCATTCTAACGTGGTGGCTCTGGGTGAGCTCTGGGATGGGGGCTGGTCCCCGGAAAGACCAAGCCAGGGGTCCAAGCTTGGAATTTTCAGCCCCACCTTCCATTCTCCAGGGAGGGGAGACGAGCTGGAAATGGAATTAATAATCGATCGTGCCTCTGTGAAAATCCCAATAGTGCTGGGTTCTGAGAGCTTCTAGGTCAACAACCACATCCACGCCAGTAGGGACAGACCCTCCTGTGCTTGGGATGCTCCCAGAGCCTGCCCTATGCCACTCCTCATTCGGCTGTTCATCTGTATCCTTTCTCATTTCCTTTAATGAACGGCTAAACATAAGTAACTTCTCATGAGTTCCATGAGCCACTCTAGCAAATGAATGGAATCTGAGGAGGGGGTCCCGGGAACCTGTGACCTAGAGCCCATCAGTCAGGACAGGTAACAATCGGGACATGAAATTGACTTCTGAAGGGGAGGCTGGTCTTGGAGGACGGAGCCCTTAACATGAGGAATCCGACGCTACCTTCAGGTAGATGGTGTCAGAGTCGAGGGAAATCAAAGGACACCCAGCTGGTGTTTCAGAGAATTGCCCGGTAGAGGACAGCTCCGCACATCTGGGGTCAGAAGGGCCGTAGGTGTGGCAGTGACATGAGAATAAAGGACACGCAGGAGGAAGGACTGCGTTTTTACTCTTCAGCACCCAATTCCCTACATTCAATCCCTTCCTGACAATATCTGGAGTGGTTTCCGTGTCTCTGCCTAAAATCACAACAGCAAACCCATATCTGACCATATCGCTTGGACTGACACTAACTGATTTGTTTGGAAAGAAGACATTTGGGGACAAACGTTCCCACTGAGCGTCTAAGATGCGAATTCCTCTGTTATCATTTCCATTTGCTCCACGTTGACGGTCAGGTTTTGAAAAGCATGTTCAAATGATTTGTGTTATTACATATTCAGATAAGGCACACATTTACAGGTTGCTTATGAAGTCCCAGACATGATGCTAAGTACTGTAGAAATGTGATCTGATTCAATCCTTACCACAACCCAGCGGGGCAGTAGCTTTTACGAAACAAGTCTCATAGAAATTAAATTCCTTGGCCAGAGTCGTGAAAATAGCAAATGATGGAATGGTGGTTCAATACAAAGTTTCCCACAATGACCTCACTGCTGCTTCCGACAGCTGAATCCTTCTCGATGAATCCATATTCCCTTATTAGTCTTTAAAAATGGGGGGGGGGCGGATTGAAGAAGTCAGGTTTTGATGTTAGGAAAGAACAATTTGTGTATTTTACATTTTAATCGGATGCTCACAGTTAATGACAAGGGACCCATGTTCTCAATCACAGATACGATATAAAATCAACATGAATTGGAGACAACTACTCTGCCTTGCACATCCTTCCTCATTTAGTCAGAAAACGATTGCCCCCTTTTCAAATGTGCAAAGTGCAGGTGAGTATGGAGAATGTCTCCCCTGCCTAAACCTTGATAAGGCGCGTGATACGAAACACTTCTCAATTGACTGTCAATTCTGTCCAGGCTCTGGGGTTGTATCACCAAAAAATCCGAGTTTATTTACCACTCATTTGTGCCTTGACAATCCGAACAATGTTATGGGCTGAATGCCACATATTCATTTAGTAATAAACATTTAGGACCACCTCCGTGCTTGAAGTACGTGTGCTCATAGAGTGGCGGGGAAGACTATATTCATGGATAGACACGAACACCGCCTGTATGCTGTCTGGTCTGTCCCTTTATGAGACTCTTACAATCTTTCATGGCAAACATAGAGAATAAGGCTTTGAGCTCTTGCCTTCCTAGAAGGAACGGAGAAGCCTATTGTTAAGGACTGAATGTTTGTGATCCTCCAACATTCATATGCTGAAGCCGTCAGTGAGGCTGGTTTTTTTTTGGAAATGGAGCTTTTGAGGAAGTAATTAAGGTTGAATGAGGTCATAAGGGTGGCGCCCTGATTCCATCAGATTAATGTCTTGCCTCCTGGCTGGAAGACTGCAGAGAACGCTATCCATTCTCCCTCAGCAATGCCAGCCTTGGGTTTCCGGGGCAAGTCAACCCAGGGTCTACAGGGAATTCATACACGAGAAAGGAGCTAGAACGGCTGAGGCAAAAAGAGGGTCTAGGTAGCTTGTTTTGTTTTTGATTTTAATGTTTATTTATTTTTGTGAGAGACACAGAGTGGGGGGGGGGAAGGGCAGGGAGAGAGGGAGGCACAGAAACGGAAGCAGGCTCCAGGCTCCGAGCTGTCAGCACAGAGCCGGATGCGGGGCTCGAACCCACGAACCATGAGATCATGACCTGAGTCGAAGCCAGACGCCCAACCCACTGAGCCACCCAGGTGCCCCTAGGTGCTTTAACTTCCAAAGCGTAGGGAATAAGGTTGGCCTAACCTGGAAGGCTTCCAGGGAAGTGACTGCAGGCTCCAGCCCCAGGGTCCGGCATGTCAGTATCTTCAGCTCCGCCCTGGCCCTGCTCCCCCAAGTTTGGTAGGACCGGTTGGCCTGACTGCCCCCAATTCTCCCTACTTATCCGCTCACACAACAGCAATGAGACCCCTTTATTTCTCAAAAACGTCTCTTCTCAGTGCTCTCTGCCACCCTCTGCTTCCTCTATTCTTAGACTCTTAAATAATCATGAATTGAACATGAACAGTGACCGCTTCCCTACAATGTGCCGCAGAGGAGAATCGGTAACCCCACACCAGATGATCTTTTCGTTAACCGTCCCCCCCCCCCCGTCCCCCGCCAAAGCGTGTCTGCTCACGATTCTCGCATTTACAAAAGGCAGAGTCGGTGTTATCAATATCAAAGTCATCGGCAACTCTAGCGGTGAGGCTGCTGCACTCTCTAGCGGTGAGGCTGGGGGTGGGGGACGGGGGGTGGGGTTCCAGATGAATTTCCTGAGTTGAGTGCCATCCTGCCTAAAATACCGACAGCAGTTTTTTGATTGCCTGACCAACGCCAACGAGCCGCAAGCCTGAAATCTAGACATTTATTTCCAAGTAGCGAATTTGGGGTCAACCGTTTCCGTGCACTTTTCATTCCTAACTACTTAGTCCTTTGTGTTGCGAGCCAGGAGCCCTTCAGGTCTGCCACGGGGGGGGGGGGGGGGGGGGGGACATCAGTCATTTCATCTGGCCTCGGTTTTGCAAATGTTCTAGAGCCTTGCTGTCCAACAGGGTAGCCACTGGCCTCGCGTGGCTATTTAAATTAATCAAAACGTAATGAAATTAAAAATCCATTTCCTCCGCTGCCCCAGCTGCATTTTAAGTGGCTGGTGGTTACCGAACGAGACGGCACAGGCGTATAATATGCCCACCGTCACAAAAAGGGCCGCTGGAAAGCCCTAGTGAGGACCGCGGCCGAGATTTGTATTTTGTCCAGGGCTTAAGAGCAAATGTTCGGAATCAGGCGAGCCTGAGTTGAAATTGCGACTCTGTCCCGCTCATATTAGCTGTGTGACCCCGGGCCAAGTTGCTTACCTTTTCTGGGCTGGAAGGTCCTTATCTGTTATACGGAGATAACGACACTTCTAGGGTAAACTGCGAAATGTTTAGCCCCCGCCAGGCATTTGGGGACTATGCTTCCCCATCCGGCTGGCTTTCTTGGGCAAGTTAACTTGAGACCTTTCATTTCTGAAAGGTACACAGTACGGGAGGTCGGGGACGTGGCATTTCATCCCGGTAGGAGAGCCAGCACCCGTGGGATTTGTGCAGGACATCCAAAGGAGTATGAGCATAAAGAAAAAGTGATTAAAACTGGCCTATGGCCGTCTAGTTTGTGTTCCCTTTAAAAATATTTGACTTCCGGGGCGCCTGGGTGGCTCAGTCGGCTGAGCGTCCGACTTCGGCTCAGGTCACGATCCCACGGTTCCTGGGATCGAGCCCCGCGTCGGGATCTGCACCACGGTCAGCGAGGAGCCTGCTTGGGATTCTGTGTTTGCCTCTCTCTCTCTCTGCCCCTCCCCTGCTTACACCCTCTTTCTCTCCGCCCCCCCCCCCCCAAGATAAAGAAATAAACAATTAAAAAAAAGGATATGATGGGAGCACCGATAAGAGTCAGCAGACCTACAGTTTGTTCCCTGAAATACGGTACCTTACCCTGGGGCCCCCAAAAGCATCCTTGGTGTCTTTATGTCATAGACAGGGATATCTATAAAGTGAGACTAATGATTTCTGTCCTGCCCACATCACAGGTTTATATTAAGAACCAAATGAACCCCTGCACGTGAGGTGCTTTGCGACCGTGGTGCTTCCCTCCACCAGTGCCCCCCCACCCCCCTCCCTCTGCCTCTGCCTCTAGACGACAAATTCCTGAAGGCAAGTACCCTGACTCTTTCATTTAGGACTTTTGCAAACACCATTGTGCATCCAATCTTTCTTCCTTACGAACAGAAGCCCAAGAGGGCACTCCACAACGTATCATGACAGAGCCGATCACGGCAGCTCTGTCCCCTGTCCGGGTCCCCTTGTACCTTCGGGCCCGACCAGGCCCTTTATGTCTTGGCCGATGAGACATAAAGGGAATTTGGCTGAGAGAAAGTGGCGTGGGGAAGTTTATGCTTTCTTGAGGAAAAGATCCCAACAGCACGCTTGGCCTTTCCTTCTTCCTGCCTTGACGGAGAAGTGATGGCTGGAAGTGCAGCAGCCACCTTGAGAGCGTGAGGAAGAGGCTTAGTGATAGCAGACGTATCAGCCCAAACATCATACAGCCTATTGGCTAATACCGTAAGTATCTGACTCCGGGCTTCTTGATATATAAGGAAAAAAAAAAGCCCTTGTTTATTCAAGGCACTTTTGTTAGGTTTGTTGTTACTGGAACCAGTAACCAGTCTTAATTGACATAAAGCTCCAGTTCTGCACCTGCCAGTAACTGGTCAATAGCAGGTACTCAAAAACGTTGTATGAATGACCCGACAAATGCATGAATAAACACAGGGGTCATCAATCTTTACACCCTCTGTAGCACTTAGCTCTGAGCCTGGCATCTAATAAGCACACGATAAATATTTGTTGAATTCAATTGCAGAACCAAAAGTGATCATTTAGCACACCGAGGAAAGGAGCCAGAAATACTTCTCTGAAAAACCCGACTGCCCTTTGAAAGAACACAACAAAACCTGCCAGATCTCGGAGTTGAAGGAAATGCGAAATTGAGAACATCTAGTACCCAGAAGCGGTGCTCCAATTTAGAAAGCCTAAAATAATACCACTCATCACTCTTGTCTCCTGGCAAAGTACAAATTAGCGGCTTGGAAAATTCCTCCAAGCTTGAGGGTGACACAGACATTAGCCTAAATAGGAAAAGCCCTCGTGGCCTGCTAGGCCTGCTTTCCAAGGAGGGTTTACTCGGGCTCCACAAAGTCCAGAAAGTCACAGGGCACCTAATTTAAAGCGATCGCTGCCAAGAGTCAGAAAATGTAGCAATGCTCCGGAGCAGAGAACATTCCCAGGGCGGGCGGAGGCCGCTCCCTGCGGCTCCCCGGCTGCCAGCACGGAGCACGAAGGGGTCCCTAAAGCAAAGACTGGCCTCTCCTCTAATCCCCCCGCCTCAGTCATTTCCCTACCTTCAGCAGAAGAGACTCAGGCCCACCTCACCCTCCAAGGAGCTCGCTCTGCAGACAGCCTGGCCCTCCCTCCAGGAGGCATCGTGTCTGGTCCGCTTTGGGCCCCCCGGTGAGACGCGAGGATGGGAAAAAAAAAAAAAAAAAAAACAGCGGGCAGATTATGGAGCATGAATTATTAATTCCTATTAGCATATGAAAATGCTCTCAGCGGCTAGCACTGCCGAAATATTGCTCATGGCAGCTAGGCCCGCGTGCGTGGAGCCGTCTACACTCATGGGCCCCGGACACTGAGCATATGCTCAAACAGCGCAGCGATGATTATGGAGCGGCCGCTCCGCCCCAGATGCTCACCGCGTAGGTAGAGAGGCAGCGCAGGTAGTCGGGTCTGATCTTGCCCGGCTGATTCTGATGCCAGAGCGTCTAGAAATGAATTCCTTTCGTGAGCCAGCTTTCTCGTCGAGAAAATAGCGTTTGGTAGCATTCGAGCCCAAAGACTAGACGCGGCTCTGAAGGAAAACCGCGTAGAGAAAATGCATCGCTGGGTGCAGCGCACTTGCGCGAGGGAGAAATCTACAGGCGCGGGCGCGCCCACGCTGATCCAGACGCGGTTCCTCCCCGCGCTCCCCGGAAAGGGGAAACGGAGGCTCGGAGGGGACATGCGCCAGCGACAAAGCCCGCAGGCTACCAGACCTGGAGGTGCCCTGTCAGGAGGTTGGGGTAGGGCAGAGAACCACGCCGGGAGGGGGTCGGACGGGTGCAGCGCTCTAGAACACCTCCGCCCCTCTCCCCACGGCCCTTCCTCGTCCCCAGCCCAAGCCTTAGTTCTGGATCTGACACCTGAGTGCAGGAATGGCGTGCCTCTTCTGGGGGTCCTCGGGGACTGCTGGCCCAAACGTCATCGAGAGCTAAAGAAAACCTGTTGTGAGGCTGAGCGCACGCGCTCATGAGCTGCTTTTCTCTTTCCTTTGTGGCAGCCTTTTATAGGATCCTATGTCCGGAAAGTTCAGGGGCGGAGGCTGGGGCCAGCAGGCCGGGGCGGCTGCAGCCACCAGTGGGCTGTGCGGTCTGACGTACCTGCGTGAGACCGGGGCGGTCCTTAAAAAGAGCACGCTGGGACGCCTGGGTGGCCCAGCGGGCTAAGCGACTGATGTTGGCTCAGGTCACGATCTCTAGATTTATGGGTTCGAGCCCCATGTCGGGCTCTGTGCTGACAGCCTGCTTGGGATTCTTTCTGTCTCTGCTCCTCCCCAACTCGTGCTCTGTCTCTCTCTCTCAAAATAAAATAAACTTCAAACAAACAAACAAAAAAGATGGAACACGGGTCACCAGGGCAAAGGTCATCTCTGAGATGATTGTGGCTGGTGATCACATATCCAACAAGAAAAGCATGAGTTTAGACTGTGGACAGGGGTGGGGGGAAGGGGGGGTACGGCTCGGGGATGAACAGCGGAAAGAGAGACTTGGCTGGGAAGAAGAATCTAGCATGTATCATCCATCAGCTCTCCAAATCAGCTTACGGATACTGGTCACTCCCTCCCCGCCTGATCGCCACAACCATCGCCACTAAAAGACCCTCGAACCTCTTGAAGATCTTTAGACCAGGGAGTCCGGCATAGCGGACATTTGTGGAGTTTGGGGCTCTTTTGATATGGCATCTTGGTTTCCTTTGGGGAAACCGCTTCCCTCCCGCAAGACAGCCACGAAGCAGGGACGCGCATCTGAGCTGGATCAATCAGTCGCTTCGCAATAGAATGTGAGTGAGTCTTGAGCAGTGACAGTGGGCACGAAGATGATACCCACTCGGTTACTCCAGCAGCTGGGCTCTGGTGGGACTGGCAAAATCCATGCTACCTAGACCCTCGAGTGCCCTTGGTCCTCACTCTTCAATATTCCCTTCACTTCTTGGAGCTCTCCTTCCTCCAAATCGCCATAAACAATAAGCTAAAGCAGCTAATGATGCTGTTGTCCACGATCATCTAGAATCTCACAATCCCCGTGGGCCAATCAGGCTGGCTGCTAATACAGACACTATAAAGCGTACAAAGAAGTCAAGGACGGGAGGCTAGGGTGGCTACGACAAACAGGGGCTTGGAAGGAGCAAGACCGGGGCATTGAGGACAAAGCGGTTGGGGGACTTTTCCACGGGCCAGAGCCTGAGAGTATTTGTAGCCAGTGTAAATGCTCACCGAAAGGCCCCTTTCACTGAGGATGGACCGATGGGCTCTTCCTTCAGTATCAATCCCCCTCTTCTGCAAATAGCCAAGTACCAACGAGAAAAGCCAGTGGCCAAAGTGGCAGCTACGGGACTAGGGATGGAGGGGAGGAAAAGGCTCAGCGGTATGGACTTCCTCTCACCAAAGCTCTCTTGTCACCTGCTGCCACTCTAGACTGACCGGGATGCTGATATTTGTAACCAACCGTAGACATGAGGGACATCAATATGATAAAATACCTCGAGGAGGTCATCCAGCTACCTGGTGGCAGGTTAATTACACCGAGCCACTCCTGTCACCGGGGCCTCTGCAATTTGTCCTGATGGAACGGACCTTCATTCTGGGTTTGATTTTGTTTCTTCTTCCTGGCCTGTCAGGCCTCTGCCAGCCCTGTCATCTGTCAAGTCACCGAATACATTATTCACTGTCTCACACAACATTGCTTCTGACCAAAGAATGTACTCCCGGGGCAGAGAAGAAAGGCAATGAGCTGATGCCTATGCGATCCACTCTTATCATGAATCCTATCACCCAGAAGCATCTGACTTTACAGCTTGGTGGAAAGGCTCCCGGATGGCTCAATTACAGTGCCGGCTGGAAGACAATACCTTCTAAGTTGGAGGCCGTCTTTCCCCAGGTCGGGCACCAGGGTCCAGAACGTGGCGTCTAGAGCGCACGGGCCCAGGAATGCGGAGGGGAAAACGCCAAGGGCACCTCGCCCGGACGTACCTGAAGACCCGTTTGTAAATGTTTTTCTTCCGATATCCTTGATTCTGACTCTCTTAGGACAGAGAGTGGAATTGGAAGCAGAGACTGCCCACCCAGCTATTTCCTGCTACTCATTTTACTGGGACGAAAGTGGTCACCCCGTTGGCGGGGACGATCAACTAGAGTAGTAAAGGGAAATGGGGCCGCTGGTACCAGTGGCGAGGAGGCAAAGTACAGACAGAGCTCTGTCTGGGACAGTCACACCTCTCTGACCTGGGGCAAAGCTTCACGGGAAATGGCAATAACTCTGCACAGGCAGATACACCACAGGCTAAGAGCCGTCAGGACGCAGAGTTGGGTCTTTGTAACCTGTCAAAGGGCCCCCCGTTGGCCGAGGTCCTGGGAAAAGGGGAGGGAAAGTAGAATGGGTTCTAGAAGAGGGAAGCATTATAGATTGGCGGGACATCAGCTACTGCCCATGAGCAGTTCAAACATTCATTCGTTCGTTCATTCATTCCTGCATTCATTCCACAAGCGTTTATTGAGCATCTCCTATGTGCCAAGCACTGTCTGGGCCAAGGGGCAAAGTAATGAATGAAGCAAACAAAATTCCCTTTCTTCATGGAGTCTGTGTAAGTGACGAATCCCATAAAGAAACGAAATGTGTATCATGCTAGAAGGTGATAAGAAATACACAGGCAAATAGACGCAGAGAAACCGAACCGCATGTTGGAGGAGGACGTAGGCCTTGGGGTCAGGGCCGGCCTCCCTGAAAAGGTGACATTTGAATAAGGACACCAAGGGCTTGCAGATGAACAAGCCGCGTGTGGAGATTTCCAAGTAGGAGGGGTGCCAGGTGCACGCGTGCTATGGTGGGGACAAGCCAGCCATACTGGGGGAGGACTGAAGAGGCCCGGGTGGTTGGAGTAGGGTAAGTGTGAGGGATCGGGCCACGAGGTCAGGGAGTCATGGGGTCCAGATGATGGATGTCCCGCAGGCATGCTGAGGAGTCTGGTTTCTTGTAGAGCATACTGGAGGCCACTGGGCGTTAGGGCAAGATGGTGGATGTTGATCTGACAACCTTTCAACAGGTTCACCCTGGCCGCTGTGTTAAGAATAGACGAGAGCAGGGCAAGAAGAGGAAGAGACAGGCTAGTCAGGAGGCTATGGCAGTAAACCTAGCAAGAGCCGGTGATGTTTGAAACAGGATTTTGTAACAGGGAAAGGAGGTGGAGTGCTTGGATTCCATACATGTATTTTTTTAAGTTTATTTATTTTTGAGGGAGAGAAAAACTGTGAGCAGGGGACAGGCAGAGAGAGAGAGAGAGAGAGAGAATCTCAAGCAGGCCCATGTGGGGCTCGAACCCATGAACCGCAAGATCATGACCTGAGCCGAAACCCAGAGTTGGACGCTTAACCGACTGAGCCACCCAGGCACCCCACGGATTCCATATGTATTTTTGAAAGTAAAACCAGTGAGACTTACAGACAGAGTGATATAGAATGAGAAAAAGAGGAGGTCAAGGATGTCCCCAAGGCTTCTGGCCAGACCCACAAAAATAGAAAAATTGTGCAGGTTGTGGGGACAGATCAAGAGTCACTTTGGACACCGAAAGGCAGACGTACAGAACCTACAATTGGAGATCGATACGGTGTGTACAGATAAGGTGCATGGCTGATGTCATATATGCATTTTTGTATTTTAAATAATTTCCCTTCTCTTTCCTCTTTTGTTTGCCCCACATGGCATGTAGGCTGGGTGGGTGGTAGTTAAATTAACCAGCGACTTCACAGACCGCAAGATATTCAGGTGGGCTCTCGCAGGAGCCCAACCTACCGACTGTGGTCTGTGTGTGGAGCCTTGCCTTTCTCTCTGGAATGGATTTAGCCTTCGTTTTCCCGATGGACAGAGCTCTCAGCCCTGAATCCAGTCTAGTTGCCTGTGGTCTTGTCCTTTTGACCTAATTCCAATAAAGCTTTTCCATCCAACCAACAGAGGATTAAACCTTGATTGCTGTTCTTTATTGGAGTTCGCTTTCTTGGAAGGGTCTCCAAGGATCAGAGTGAATGGAGACGTGGAATCGAAGCTTATACCTGGAAAGAGTCAGGCTGGGCAGACAAATATCCTGACAGCTATGAAATCCAGACTATCATGAAAGCAAAGTAAGTCTGAGGTCAGTAGCAGAAGCCCAAGAATGGCCGAAGGACTCAAGATCCGGGGAGAATGAGTAAGGGGTGTGCCTGACGATGGGCTCATGGGAGGGCAATGAAGATACATGCCAGAGGGAGAAGGGACATGTTGCTCTCAGCTGGCCTTGTTCTCTGTACTGAGTCACATGGATAATCTGGATCCGTTTAAGCGCCCAGACACAATAAACCCCCATTGTCTCCACTGGAGTGGTTTTCCTGGGTCTACCATTTTGACCGCCCGCCATAAACTTCAGGAGCCACATACCCTTCCTCAGATCTTTCAAGACTGCACCTAGACCACCACTGGCCATGTTCTTTGCACATGAAGTCTTGAAAGCTTGGCACCGAAGGCTGGTGAGGCCAGTGTCTCCCTGTCCCTGTGCCGTCCTCCCTGTTCCCTCCCTCATCACCTTGGAAATGAACCATGGTTGTCAATTTCCTGTGCAGAGTGACTTTCGGAGACGTGCTGGGGAGCATTTTATTGAAGTCGGGAAATTGGAAAGCGTCTCAATTTCTCTTACACCGAGATTTTATTATTTCCTTTGAAGTGAATTTTCAAATACACCAGACAAGTCTCCGCTCAAATGGAAGCATGAAAATGCATGTAAAAATCAAAAAGAAGAGGGTTTTTTTGGCTTCTCCCATTTTGTATCCTCTATGCCCTCGCTTGCCTGTCTTGCATGCGTTAATGGAAAGATCACCTCTGCATATCCATAAGCGATGGCCAAACAGCACCAATACCCCAGGGAAAAAATAACCATGAGAGTTTTAAGGTCTTACTTCACTCGCCAATTTTAGCTCTTTATCCTTCCGAGACTGTAGTCATCTTCCGAAAATGTTGCTTTTTTTGATTAACATTTTTCTACATGTTCCACGATCCGCGTGTATTACATTCGTAAGACAAAACAAGGAGCTACTGTAACTATGTACCGAAGGCCTTTGGTAGAATGGAATAAGGAAATGATAGTCTTGGACTTGGAAGTGACATTTTAGGTCGTCAAGAATCCTCTCGTAGCACCTGTGACAGATGAGGATCCTTCCAAAGGAAACTCCAGTAGGCCAGAGTCAGGGGAATTGTCTTTTGCCGTTACTAGCCTTCTGGAGCTGATTAGAAAATGTCTCCATGACAGGGTCAGGCCCACAGTCACCTCCCTGTGCTGGTGTTCCTCAGCCCCAACCACCTGGTGTACTGAGGGACACCGCAGGGGAAGCTAAGGTAGCTCTGGGTCTGATGGAGCCAGAATGCCCCTCGGCGGCCTCGGTCTCAGTGCCCAGTGGCACTTGGGACAAAAGAACCTGGCCTTCCGTGTACACCATGCCCCCTCTCGCGGAAGCTGGTACAGGTGTTACCCGTACAGATGCCTGCTCAACCGCAGCTGAGCCCGCCATCGCCTTTAAACACCGTGTCACAGCGTCTGGGGCACACTTCTGACGTCGGCTCAGCCTCTGTGACTTCCGAGGGCGGCCTGGTGATCAATCTTGGCTGCCCCTCTTCCCTCCTAACCCTCCGTGGCCCCCCGTCCCAGGCATGCCGCGTGCACCCGTGAATCTTCACGGATACGTGTCAAGATCTGGGGAGAACGAGTAAGGGGTGTGCAGGACGATGGGCACACAATCTGATCCAGCCTGGTCTTCGGTATTGACCCCAGGCACAGACAATCCATAGATCTCCTGTTCCGTGGATGAACACAGAGGCAGCAAGCCCTCCAAGATTTCACGGGGGTGGGGGTGGGGGGCTCATTTCTAAGCAATCCCAGACCTAATCCCTACCCAAGAAGGAGACAGCCTTCACCGTGCCTGGAATGGGGACTATCCACCCTCCGGCCGGGACATCGGAAGCCAGCCTTCGGCAAGGATAACTGACTCATTTGTTGCAGTCAAACTCCCCACTCAGTCCACCTGCCATCGTTTCTTGAGAAGTTAGCGTTTCAGCGCTGGCCTTGTTACTGCTCGCCCGAATGCAGAAAACTCCACCCCACACAAGAAAGGAAGCTACTTTTCAATGGAAGAAACACAGTCGTCCGGTTCCCTCGTAAGTACGTCCAGCTCAAATAAAACTAATGGAAGAAGGGCAGGGCAGAGCTTAGGAACGCTTAGTCCGTGGGAGATCGTCTAAATAACGCTTTCTCTTTGGCCAGGATGGTTCAGAAATCCCACAAGGCCCTCCAGCCTAATGCGTGGGGAAGCCCCATGTCTTTGGAAAGAAGACCTTGTGTTCATTCTCCAAAAGAAAACTACAATTCAAGTCCCCATGGGGTCAACATCTTTCATACTCTCCGCAGCGGGTGTATTCTATTAAACGAGGTCTAGAAGTTGGCTGTCAGCTGCGCGGATCTACAGGCTCGGAAGCTCCAGTTCTCTGAGGTGGGTCTGATGAGCCAGCCCTGTGGGGTCAGGAGACCAGCAGGGCATAGTTCCGGGAAACTGACCCCAGGGGACGTGACCATCTCAGCTTCCTGGATGCCTACTCAACACAGGCACTCACGATTAAAATTAGCCATTATCTTGTACGTAAAACGCTTTCAAATGGACGCCTTATATTATTATCTCTACCCTGCCTGGTTTATCTGCCTAGTCTTTGTGATAAAATCTCAACTTTGTTTTCTATCCGATAAGCTGCCTTTCAATCTAATCCATCAGTGGCCTGATTTAATGGGGAGCTAGCGAAAAGCCAGGTAAAACGATATGATAAAAAAGCGTCAACTCAAAACTCACCAGTGCTAAATATTGTCTCAAGCCCAGAGATCGTACGTCGACGCCCACCGTTCAACGTGCGCTGTGATCCGTCTCTGGCCCAACGTTTCCAACCATGACTTCCGTACTCATATTATGTATTTTGAGGCACCTCTTACTTTCTAGGTCCGCACTTTTCTTATTTTCTTCTGGGAAATAGGCTTTATATTTTATCCCCACCCCTCCTCTTCTTAGCACAAATGCTTTTTCCCAAGTCCGGAAGGCAGATTCAGAAGTGATATCCTTATTCTTACAAATTCCGTGTTTTCATATGACCCCTTACCCCCTTCACGGCCCTCACGATTGGTATGGGAGTGGACGTTCAACCTGAACTGGCCTCTCTCACAGGATTTTAGAACTTGAACCAGAATCCGGCAGGTATGCTAACGGGAGAGTGGCACCACGGTTCCCACCAGGAGGAGACAGAGAGTCTAGAAGAATACAAATGACAGGCTGAGAGGTGACAGAGTCGGAGGTGGTCACAGTGAGTCCTGGTGATTTTCAAGCCCCTTGTCCCATTTGCCCCTGCGACTAGCTATTCCCCTGCCAGTCTCACAACTTTGTGAGCCTCACTGTTAATCTCCATTTTACCTGAGCTGTGGCAACTGGAGTTTTCAGTCACTTGCACCCAACATAATCCCAACGAGCACAGGTGATAGGTGCTTTTTCGCCCATCCGCCTGCCTCCGTAGGTGCTGCTTCCTCTGCGAATCCACATTCCCTTATCTCTAACACACAGAAGCCTACCTTTCTTTCAAGACCAAGTTTAAATGCCAAAACCTTAATCAAAAATGGCAGCTGATATTCTCAGCTGAAGCGACCACACTCTCCCTGCCCTACTATACTTACCATATCTTCATGGCCATTATAACCTCCCATATAATAAAGCCATGTATGTACTTGTCTGATCCCCCCCCCCCTTATCTTCCATTAGTTGCAAAGTTCCCTGAGGGCAGAGATTGTGTGACCATTGGCTTGCTAGTCCTCATAATATTCAGCACTGGACAGTCACGTGAGAAGAAATACTCCCTTAGCTTTCTTTCCTTTTCTTTCCTTTCCTTTTCTTTTTGAGTCGTATCTACGTCCGATTCTTCCGGGCCTGGGAGCCGAGTTCTGGAAGCAGTTGCATTTCCTAATCAAGCAAATTCCCTCCGACAACACTGTGTTCTAAGCGTGAGTTTCAAGCTCCCAGAACTTTGCCCACCCCAAGACCACTTGACCTACAGACTCTCTTTGCTCAAAACAGATATGAAAGGGCGCCTGGCTGGCTCAGTCGGTGAGGCATCTGATTCTTGGTTTCGGCTCAGGTCTCCAGCTCACGGTTGCCTGAGTTCGAGCCCCATATCAGGCTCCATGCTGACAGGGTGGATCCTATTTAGGATTCTCTGTCTCCCACTCTCTCTGCTCCTCCCCAACTCACGCTGGCTCTGTCTCTCTCAAAATAAATAAACTTAAAAAAAAAAAAAAACGGGCATGCAAACATACCATTTCCGCAAAGCACCGTTACCTAAGGGGACCTCCCTTCATTTTGAGCCACTATGATGATGGGATGATGGTGGCAGTTGGCCGTCCAAATAGTAACCCTCAGGAAAGTTTGAGCCAGGATCAGAGCATAGGATCAGCCTAGGATAGGGAAACGAGAATCAGGAATCTATAGGAGTTGCTACCCTAAGAGTTCATCAAGATTGCAAGCTTTGGAACATCGGTGGTGCAGTTTGAACACAGCTCATGCTTTTATTTTATTTTATTTTATTTTATTTTATTTTATTTTTTAAATGTCTATTTATGGTGAGAGAGAGAAAGCACATGACCGCGAGTGCGGGAGAGGGTCAGCCAGAGTGGGGGGGGGGGGGGAGAGAGAGAGAGAGAGAGATTCCCAGGCAGGCTATGAGCTCTGTCAGCACAGAGCCCGATGCGGGGCTCGATCTCATGACCATGAGATCACGACCTGAGCTGAAATCAAGAGTCAGATGCTTAACCTACTGAGCCCCCCCAGGAGCTCCGCAGCTCACGCCTTGAGCTGTCGTGTTACCTAGTCTTGGAATGACCGTTCCAATCCTTCTTCCTGGACTACTGAAATCGTTCCTATCTTTCGGGGTGGTCTCAAAACCCACGTCTCCCTTAGGCTCTCTCTCTCTGTCCCCACCACCTGGGGCATTTCACCCTCACCCACCCCTCCACGTACCCCCATTCCCCACTCTTGTAGCGCTTACTGATGAAAAGCATACATCTGTTTCGCTTTTCATTTGCGCTGCCCGAGTCTGTCTCCCCGAGTAACGCACAGGCTGGAGCCCGTTCTTTTTGGCGTCCTACTTCCCAGCATGGAGCCTGGCACAGATTAGGTTCTCAGTCAATATTTATTGTTGATATCATCCCGTAATTAGATGATGACAACGGGAAATATTTACCTTCTTGCATCGAGGTAAAACTGAACCTGATTAAGCAAGGCAGATAGGTGTCTGGGCAACTCCTGTGGCCTTCCGGCAGAGGAAAAATTGATAACCGATCTAAGCAAACACTTCCAACGCTAGCGCCGTTTGCTCCGTGACGATAAATATGTCGGCATTGTCATTTTGTCTGTCATCCGCTGTTTGTTTCTCTTTGCTGGATTGCGGTATCTCGAGATCCTGTCATTCCCTTCCGTGAAAACCAGCGCTGCCTGGAACGGAAGACAATAAGCAGGCTGGACAAATAACACGTGATTGATTAGTTGATTGACTCAGTTAATAAACATTTCCTCGGCTTCCGCTGGCTGCCAACGATACACGAACTAGGATGATTTCTCGAAGGCTCTCAGCGCAGCGAGGGAGACGGTCGCATTGTATTGCAGCTTGTCGTTCATGAATGCGACTTGCGACGGAGGCATTTATCAGGCCGACATTGATCAGGTCAACATGGGAACAAAGCAAGGGGGTATCTGAGCTTCGTTTGGCAGGAGAAGAGACTTCGGGCCAAGGGTGTCGGGCGAAAATGTCATGATTTTATGCCTCAGTAGAGCCTGGCTGTGTTCGCCCAGCAAAACCAGCCCATCCAATGCCTTACGTGCAACTGAATGGGTCCTGACCCTGAAGAGGGCACATAGGAGCGAGTGACAGCCAGACACGACGTGCGAGGCTCTGGTCCCAGGCCATACAGCTGCCAGACCGGCTGGTCCCCTCGCTGAGCCTGAGTGGCCCCACCTGCAAAACAGGTGTGAGAAGCCCATTCCAATGCGAATTCAAGTTTGAAAGGATTTTGCGGCTCTGGGAAAGACCCTAAGTGGTTTCCTCCTTGCCTTCGCTCTGGTGCAATCACTCCAGTGTTCTTCTCAGATTTATCAAAAAGAGCCTCGTGTCCTTCGTCTCCTGCAAAGTGCTCCCTGCGTTCGTGACGAAAGACGTTCTAGAGCGCCACGCTGCTAACCCACGGAGAGGACAGCGCAGGGGTGTGGAGGAAGCAGTTAAAATATAAAATAGTAGCAAGGGTCTGAGAGTGCCCCTGACTGCCCATTGCTGCTCTAGTTTTTATAGTCCATTAAAACCTACAATCACTGTAATGTTTATGCATTATTGGGGAGATAAATTGCATAATTTTCATTTTGCAATTTAAATGTAATTATGATCGTACTAACGACTAAAACCTGAATTTGCCAGACTCTCCGTTTTTCTAACCCTTGCCAAAATTATAGGTAATTACTTAAGGCTTACAATAATTATAAGTCCATCTTTTAAATAATTAATGTGCACTTTCCTGGTACAAAACAGCTAGTAATCAAACGACCTCCACTTACACCGCAAACCCACGCAATTAGGCCTATTGTGTGGGGTCTGTGGAAATATACCCATTTGCGTAAGGGTCTCTTCGGTTGGCGCGCTGAAATGCAAGGTTGCCGCGTTTTATGACATCAAATAAAGCAGAATTCCGCGGCAGGGATCCGCAGGATGGTAGGAATTCAATACTGATCTGCACGTCGCTGGAGTAGCTGGTGGGAGGCTGGGGACGGGAGAGAAAGTGAGGCATTCTTTTCCTGCTGCACTTGGGGAAATGGGAAATGATCGTGGGGAACCTAAGTGGGTGAGTTTGGGGGGACGACCGCCCACTTTTTCAGCCCCTCTTTTCTTCCCGAGGGGACACGCCCATCTGTCACATAACCAGGACATGACCGTGCTGGGCTTTGGAAGCACAGGGGTAAGTAAGGCAGGGTTTGGGGCCAGGAGGGCTTAAACCACTAATGTGTGTGTTATGAGACAGGCGAACAGAAACTGAGACTATATTCTGAGAAGTGTCACGATTTTCCCTATAGTTCTGGCAGATATATAAGAGCCCTGAGACACGACCAGTGTTTTTCACTGTTCATTATTCCACTCGCAAAGAGCTTTGAAGGTTCAGGAGGTGGGAGGGGGCCAGTAAGGAATATTCCAGGGCCCTGTATTCCCTCACATACCCACTCCTGCCCCAGGGTTATGGTTTGTAGTGAACGTGTTGATTGTGTCTTAGTCTCCGTGCCAGATGTTCTTGATTTAAGAAACGCTGGAAAATGAGCATTCTGTCTTCACCGTGTTCACTGCTTTCCTCCTTAATTCTTCCTGTTCTAATGACACTCAGCTTCACTCCCGTCTCCTCCAAGAGCTTCTCCAAACACCACAGAGCCCCTCGACTTTTCCCTCTTCACCCAATATTTGAGCTTATTTGAAGGGTGTTGCGTTCGTTAATTTTATGTGTCCGCCTGGCTGGGCCACCGTGCCCAGATATGTGGTCAAACGTTACCCTGGATATTTCTGTGAGGATGTTTTTTTTGGATGAGATTAACATTTAAATCTGTGAACTTTGGAAAGCAGATTGCCCTTCCTCACGTGGGTGGGCCTCATCCAATCAGTTGAAGGTCTGAATACAACCAAGACCGATTGCCCTCGAACAAGAGGGAATTCCGAGGCACGTGGTCTTTGGACTTGAACTACAATGTCATCTCTTACCTGGGTCTGTCCTGCAGATTTTGGACTTGCCAGCCTCCATAATAGCATGAGCCAATTCTTTAAAATCAATCTCTTTCCCTCTCTCTCTCTCTCTCTCTTCTTTCTCTCTCTCTCTGTATATTATATATATAAATATATTTCTTATTATTAATTATAATTATTTATAATTAACAACTCTGTATATTAATACATATTCAACTATTAATATTCATCAACATTACACAATATTTTATTTTATAACATAATTATAATATTAATATATTATTATATCTATATTATAATATCATATAAAGAATTATATAATTACATATATCCCATTGGTTCTGTTTTTCTGGAAAGCCTGCCTAATACAGGTCTCAGTTGAATGGCACTAAACTTAACCGTTAACTATAGTCTCCTGCTCTGGGAAGAAGCAGACACTGTACCTCTAAGGTCTTGCCCTCAGTCACTGGAACCCTGGAACCCCCATCCCTTCAATAATGACAAGTATGTGCTAAAAGTGATGCCATCCCAGGCACACATACTCTGCAAAACCAAAATACTGTTAGGGTTCAAAGCTTGGGTTGAGTAATCCGCTCATTTAGAAGAGCAGTGAAAAACAGAGGCAGAAAGTCTTGTCCGGTGCCTGCATAGACTGGATTCGTACCCATGCTCTTGGACAACCCATACGCTGGCTTCACATAACCATGCTCTTGGAGAACCATGGCGTTCTTCCGTGTGGCACTCATCCCAGTGCATCAACTTTTAAGTATGATATTGGTCTCTTCTCTGTCTCCCAGGGAGTCTGTAATATTCCAAGAGTGTAGGGACCAGCCATATTTGTAGTCAGCTCAATGGCTCAATAAATACAAGCTGTCTAAATGATTAATCAATTTCATCATAATGGTGAGGCTGAAAATCTGTGATAACGACATTTCTTTGTAATGATCTGACTCAAGCCTCCAACCCACATCCACCACCATCACATCCCTCCACCCAACTCATTAAAACTCTGGCCAATCTGGCCATATAAAATAAGAACCCGGAACTTTAGTTCAGGAAGGGGCCACTCTCTTTACCAAGCCCATGTGTTGGGTGGAGTCCAGTCCATGGAGAACACACTCCATGGGGGCGGAAGTGACCTGGGTCCTACATGTGAAAGATGCTCTTCCTGAAGCATTTCCAGTCAGATCTTCCCCATGCAAAAAGGACAACCATAGAAAACAGCAGTGGGGAACTGTCCAGTGAGGCGAGGTTTGGGGGCCCTAGCTAGAGTCCTGTCCTCCACCTTCCTGATAAAACACTTTTCAGATGAGTTATTAAGACACAACTCTTCTCCATCCAGAGTGGGGAGGACCTATATGAAGACATATCTACCCATTTTTTCCTGTTAGAATTTTTATCATTCCATCCATGATTTAAGTAGTACCGTGTGCCAGGGGGGCTGGTGGGGTGTTATTAGTCCCCCCAGTCCTCTGGATTTCTGTTAGAATTTGTTCTTTTACGTCCTTGTCCTCTTATGTACCTGACTCAGAAGCAGAGTATGACAACAGAGGGTGGTTGTGGAAGAAGCGATAGTTTTCTTTGATTCTGCCTCTCCTGGCAATGCATCCTCCAATGACAGGGAAGCGACAGTTACTCAAGGGCTGGCCCTGGAACCTTGACTCCAGCTTGACGTGAAGAGGACCCTGTGCTCAGCTTCCGGTAAAAGGGTGAGGCCAGAAAGCCTCCTTCTTGGGACGCCCAAGTTGAAAGGCAGTCATTTCATCTTGACGTAAAGAAAGGAAAATCTAGGATCCTGTGGAGAAGTGACAGATCGCGGGATCCAGGCATGGAAATTCCACCCCGTTATTTCACCTTCCTCCTTTGGCGAATGTGTACAGCTCTTGATGGATGTGGCATGACATGGTACACCCTTTCTCTTAAGAAATTTTTTTTGACCGAGAGTCAGGGTGTTAAGAGATTGAATTTGAACGCACGTCCTCCACTCACTACCGGGTCCTCCCAGGAAAATAAGTTTCTCTCTCTGGTCTCCCTTTTGCAAGAGCGGGGAGTTGAAAAGCCCTCGTCCTCTGGCAGACCTGGATTCTAAGATCTGACTCTTCACATCCGTGAACAGAGAGAGGTTTGTGTTTCTTTTTTTAGTGCATTTGTTTTTAATTTGGGAGAGAGAGAGACAGAGAGGGAGAGAGTGGGGGAGGGGCAGAGGGAGAGAGAATCTTCAGCAGGCTTCACGCTCAGTGTGGAGCCCAACATGGGGCTCGATCCCATGATCTTGGAATCACGACCTGAGCTGAAATCAGGCTCAACCAACTGGGCCACCTAGGCACCCCAAGAGAGATTTGCGTTTCTTAACTCTAATCAGCAGCTTAGTAGAGACACGGTGTCTTTGGTGGCAGGGAGATGTCGTATGTCCTGCCCTGGCACGTCGGGGATCTGTGGGATGTCGTCGGCACGTAGGACTGCCTGAAATCTGCTCTTTCTGGAGAAGCCATCCCACGCCATCTCAAAATCCCCCAGAGTACCTTTGGACACTTGTATCCCCGACCTCCCCAGCACAAACATCCCTGGGGGAGTGGTTCTCAAAGTAGGCTTGACGGACTTTATCTCCTCTGACGATAGGGCTCCACACTGACCTCACTGAAGGTTAGGGATCTGTGCTTTCCCATTGACTTGCATGTAATGGTTTTCCCCCCTAACCAAGACTTTGGTCGGTTTAGTCTGGTGGCATCTCAACTCCAGAATCACCTTCGGATACTATCTTTTCAGTCTCCCTTGACCCCTCTGTGGAATGGGCAGGCCAGCTACTCTCACCCACCCAAGCTTGGATCCCAGACTCTAGTCCACTGGGAAGTTGGTCCCCATCTGTTTCCCTCTTTCCGGGAGGGTTTTGCGGACGTCTCCCACTGTGACGCGCCCAGATCTGAACCTCAATCTTCTAGCACCTCTAACCAGGCCTTCTCCCCAGCAGGTGTGAGACTATTTCCTGTACCCCTGGTCGTGTCTATTGGTCCAGAGCAGATGCTGCCTCTTGCGTGACATCACCCCAAATAGCTGCCCGGCACAGAGGACCCTGTCGCAAAGGCCCACCAACTACAACAGACACTGTTTCTTACGAGCCTGAGCTAAAACCACGCATGTGGACTGTTGGTCCCTCTCTCTGGGGAACCTGTTGGCTAGGTTGGGGCCAATCTATTCCCCTCCTTTTTAAACCCAGAATGCTGATGTTGTAGTTGCTATTTGTAAGCCCGGGAGAAATATGGCATCTCTCGGCTATGTAACTTCTCCGTTGTAGCTGCGTAAGAAGGCAGTCATGATTTCTTACCAGGGGAGACCAATTTTAAACCTCCACCGGCTTCTGCAACGAAGGAGCTGATGATTTCACCGTGCACCTCTATTTATTTCATAAAATAAGACATAGCGGACCGACTGGGGAAATCTCGTGGAATAGACTACTATTCATTATATAAATGGATGAGATTATTCTCATGCATACAGGGCTGGAAAACATGCCTCTCCTGTTCTCTGCGTCTGTTACAAACACCGTGAGCCAAGCAACAACATTCTCTGAGAAATCCTTGTGTGAGTCTTCGAAGAATAAGAAAATATTTCTAGGGACATTGAACTCTAGGGCCTCTGCAGGTGAACCAGTCATTTTAAGTTTTTTTTTTTTTTTAATGTGTTATTTATTTTTGAGACACAGAGAGGCGGAGCATGAGCGGGAGAGGGGCAGAGAGAGAAGGAGACACAGAATCTGAAGCGGGCGCCAGGCTCCAAGTTGGCAGCACAGAGCCCGATGTGGAGCTTGAACCCATGAACCGTGAGATCATGACCTGAGCCGAAGTCGGACGCTCGACCGACTGAGCCACCCAGGCACCCTGTGAACCAGTCATTTTAGACAGTATCTTTGCTTAACAGAATTAAAGGACTAGCTTCTCTCGCCCAGCCTCTGTCTGCCTCCTGGCTGGAGGCGCGAAGAGAACGCAGAACCCCTTTTCCGTGCAGCTGGGATATGAAAGATAATTCAGGGAATGACTTTTTTAAATGGATGGATTGTCTTCATTGAAGAAATCTGCTTTTTCTCTGGCCTCATTTCCCTTTTGCTTCTCTCCTGCAGCCCACTGCCCCATGCGAACCGACGTTTCTGTGATGCTCCTTCTTCGTGGCACTGGAGTAACTTCTAGTGACCTTGATGGAGGTCAAGCCTCTCCGGGCTTTGGTTTCCCTCTCAGATACCTCAAAAAGCAGTGCTCATTCCACTTTGTTATCACGGGCCTATCATGGGCACCATGGCAGGCCTCCCAGGGATGCGGACGGTCGGTAGCAGGTGTAGAGGCTCCCAGGTCCTATAGACCTGACCCCCAGCCAGAAGGAGGGTGTCACGTTCTACCGCATTTAATTAAACTTCACTCTACATTCTGTTTCTAAGTTGCGGCACTGAAAACCTTAAACTAGGTGTAGAGCATTGTAATTTTGCCATGGAAAGTGCCAATCTTTATAAGAAATAGAAACGCTCCCCCCCCACACCTCCAACCCCCCCCACCTGAACTCTGTAACTGTCCCTTTAATTAGGTGCTCATTAATAAATCTATCTCGTTCTCAAATCCCCCACGTACTTGGTACAGTAGTTCATTAGCGCAGGAAGAGGCAATTTAGATTTCCTCAGATAATAGCATCTGTCGCTAATCAAATCAAGGCAGGATGTGCAAATGTATCTAAAGCTGGACAAGCTGGGGTGGGGTGAGGTGGGGGGCGGGTCACGACAGGAAAGATTATCTTTAAAATTATAGTTCTGCATCCTCAGTGTACAAGGCAGTCCCCGTGTCGAGAATCATGCCTTGTTTTCCCAATGAAAGCACTTTTATTGACCGGAACGTCCATGTTGACATGGGGCTTGTCAAACCTCGTCACCACACCTAAAAGCAATAGAGTCACTACAAATGGACCCTCTGAAATCCATTGATTCATATACGTATGTTGAGTATATATGTATTCATATGTATATTGTATATATGTATATGTATATTGTATACATGTATATGTATATTGCATATATGTGTGTGTGTGTGTTTGTGAATACATGTGTGTGTATATGTGTATATACGTGTGCATGTACACATAGAATAATACATATGTAATACATATATGTGTGTATATATGTATGTGTATACATAATAATACACATATACATAATACATATATATGCATGTATATATATACACTAATATATACAAATAGTATATATATAAATCGTATATATGTATATGTGCGTAAATGTGTATGTATGTGTGCACATACACATACAAAATAATACATACATATATAATACATACATGTGTATATATGTATGTGTGTGTATATATATAATCATACACATATACATAATACATATATATGTATGTATATATACACACTAATATATACAAATAGTATATATATAAATCATATATATATGTATATGCACGTATATGTGTATATATGTGTGCATATACACATACAAAATAATACATACACATATATAATACATATATATGTGTATATGTGTGTGTGTGTGTGTGTGTATATATATATATAATACAAATATATGTGTATATGTATATTTCGATGAATATTGATTGAACTTGCGCCAGGCTTTGGGACGTAGAAGGAGAAGAAAGACACGGGAATGCATTCCGAATTCTGTATCTGTCAACATGAATGCAGGTGGGACCATACATGTGAGGATAAGGAAGAGAGTCAGGGCAAAAGGAATCCTGGGAAGTTACTGCCTAGAGTAGGGAGTCTTAGCCGGTCAACTTGGCATGTGGGATAGAAACTGAAAGAAGTTAAACTAGGAATAACAAATCTGAGTGAAATCTGAGGGCAAGAAATCAGTATCAAAGGAGGATCAAAAGTGCAACCGGGGACGCCCGGGTGGCTCAGTCGGTTGAGCGGCCGACTTCGGCTCAGGTCATGATCTCACACACCCTACCCTTCCTCCCTTCTCCCCACCGTGGATACACTCTTGGGCTCTCTCCTGCTGTCTCCTTCTGCGCACGAATACCAGAAATTATGTATGTGTGTCCCCCCAAATCCTCCCATATCTGAAGTTCTCTTGGCTAAATCTGCCACCAGGAGGTGAAATGCCCACATTCAAGATCCACTCTTTTGCACGGAGACACGCTACGGAAGCCCTTTAGAGAAAATGTGCGGTAGTCCCCAAAGGGCAATGTCATAATAGCATTCGCTAATTCATCAGCTGCCCATCAGTCACCTCACCTGAGCACCAAAGTTTGGAGGCCAGAGGACCGAAGCCGAGCGAGTGAACTGAGATGGGCTCCGCGGGGCAGGCAGTGCCGGACCCTGGCCGGTCACGGCCAGAAAGAGCACCTGTTTTCTCCTCCGGATTGAGGAGACAAGTCCTAACCCCACCTCCATGTTAACCGTGGAACCACAAGTCGCCATCTCCTGGGTTCTTAGCCTCCTGGATTGTAAAATGAGATGTGAGAAACGGTTTCCGTCAAGTTCCAGGAGGATGGCTTTCGGAATACCAGGCAGAGGAGAACAGAGCGAGCGGGAAGAGAATAATGTAAGCAAATCTACCTCCCGGCTTTGCCCAAGGCCAGCCGTGCAGAAGCGCACGTTCCTCACAGACAGGAAATGGAGACAGTCTGGACAGACGCCTGGGATTCCAACTGAATTATGAGAAACGTCTCCTCTACTTTCAAAAGCACCACAGCGCGGATCAGAAATAATATGTTCGCCCATTCCCAGTCAACGTTCTCAGGGACTCAGAAGAGTGGGCACATCCTGTCTCTACCGTGAAGGCACTTTCCCATTTTTTCTTTATTGTTTTCTCAGCTGAAGCCAGTCACATCCAGCCCGCCTCGTTTGACCAAGAGATGCACCGAGCAGTTAGACAGCCATTGATTATCTCAAATCAAGAGCCCCAAATTCGTTCATCCAGAGCCTCATCTTTAGAGAGCTGGCATTGGCCACCGGGCTGCGAGCCTCAGGGCACCACAACATCCCAAAACGCCTCAAGCCAAAAAAGCTTTATGCTTTGAGACCACTGGGGATGTGCCATCAGCTTAGGGTAAACACGTTTAAAACAGAAAAGTGACAGAAAGGTTGCAACATCGGGTATTCCTGCGGAAAAGCTGGAGGAACGTGTGGGGATTTCTTAACCCAAGCCCTGGTGACCAATCTGCAGCGATGGCTGTCGTCCGTAAGGTGGCAAGTGGGGAGGCGCCGCCTGTCTGTCCTCCGGTAGCGGCCACGCCATCAGCCTCGTCGCTGGTCCCCATGCAGGCATCTTCCCGCCCCGTTCTCACTCCGAAGAACGCTTTTCCCCAGCAGGACAATAATTTCCTCGTCTCGGCTCTGCGAGACCCCCATTTTACGAGATCTTGGAGGCTCAAAGCAGCAATCTACCGTCCAAAACAGCCTGTACGTTCATCCTCAGGACATGATCTCCGGCCCTTTTTCAAACAAGCATTATTACAACCATTTTATAAAACCCAGACAGAGAGAGCTCCCTGATGCCTCTTTGTGGTGCAAGCCACACACTAGAACCTCTCCCTTCCTCCCCCCCCCCCCCCCCCCACCTCCCACTGCTGGAAGGGGCCAGGAGGGCAAGAAACCCAGTGTCTTCAAGGCACAAAGCAGTCAGGAGGGAGCGTAAAGGACAGGGGGGTACCCTAGATCATGGGCCCCAAAGCTCAGTCTACGTCTTGATCCCCAGAACCCACGAATGTTTCCTACAAAATGATCTTTGCTAAGCTAAGGAGGCAGACATGGGGAAGTTTTCTTGGATCATCTTGGTGGGCCCTAAATGTGATCATGTGTATCCTTATAAGAGGGAAGCAGAGATACTGGGCACACACACACACACACACACACACAGAGGGAAAGCCACAGAGGCAGATATTAGAACGATGTGACCACAAGCCAAGGAGCCTTGGCAACTAGGAGCTGGAAGAAGCCAGGGACCCATCCTTCCTTAGAGCCTCCAGTGGGAGCACAGCCCTGCCGACATCTTGATTTTGGCACGGCGAAACTGATTTCGGAATTTGGCGCCCAGAACGGTGAGAGAACAAACGTGCATTGCCTTAAACCACCCAGTATATGGTGATTTGGTACAGTAGCCACAGGAAGCTAACGTAGGCGGTCACTGCAGGGCCCAGGGATGGGGAAGGGGAAGGGGAAGGGGAAGGGGAGATGGACGGCACGGTCCACCAGTGGGTGAGGGAGCCGGAATCAATCGCACCTTACAGGGACTGGCCCTGGCGCTGAACAGCAGTGAGTTCTACCCTGGCTTTGTCACTTTCCACCTGCTCATTGCTAGACATCCCGGAGCCTTAGTCCCCGAGCTTTGAAAATAATAATGTCCCGGGCGCCTGGGTGGCTCAGTCGGTTGAGCGTCCAACTTCGGCTTGGGTCAGGATTTCACACTTGAGGGTTCGAGCCCTGCATCGGGTTCTGTGCTGACAGCTTGGACCCCAGAGCCTGCTTTGGATTCTGTGTCTCCCTCTGTCTCTCTGCCCCTCTCTGGCTTCTGTGCACGCTCTCTCTCTCTCTCTCTCAAAAATAAATAAACATTAAGAAAAAATAAAATGAAAAAAAGAAGAAAATGATAATGTCCCATTTTCAGCATTGCGGTGACAAATACGAGAGTCAGAAAGAGAAAAGAAAACAGACCCACGGTGGGTGCTCATTAAAGAGTAATGACTATCGATAAGTGGGAAACTGAACTTATTTTAAGCAAGATTCCCATCCTAGGGAGGGAAGAGATTTTCTTTGGGAAAATACTGGAGGGTCTTTTTGGATGTCCCGTGTCCTGCCACCTGCCTTCTTTAATCCCCCCCCGACCCCCATCACATAGTCCACTCGGCCCCAATGGCTTGGAGCACAAACATGCAAAACTAAACTTCTCGGCCCAATGAGGAAGGAAGGATTTAAAGTCTTCCAGGAGAGAGGAAATGTTGCACACTCAAAAAAATAGGTGTGGGTATGAACCCCCAATACAGATGGATGTGCCCGTATTTGGAAATGGGGTCTTTGCAGATGTAAGTCACGTTGGATGAAGGTGGGAACTAGTCCCATGACTCGCGTCCTGAGAAGACAAAGGAAATTGGGGGGCACAGACACACACAGAGGAAAGATGGGCATGTAAAGCCAGAGGAGGCACACAGTGGACATGTGACGACAGAGGCATTGGATTGGAGTGGCAGCCACAAGCCCAGGAGACCCCAAAGAAGGACGGCCACCACCGAAGCTAGACAGAGGCAAGGAGGGATTCTCCCCTGCAGGTTTTAGAGGGAACGTGGCCCTGCGAACAGCTTGATCTCCGACTTGCACAGACAATAGATTTCTGTTGTTTAAGCCACCCAGTTCGTGGCACTTTGTTCCAACATCCCTGAGAGGCAAACATAGGAAAAGAAGGCAGGAAGACAGGAAATGATCTGCCCAGACGGGGGCACTCATGGCTGGGGAACCAGGAGGGCTGCTGGCCTATGGGCAGTCCCTGCTGGTGGGGAGGGCCTGGGAAGTTTTTTTACTGCCACCACCCTGAGATGGGAGCAGGGACAGGACATCAGAACAAGAGGGGCCACAAGACACAGACATGTAGCCCCTCCGGAACCGCAGAGCTTTTGCAGGTGGGGTGTTTTGCATTTTCCTACTAGAGGGCAAGG
Source organism: Lynx canadensis (assembly GCF_007474595.2). Classification (NCBI taxonomy): domain Eukaryota; kingdom Metazoa; phylum Chordata; class Mammalia; order Carnivora; family Felidae; genus Lynx; species Lynx canadensis. The sequence goes on along the minus strand of NC_044318.1, from coordinate 29,318,480 downwards.
TGACACTTTGGGACCAGAAGACCCGGGGACCCTGCCAGGTGATGTTTAGCGTGAGCTACAGTCTTATTAATGTCGTGGCTTGAAGACAAACCCAAAGCAGGGGTCCAAACCACAGGGCTCAGGGCAGTGTGTTGAGCAACGGTTCAGTTTGGCAAAGTCACCATATTTGTTCTTGCCCGCTGCCCCTCGCTGGTTGAAAAAGCCGCAGCGCTCCCGGCTTTAGCCTGGTGGGGCCAGCCCTGCCCCTGTCCTGTCCCCACCAGCCTTTTCTCCCCCTGGAGCGTGCCCCTGCTCACAAGGCGGCGCCCGCCTCTGGGACCCCTTCTTGGAAATCCTCCTGCTCTGCTCCAGCGCCCCTGCCTGACCTTGGCCTTGCAGGGAGAACAGTGAGATCAAAGGAATCAGAGCGCTCCTTTCCGCTCACTTCAATCAGGGAGAGAAGCAATTAAAATATGAATTAATCTAAGTGAGATGAAAATGCAGTTGTAGAACAAGAACATCTCTATCACCTTGAACCTGCACTGAGCACAGTTTAGCTCCTGTGATTAAAGCCATTTTCATGCCATTAAAAACCCTCTCCTTTAATGTGGCAAACACTATGTCAGTCAAACCTCCCCGCAGCCTCGGCGGGGACTGCCCTCTCCTCATTTCTGTCCTTTGATCTTTCCAGAGTACCGGGGGGCCCTGGGGGGGGGGGGGGGGCTCTTAAGAGGGGACGTGGAGGGCTTGGGAGATTACAGGAGTACAGGATCCTGAGCCACATAGAAAGAGCCATCGCCTGTGTCCGCTCTCAAATAGGTCCCTGCTAGTTCTTGGACTGCGTTGTGCAGCCTGAGTCCTGGCTGTCTGGTGGCACTGGGAGGACAGAGCCACGTTCCCGGCTCTCCACCATCCCTTCGGACCTTCTGGTTTCCCAGTGATTTCTTTGAACCGAGTGATATCTATAGTATTTACTTCCAGACTTTTTCTTCTGCTTCTCTATTGTCTTAAGGATCCTCTGCTGTCTCCCTGCCTGGAGGAACAAGGCTGTGACCCCAGAGGAAGGGATCCACGTGAGGGGGCAACTGACCCTTCGGGCCATTGGATGTTCCGAGCCGGCCATTCATGCCGTGGTCTCGGGTTTGCTTCCTTCTGTTCGTTCAGAGCTTTAGTTCCCCCAGGGGAAGAGCATGCGACTCTTGATCTCAGGGTCACGGGTTCGAGCACAATCCTGGCTCTTTTCTCCCTTTTCTCCAGGTCAGCGGCTGGCTTGGAAGGAGCTGGCTTTCTAGAAACAGTGCGTGAAAGGTGCTAGCATCGCTGCAGTTGAGAACTTGCTTATCATTCGTCAACAAAAGCCACACCCAACGCCCATGGAGTCCTTGCAACGCGAGACCCTGGCCACCGCACCCGAAGTGCGTGTGTGCGTGTGTGTGTGTGTGTGTGTGCGCAAGCGTGCTATCCGAAAGCGAGGAGTGAGCTGGATTGGGGGCCATCATCGATTTTCCATAGACAAATGCTTTACATTTTGGTAAACCCTTTGTAGCATCTCAGTCAAGTTATACTGAGGCCCCTCAAGTCAGATTTATCGTCCATAGGATTCCACTTAACGGAGACAAGCAATGCAATTTAAGGGCCATTTAAAGGGTATTTCATTTGGAGACAGAACCAATCCTGATCAGGGCCCTGGAGGTAACAAGAAATCTTCTTCCTCTCATTTGCTTAGAAGCAGGTGCCGTCCAGCGCATGGGGGCAGAGCAGCCCCTGGGCCATTGTCAGTGGCTCAGAGTAGTAGGTTTTATGCCCCGTGTTCATTAAGGGGGAAATGATCAAAAGGAGGGGATTCAAAAGAAAGCAGGACCCACCTACGGCGTTCAGAGCCTTTCGAAGACAGGAAGAGGTGTCCATTCTGAGTGTACCAATTACTGTGAGACGCTTCTCCGGCCCCGGCTGCAGCCCCCCGTCGGAGCACGAGACTCAGGATCCAGGCACTGGCTGGATTTCCATCCCCACTTGGCCCCCTGGAATAGCCTTTTTGAGCAAGGCACAACCTGTACAACCGTACACGGCAGCCCTGGGAGAAAGACATCAGGAACTTCACTTACACATGTTACCCCCCTTAATGCTCAACACGCTTGGAGGTTTTAATCACTGTCTCCATTTCTCACATGCAGATGGCTGGGAGGGAGTAAGCGCTATGTTCATATACAGGTAGATTCAGCTGGGGTTCTAATCCAGGACTATCTGATTCGAAATTCCAACCGCTAGGGGCGCCTGGCTGGCTCAGTCGGAAGAGCATGCGACGCTTGGTCTCGGTGTCGTGAGTTCGAGCCCCACGTTGGGGGTAGAGATTACTTAAGTAAAATAATTTTTTTTGGAGAATTATAGGTATTGTGACAGAATATTTGCTATTTACATTTTAAGTAAAATAATTTTTAAGATAAATGAATGAACGAATGGATGAATGAATGAATGAATGAATCAATCAATCAATCAATCTCATCCTCTCTCCTGATTCACCACGGAATGTGAGTCCAACTGGAGGGCTTGGGCAATCTCTTTCCAGGGAAAAAGGAAGGGCTGGCAGGTCTGAGCCTCAAGTCATCGGAGATGCTTTTGAAAAGGGGGTGCAGATACCCTCCGGTGGCCATCCAGCTTCGGCTACGAGGCTCCGGCAGTCACAGGGAGGCTCAGCTTTGTCTGTCTACAAAGTTCTGCCTGCCGTAACCTCCCTCCCGCTGACCCAGAGGAAACAGGATTAGTGGGTGATGACTGCAGGTCCCTGCTTTCCAGGACCCACGGCAAGGCTGGAAAGGGACAGGAGACTGGTCGCTGCCCATTCCCGGTCTCAGATCTGCTCCTGGAAATTGCAGCCAAAGCCCTTTCCTGCCCTTCTTCCAGGGCTACGAGCATCAGAGATGAAGCAAGTTAAATGCGGAAATAAAGGGGCGTCTGGGGGGCTCAGCTGGTGAAGCGTCTGACTCCCGATCTCGACTCCAGTCATGATCTCACGGGTCGTGAGTTCAAGCCCCACACTGGGCTCTGTGCTGACTGTGCAGAGCCTGCTTGGGATTCTTTCGCTCTCTGCCTTCCCCCTCCTGCTTGCTCTCTCCCTCTCTCTCTAAATGAATAAATAAACTTTAAAAGATTATATAAAAAAAAGAATTGGCAAAGTAAAGAAAATATATTGAGTTTTTAACTCTATAAGTTCCTGTGATTATATATTGTTCTGTAAGTAATACATTTATTTATGTAAGTTATACATTTATTACTTACATTCTGTAAGTTATACACTTATTTATGTAAGTTCTAACACAATGAGTTTTTAATATATGTTTTTAAGCAAAATTTATTCCATTTCAAGAAGTTTTATGGTGACACTAAAACTTTTTTACTGTTTTGTTTTTAAAATCATTTGATTAAAAGGGCGCCTGGGTGGCTTAGTCGGTTAAGTGTTCGACTTTGGCTCAGGTCATGATCTCACGGCTTGTGTGTTCGAGCCCCGCATCGGGCTCTGGGCTGACGGCTCAGAGCCTGGAGTCTGCTTCGGATTCCACGTCTCCCTCTCTTTCTGCCCCCAACCCACTCGCATTCTGTCTCTGTCTCTCTCAAAAGTAAATAAACATTAAAATCCCTTGATAAAGTTAAAGAAGGTAATGGATAGCCGTGTGTTCGTATGTGGTTTCATTGGAGTTTTATAAATCCTTTGACTTGGAAAAAAAAGTCTGTCACGTGCTTGTCAATATCAAAAGCACGTGTGGCGTTGCATGAGTGGCTCAGTCTGTTAAGCTTCAGGTCCTGATCTCATGACTTCATGGTTCGTGAGTTTGAGCCCCACATCGGGCTCTCTGCTGTCAGCACAGAGCCACCTTAGGATCTTCTGTCTCCCTTTCCCTCTGCCCCTCCCCCTCTCATGCCCCCTCTCTCTCTCTTTCTCCCTCAACAATAAATAAACATTAAAAGACATGTGCATGCGCGCACGTGAGTGTCTGTGTGTGTGTGTGTGTGTGTGTGTGTGTGTGTGTGTGTGTTTCACTTACGGGCCAGTGATTCCAACGTTATAGAAATCATTACCTTAGACTTAGAGAATTAATGTTTACTGACTACCAGTCTTGTTATTTCATATGCACGACAGCCCTGCACGATTAATATTTCCGATTCAAGGGGATGCCGTTTCCCTAAGAATTTGTGTATCTTGTCCAATCTTTCGTAGTTACGGAGCTGAAGATCTGAACACGGGCTCCTCTGATGCCCAAACACCCACATCTTTCATTTGTGTGTGTTGCTGTTTTTTGCTTGACTATGTATTTAATACCTTCCTTTATTCCTGTAGTTCCACAGTGGGGTACTCAGAGGAAACTTGCTGGCTTCAAATATAATCAGTAAATTTTCATTAATTCTTTCCTGGGGTGTCCACAATATTGAATATATACGGCTGTGGAAACCATAGCTGACCCAGTCGGACAGGTGTTTCGAGTCTGTAACTCAATGCATCCAAAAGAGAGCTATTAGCAAATTAAAACCCCATTCCGTGGGCTTTCTGGTTTGCTTAGATCAGTGATTCTTAAAATTTTTCAGGTCCACTGGAAATTAGACTCCACAAAGGCACGTGTTTTGTCTTGTTTTATTCACTAGTATACTTTTTACACCTAGACCAGAATAAACACTCAAAGAGTATTTGTTGAATGAATGAATGAATGAATGAAGACAGACTCATTTGAGTATCTGATAAAAGCTATGGACTATCTTTCCAGAAAAAATGCACAGAGGCACACGGGCAAAACCGTGCATAGCATTTTCAGATTCAATGGACCCCCCCCAACCTTGTCCCGAAAACGATCCAAAAGCTTAGACTATTTTCTCATGGGGAAATGGCCCTTGACACTTTCCATGATGGATGGGAGCAAGGCCCTTGGGCTCTGGACCCTTCTTCCATGCTGATGGTCACCGGGGCAGTGTGAGGCCATCAACACTTTGGATCACTCCACACTTCACCTATTTTTAAAAATATTTTTAATGTTTTTATTTATTTATTTTTTTGAGACAGAGAGAGAGAGAGAGCATGAGCAGGGGAGGGGCAGAGAGAGAGGGAGACACAGAATCGGAAGCAGGCTCCAGGCTCTGAGCGGTCAACACAGAGCCCGACACGGGGCTCGAACTCACGGACTGTGAGATCATGACCTGAGCTGAAGTCGGACTCTCCACCGACTGAGCCACCCAGGCGCCCCATCACACTTCACCTGTTTCACCATGTTATGCATTTCACGTATGATTGATCTAGTCTTCATGTCAACCCTACCAAGTTGATATCGTGATCCCTGCTTTTCATCTTCTAAAACTTAATTTTCATTTTTGAGGTATGTTAACCCAGTATACTAGTTTCAAGTGCACGATATAATGATCAGATATTTGTATGCATTGCAAAATGATCCCCATAATAAGTCTGTTTAACATCTGTCACCAAACGTAGTTGCAAAAGGATTTCTTTTGTTATTTTTCTCCTGATGAGGACTTTCAAGATCTACTCTCTTAGCAACTTTTAGACATGGCAATACCATTAATATTAACTGTAGTCACCCCACTCTACCTTACATCCTCATGACTTACTTATTTTTAAAAAAATTTTTATGTTTTATTTTTTATATTTGAGAGAGAGACAGAGAGGCAGAGAGAGAGAGAGTGGGGGTGGGGGCAGAGAGACAGAGGTAGAATCCAAAGCAGGCTCCAGGCTCTGGGCCATCAGCACAGAGCCCGACGCGGGGCTCGAACTCACAAACTGTGAGATCATGACCTGAGCTGAAGTCCAACGCTCAACGGACTGAGCCACCCAGGCGCCCCACAACTTACTTCTTTTATAACTGGAGGCTTGTACCTTTTGACCCCCTGCACCCATCCTGCCTCCCCTCCCCCACAAAAACCACCAATTGGAAGACGACAGCAAAGATTAAAAGGCAAGAGCATTTCACTTGCACATACATGATAGTCACACCCTGAAACAGTTGTTTCCACGGCTTGACAAAGTAGCAAAAGTGTAAGAACACCAGGGTCCAATGTTCTTTGTGAAACAGTGTCTCCTAACAGGCATTCTTTCGTTCAAGAAAAAAAACCAAAAAACCAAAAAAAAAAAAAAACCTCCCAAAGAGACACAGGGTAAGTCCCCAAATAAGATTTGGGTTCAAATCGGAGTTGATATGACCGCAGACTTACAAACGTTTCATCTTTATTAGGAAAAACTTCACACACACACACACACACACACACACACACACACAGGCAGAGGCAACCATTCACGGAAGCACCATGTTGCATCAGCAACCATCAGAGTTCCGCCAATCTTGTTTCCTGCTCGTGGCAATACTTTTAGGTCATTTTTTCCTCGATGCCTCAACTGCATCCCAGCGAAGACATCCCAGCAGAGGCAACCTGACTCGTGCTTAACATCACCATCTGTTTTTGTGTTATATATATAGTTGAAAGATCAAGGGATTTGTGGGCAGCGTAATCCGCTCATCAAATGCAAAGAGAGTGCAATTTTGTGTCACGCCCGCGCAGAAGAGAGAAGGACCACCACCGGCATAACCAAGGAGGCTGAAAAAGTCCTTCTTTCAATCTGGCAAAGGCAGGTTCCCCGGGCCGTGTTGAATCAAGCTGTATTCCCCGAAGTACTTGGGTCTTTTATATTAGTTTCACTAGGGTAGTTCTGGTTCATACTTGTAGCGGAGCTTGGTAAATGAGAGGCCACCTGAGAAGCAATTAAACTAAACCAGAAAATCTTTCCTGTCCATTTCATCTTGTCCTTAAATAGTTTACACATCAATTGAACTGGGAGGTGGTTTATGGTGATTACTCCAGTAGGGGTCAGCGCCTAATGAGTTGGGTACTTATCTGTGACCCCAACAAGATGACTGTAAATGAACAGATAAGAGGACCACTGAGACTCGTTCTCGAAGCTGCCCATGGAATGAAGATAACGGGGGCTGACGGAATTAGTAGACGGAAAAGCAGAGCTGGTGAAGCTAGGTGGATTGGAACACCTTGGGTTCTCTTAGTGAGAAAAATCAGGGGCTTACCTTACCCAGGACAACTTACGAAATGCCTACGTGACCCGCTCTTTCTCCTGGGTCCCGCCACACTTCCTCGTCTTTCTGGTAAACTTGCGGTTCCCGTCAAGAGATTCCACGGAGGAGGACGCCTTCACTTATCGCAGGAGACGTATCGGTTTAGTGGAACGCACAGTGAAGTGAAGAGCACGGGCCATCACAGCAACACCCTGAAAACGGCAGGACAAAACAAAACAAAATCTTAGGAAAAGTGCACTTGAGGAGTAAATGATAAAATTGTAGCCACACACTGTATGGCATAATCAAAATCCTCAATGATTTGCAGAGTCAAACCAGTAAACTCGTCCCCCCCGCCATTTACTAGCTGTATTATCTAGGGGTTCTTGGGGTTTTTTGTTTGTTTCGTTTTGTGTTTGTTTTTGTTTTTCTGTGAGCTGTTGTAAACCACCAACCAAATCTCAGGGCCTCGCAGCAACAGATATTTGTTTCAAGCTTAGGGGTTGAGGTTTGGCTGTGGTTCGGCCGATCTTAGCTGGGCTCGGCGGGGCTGCCTTAGATCCGAGCTTGCTCCCCACACGTTCATCCCGAGACCCAGGCTGAAGGACCAACAGCTTCCGGGGGTCTATGTCTATCTATCTTGTTCGCTACAGAGGGCAGATGCTCAGTAGGGCTGGTGGAAATTTGCTAACTTCTTTAACCCTCAGCGCCTTATGAAAGCGAATTGCACGGTCGAGTCCGAAGTTGGCTGGAGGCATAGACTCCCCGGACTCTAGTGGAAGGTATTTCAAAGTCCTAGGGAAAGAGGCACGGAGACAGAAATTCTCTTCTGAGAATGAAGAGTTGGGAAGGCTAATTCAACCTCCCCCACAAAAAAAAAACCCACACAAGCAGCCAACTTCTGCCAAACTTGGCAGAAACGTCCGTCGGTGTCTCGACACAACTCGACCGATCTGCTGACTTGTGGCCACTTTGGCAAGACAGAGCTGTCTCCGGTTCTTTAACAGTGGCACCGGTGACCCCATTTACACGCCATCGGCATGCAGTAAGGCATGGGATTCTTCTCTTCTGCAACCAAACGTCACTCACTGCTCTCGTGGAGAGGAATAAGTCACTTAGCAAGCACACCGGAGTTAAAAAAAAAAAAAAAAAAAGCTCCGTACATTATTTGGATGAGGACTACTGGCTCCCTTCTAAGTGGTTTAATAGAAAGGGTGTTATTTTAGTTGAAAAGTTTGATTGAGTGATTTACTTACTAACTTAAATGTTTATTTATTTTTGAGGGAGAGAGAGAGACACAGAGCGTGAGCAGGGGAGGGGCAGAGACAGAGGGAGACACAGAATCCGAAGCAGGCTCCAGGCTCCGAGCTGTCAGCACAGAGCCCGACGCGGGGCTCGAACTCACAAACGGCGAGATCGTGACCTGAGCTGAAGTCAGACGTTTAACCAGCCGAGCCACCCAAGCGCCCCTGAGAAGTTTCAACATAGAGGGGACTCCTGTGGCAGTTAACTTTCAAGGTTAATATTTTTCTTCTTCCTGGGTTGCTTGAGAGAAGCTGGAAAGTTCCATGGCCTTGACAGGGGACCCAGAGCCTTTCCATCTCATGCTGCGCTCACTGGTGCCCCGGCAGGGAGAAGGCACGAGGCAGGTGGACCATGGGGACGGGCTGGAGTGACGTCTCGCGCGTTCTTCCTCCCGCCCTGGGTGGTCTGCATCATCGGAGCCGGGGCTCACACACCCAGACGCCTCTGCTGCTGGATGTATAACAGGACTGAGAGGCGCTGCACGGGAGTCAGGAAAACAAGCACATAGGCGTGAGAATGGGTGGTAACTGACACTCAGCCTTGGTGTCGGGGAGGCGACAGAGTGTGTGGTGAAGATTGAGATCACGTGGACGGCACGGGCCCATCTAGGAGAGAAGCCGTTCCCTAATTAGCTCCAGCTAACCGCCAAGTGCAAGTGTGGGGCTTACGTTGGCGGATATTAGAGTTTTTCAGGAGACACCAGACATCTAGACATAATCTCCTCATTTTTGAAATGTTGACAAGGATAATAAAAGCCGTAGAAAGAAAGGGAGGGAGGGAGGGAGGGAGGGAGGGAGGGAGAGAAGGGAGGAAGGGAGGGAAGGACAGAGGGGAGGGTGGGAGGGAGGAAGGAAGGAAGGAAGGAAGGAAGAAGAAAATCACTTAGCAGACTCACCCTGTAAGTCAACAGAAGCCCTTCACAAGCTAAGGACAGCCAGGATGGCCAATCTGTGACTTCAGTGTATGAGATGACATCTGTGCGCCCATGGGAGCTGGAAACAGAAAGACACTGGGGAGGGAGTGATACAGTTACTCCCAGCTTCTCCTGAGTCAGACCATCAGGCCCTAGCTTCCTTATTTTGTAAGAAGTGACATGAATCCCATAAATAACAAATCCATACTCAAACATAAATACACAAATGCATTTTTTAGATGTCTATTTATTTTGGGGATAGATAGAGACACATGAGTGGGGGAGGAGAAGGAAGAGGGGGGAGGAGAAGGAAGAGGGGGAGACACAGAATCGGAAGCAGGCTCCAGGCTCTGAGCTGTCAGCACAGAGCCCGACGTGGGGCTCGAACTCACCAACTATGAGATCCTGACCTGAGCCAAAGTCGGAAGCTGAACCAACTGAGCCACCCAGGCGCCCGACAAATGCATTTTTAAAGCAAAGCATCCAGGATTAAGTAACTATACAGTCCTTTGAATTACCCATGTTATTACTCCCAGGAATGTGGATAATGGAATTTGAAATCTGGATTTAATTTAGGATCTACTAACGCAATAAAAAAGAATGAGGGGGCCCCTGGGTGGCTCAGTCGGTTGAGCATCGGACTTCAGCTCAGGTCATGATCTCACGGTTGTGGGTTCGGGCCCCGCCATCGGGCTCTGTGCTGACAGCTCAGAGCCTGGAGCCCGCTTCGGATTCTGTGTCTCCCCCTCTCTCTCTGCCCCTCCCCCACTCACGCTCTGTCTGTCTCTGTCTCTCTAAAATAAATAAATGTTAAAAAAAATTTTTTTTTAAATGAACAGGTGCTTATGGAATGTGTATTGTGGGTTAACACCATGCTAGGCACTGCATGGACTGTAGCATAAAGGCAGCCTCTCGATGTCCAGAGGGGACACCGGTATTAAGAGTCATAGCTGTGGGGACAGCCAGTCATGATTCCACCTATGTTGTCTCCTCGCAACCCGTGTGCCTTCACAAGGGCTTAATTTCCTAAACCTGCCTTTCATCATGGAAAGCTGAGTACCTCTCAGAGTTGCAGAATGAATTTGTGATAGATTACTTAAAATCCTAAGCTCATAGCTGGTGAAATTCCCCAGGAGAACTTTTTAACACTTCTGTGCCTCAGTTTCCTCCTCTATGTAAAGGGATAACAGTAGGTCCTGGCTCAGAAAAATGATATGAGGAGTAAATGAGATCATGTGTATACAGGGCTTAGAATGTAGCTCAATACTGAGTACTTACCCCATATATATAAAAATAGTGGCTATTTTCTTCAATCCTTATTACTATTATTATGTAGACTCATTATTAGAAAAAATGTATCAAGATTGTAATGGTCTTTCTTGTCCCCAAAAAGGTATTTTTCATAAACAGAATGCTCTTTATAATCCCAGGAACTTACTGGCCCTTTGGCTCACACCTTTCCTGTGGGCGGAAGTGGTAACTAAATGCTTTGGTTTACAAGAGAGAAAATGAGACCCCTCTGGCCGTGTCAGTATACAGATGGAGGTGGGCACGGTATTAGCATGGGACTTGCTGCCAGCTCCAGGGGACAGAAGCCACGTGTGTGTTGTCTTCTGTCGTATCCGTAGGGTCAGACCCACGGAAGATGTTTCATGTGTCCCAACAAGCATGCACACACACGCAAGATGAATGGATTAAGCTAAGGTAGGAACAAATCTCGGGGAGGCCATTTCCTGCCTGGCCTCTACAATGACCTTCCTGCCCCTGTTTTCCTGGAGCCCAGCTCTCCGCCGGAATTGCACGAGGGCAGGATCCTTGGACGCTCAGTGCATGCAGACCCTTGGGAGGAGGAGGAGAAGCTGGTATGGGAAGAAGGGCAGTCAAGGAGAGAAGAAGAAAATGAGCTCCGGGGTTTTGTGATACCCTCGCTTCCCAGCTTGTAAATTGCATTCTTTCGGAAGGATTGAGAGGAGAGGAGCAGGTGGGCTGGATTCTTCACGTCCTCAGCCATGTGTCTCGGAGGAAAAGGCTTAATTTACTTAGTCCTCAGTTTCCCCATTTGCAACCATAACATTTAAGTGTCTGAAAGGTACTTGGAGATCCTCGAAAGAAAGGCACTCCATAAAGGCAAATGGTTCTCATTATCCCGTGGGCTCTTCGCTCCTGGCATCCAGGCAGCTCATGCCATAGATGTCGCAGATGTCTGGGATGGATGTCGCCTGGGAGAGCAGTTAAGGAGAAGGATGCAGGGAGGCGACGTGGGCTGCTGGGGAACGGAGAGAGCAGACTGGCCGTTTTCTGGTGGTTGCTTGATTGAGAGCCCCCTCCTGCTCGGAAGGGAAACCTGGCGGAGAGCTTTGTTTGATATGAACAGAGTCCCCAGAACGGTGAGTGGAGATAAGAAGCAGGCCTACGTGGGGCTCTAGTGTGGGGGAGGGTTCAGCGGAGAAACAGAGATGCCATCTGCCACCTCCCTCCCTGGTTACCTAGTGGAGAGAGGGCTCCCCGCGGTGCACGGCTTGTTCTGGAACTTGAATCATGAGAAACAGCTGTGTTCCACCCTCCTGAGGTATCCGGTCAGCTCCTTTTCCCGGGGCCCCTAAGAACTGTATAAGCTTCCCCAAAGGATGATGGCACAGGGCATGTCGAGTGGTCAGGGTGGGTCAGGTACTGAGTTGCTGAAGGCTCGGCAAGTCTGTCTCCAAAGAGCATGCGGGCCAGTGGACCTAAAGCGAACGCGGACAGAGAAGTGGATTCCAAACACAGGCACACGCGTGCACACGCACTCTGGCGCGCGTGTCTCCCCAAACACAAGCCCGCGGAGGCGCACAGACCGCGAGAACGCATCCGTGTGCGGAGTTGCAGAAGGTGACGTCCTCGAGAAAGGGAGAGATGTTTCAGTATGTGCGAGGTACAGTGTTATTGAGCCTAAACAAAAAGGAACGTGTTGAAAGTAAACGTTTTTTTCAAGTTTCTGTGGTTATTTCGAGAGAGAGAGAGAGAGAGAGAGAGAGAGAGAGAGAGAGAAAATGGGCGTGCAAGTGGGGGAGGGGCAGAGAGCGAGGAAGACCGAGAATTCCAAGCAGGCTCCACAACAGGGCGGATCCCGATACGGGGCCCGATCTCACGAAACGTGAGATCGTGGCCTGAGCCGAAATCAAGAGTCAGATGCTTAATCTACTGAACCCCCCCCCAGGTGCCCCCCAAACAGACATTTTCCAATCAAGGCCCCATACCAAGGCACCTCACACACAGTTGAAACTCAGTACTTATTGTACGGATAAATGGAAGCAAAGAAGGAAGAAAGGGAAAGAGAGAGGGACAGGGGAAGTCTGGCTAATTTCGAAGCAGGAGAAATTCCAGACGACATGACAACGGCTCACCTCAACTCACCACAAAGCGCCGTCCCATCTGTAGAAATATTTCAGAGGGGGACCTGGGACTCTGGGTCCAGGATGGCTTGGACACAACATTTCCTCTTATGTCCTGCTCTCTTCCAGAATGGTCTCTTTCTTTTTGGGGAGTTGGCTGGGGAGAACGGGGTTAGAACCCTTCCTCTTGGCCTCTGCCTCAAGACTTACCCGGGAAACCAGCTCCTCGTGATGAGGTCATAGCAGAGGGAGGAAGCCTGACCCTGAAGGGGGAAAGGACCCAGAGAAGGAGCCAGAACACTGGGATGAGAGCGTTAAGCACCTGTCCCGGAGCTCTGGACAGGTTCTCTGCTTCTATTATTTTGTTTCTCTTTTGCTTTTCCTCGCTGTTTCGTGAAGTTCTTTTTAACCTTTCTGGCTGTGCTAAGGAAAACAAGGGAGAGTCGTTTCCCTGTGCGTGTGCACACACGCGCGCACACACGCACATCAATGGATTAAAAAAAGATGCGAACGCCCCAGGGAAGGAAGGGTGGTGGAAACAGCAGGAATCCAAACAGAACCCCTCCACCTGCAAGGAGGGCAAACCTCAGGAAACAGAGCCATCTGGACCCACGTTGTTCCCTTCCCTGAGAGTTTCCTTCCCGGGCTAAATAAAGCCTCGGACACTCTGGCTCTCTCTTAAATAAGGGTGGCAGTGCGCATTCGAGGAGGCCCAGAAAATAAGGGGGTGCTGACAAGGAGCGGCAAGGAAACGCAGGGCTAGATCGATAAAAAGCGACCCTCAAAGAGTCCGCGCCGCTCGTAACCCAGCCCGCGAGCACCGACTGCAAAGTCACAGATACAAGCCAGAGGACACGCTCCTTCCGACAGCCGTAGAGCCAAGAGGTGATGGTGAGGATGCGGGCCAGACGGCGTGTGCCTTTTTGGCAAACGTCCCCTGGGAATAACAGGCCCAGGCAGAAGTGGACAGTTATTTTCCAGGAGATGAGGAGTCAAGCCTCTGCCAGCATTGTCCTGGTCCCCGGGGGGCACCTGTTGCCACAGCAACCGCCGCCTGGGGAGAACACCGCCTTCCAGTTCACCATCCCAGGAAGATATTCAGTCCGGGCTCACAACTCTGGGTGGGCAGAAAAGGGTCCCGAACACGAGTCACAAACCTCGCTGGGGCTTAGGGGAGGTTGAGGAAACAGGTTCTGTGGTCAGTGCCCCGAGGCGGCTGTCAGCACCCGTGTGGCCGCTCCACCCCGGGTGACTTTCTGCTCAGTTCCTGCAGGTCCTGTCCCCCGTGACCCTGGGTCCTCACCCTGGCAATCCGATGCCGACGATGGCAATGACGAGGGTGATGATTAACAAGGACGGCATCGTGGCCAAGATGGGGACAGAACAGAAACGAACACTGACTGCTAAATGCCTCACAAGCCTTCTCTTATCCTGCCCACAAAAGCTCTATGAAGTACCAGCGATTCCTGAGCCCCTTTCCTGATGAGGGAACAGCAGCTCAGAGAGGTTCCGCAACCTGTCTGGAGGCACACAGCCACGAAGAAGGAGCTGATACATGAACTCGGCTCTGCACGACTCCAACGTCACTTTTTTTTTTTCAGGAGCAGGAAGGCTTAAAAGCTCAGATTCTGGGGGTGCCTGGGTGGCCCAGTCACTTAAGCATCTGCCTCTTGATTTCGGCTCAGGTCATGACCTCACGGTTCGGGAGCTCGAGCCCTGTGTCAGCGTGGAACCTGCTTGGGATCCTCTCTCTCCCTCTCAGAATGGATAAATAAACTTAAAAAAAAAAAAAAAAGAGCTCAGACGCTGCAACAAAACCGGTCACCCCCTCCCAGCTGTGGGACCTTCCACAAATCACAGAACCTCTCTGTGCCCGAATGTCATCATCTGTAAAACTGGAATAACAACGGCCCCTCCCTCCTAGGGCTTTCGGTGAGAATGTCAAGGGTGAATATATGGAAAGCGGTACGTTGCAAACCTTAATGAGCTTGTAAAGTACCTGGGGATCTCGTTAAAATGGGCTTTCCTGGGGGGGGTCTGGGGTGAAGCCTGAGGGTCCGCATTTCTGATGAGCTCCCAAGGGGCATAGAGGGCAGCCCACACTCCGGGTGGCAAAACCCTAAAGCGCTCAGAAGGGGTCACGGTAATCAACCACGAGGTGCGGGCTGCGACTATTCGCATTTTAGACTATTCGCATTTTAGCATCTTGTAGCCACTGCCCTGACTTGTTCTGAGGGTTGTATCCTGGCACCGCCCCAGCCCCTTTATGCAAATGAAAAGACCGAGGAGCCACAAATTTGGCATAAGCTTCAACAGGCACCCCCCCCCTCCGCCCCCAACAGCCTTCCTCTTCTCTGTCTGCACGAATGCAAGGCTTCACGCCTGCCGGAACCTTCCCGAACATGCTTTTGCCCCCAAAAGAGAACAAGGGGACAGGTCTCCTTTCGGTTCCTTCTGACCCAAGCGGGGGGTGGGACGGGGTTCTCATGCCAACTTGAGTGCCCTGTGGGCTGTAACGCACAGATGCCCCTTCCGGTAAGCCGGGGTCACAGCCAGCGGGCAGGCCTTACCGGGGGGCCATTGCCCCTGCGGCAGCATTGGCTGGGGGAGACAGGGGTATGAAGGCCCGGCCTGATCACAGACAGCCCTGGAGGGTTCGCTCACTACAGGGTTCCCCCGACAGTCGGTCAAGGCCGCCCTTGAGACCTGAGTATCTCTGCGGGACTTGCCTCTCGCCCCACACCTGCTTCCTCGCCCTCCCCAGGGCACTGCATTGGTTTCCAACGGCTGTTGTCGCCAAAGACCACCAACGCGGTGGTTTCGAACAGCACACATAGCTCTGGAAGCTTCCCTGGGCTAAAATTACGATGCCGGCGGGGCTACGGGCCTTCCGAAGGCTCTATGGGAGAATCTATGCTTTTTCTGGCGTCTTGAGACGGGTTTCTTGGTTGGCTCCTGGCTTCTTCCTTCCTCTTCAAAGCCGGCAACTTCGCAAACATCTTCAGACCCCCTCCACCCCCCCCCGCCCCGCGCCTTGAAGACCTCTGCTCCTACTGTTACACTTCCTTCTTGTTTTCCCACCCCTCCTGACTTCTGACCCTCCCTGCTGTGTGAGCCCTTGTGATTGTATCGGACGCGTCCAGATAATCCAAGCTAACCTCCCCATCTCAAGATCCCTAGCTTATTCACAGCTGCGAAGCCCCTTTGACCGTGCAAGGTAACACATTCACAGGTTACAGGGATCTTAAGGTAGGCATTTGTGGGGCTAACATTCTCCTGCCCACAGGTACCCCTTAATAAATATGGCGCACATCTGACTCCATTCCAGAAATTCCTCTCCGGGGAGCTCTGCTTGCAACGTTACTATTTCGAAACGCTGCTTTCACAAGGCCTGTGTTGTTTTCGGGTCTGGATTGTTCGCACTCGAAAGGGGTGGGAAAGGGGGACAGCCGTGCAGAGTCCCTGAATATGCAACAATCCAAATGATCCCTTCATACCCAATGACAGCACGTAGAGCATCTGAGTACGTCTGTCTGTGTAGTCAAGAATTAACTTTACCCAGGGGCACCCGGGGGGCTCAGCTGGTTAAGCGTCTGACTCTTGGGTTTTGGCTCAGGTCATGATCTCACAGTTCGTGAGTTTGAGCCCCGCGTCAGGCTCTGCCTGCTTGGGATTTCTCTCTCTCCCTCTCTGCCTCTCTCTTTCGCTCAAAAAATAAATCAATAAACATAAAAAAAAAAAAAAGAATTAACAGGGTGCCTGGGTGGCTCAGTCGGTTGAGCACCCATCTTCCGCTCAGGTCACGATCTCTGGGTTTGTGAGTTCAAGTCCCGCCTGGGGCTCTGTGCTGATGGCTCAGAGCCTGGAGCCTGTTTGGGATTCTGTGTCTCCCTCTCTCTCTCTGCCCCTTCCTCACTTGCACTCTGTCTCTCTCTGTCTCTTTCAAAAATAAATACACATTAAAAAAAAAAAAAAAGAATTAACTTTACCCAAAGAGAGATCTGGCCTTTTCTCTAATCCCTATAGGGGAGGTAATCTCTAAAACCTTAGAATCACCTGCATCTTTGTTTACGTGGGGGCCTTGAGCCACACTGTCACTGTATGTGATTCACGGGCAGGGCCTTGGGCCAGGCAGCATGAGGTCAAACTCTAGAGGGGCCCCAGACCGTGGTCAAGCCACGTGGGTGGTCACACATGTCCACGTGCTGAAGCCCTGATGAAAACTCTGGACTTCAGGGTTTGGGTGAGCTTTCCTGGTTGGCAATACTCCAAGCGCATTGTCACACGTTGTCGCTGGGAGAAGGCAGTGCTGCTGTGATTCCACCGGAAGGTGATGACCGGAAGCCCCACGTGTGGAATGCTCCGCCACTCAGGCTGATTTTAATCGTCATCTTTTTACCATAATAAACTGTAACATCGCATCTAGCGACTGTCAGTGACTCTATGAGTCCTTCTAGCAAATGGTCAAATCTTAGGGTGGACTTGGGGGACCCTGAACTTGCCTTCCATGTCACAAGTAATGGCCGTCTTGGGGACTCATGAACTCAGCGCTGTCTCCTGCCCTGTGTTCAGAAAATTTCCTCCCACAAACTGCCCCACAGATATCCTACGTCTTCTCGATTTTCGCCATTCAGGCTGTCCCGTCAGTTATTCTCCGTACCCACCTTCAGAGCAGGGACAAACATTTTTTTCCTCTCTGGTTGCTGCAAAGTGCCCGTTCGGGGCAACGCTGAGCCTCCTTGGGACCTGGGAGGACAGAGAAATGTCTCGATTCAACAGCTTACACGCAGGTATAAATGTCAGAGCCCAGGCCAACCTGTTTTTTATTGCGCCACTCTCAGAAACCGAACCAGAAATTGAGAGACAAGGACACCTTCTAGAAAGGCAGTGCGCCCGCAAGCGACAGACGAACACAGCATCGTGTGAAGTGATATACCTCAGTAGGTGCTGGTTACAAACAGGAAGAAGTGCCCATTGTGGCCTTTCCTTGTTGTGCCTGCCAGTAAGCTCGGGAGAACAACCTCGGATCAACGGCGTTTACCTTCTAGGCAGCGAATCTTCACTTCTCCTTTGTTTTTGGCCCTGTATTTCTATTTCTATCCTTAGTTTATGAAATTTCATGTGGATTTACATGGACCTCGGCTGTCCAGGAATAGATTAATCATAATTCTGGCTTACGACACACCTTGACCATTGCTCCCCGCAAGTAAGTCCTTGCTTACTTTGTTTGTATATTAACTTATTTATTTTTAACAATGTCGTAAGCACCTATGAACCCATCCCCAAGCCAAAATCTAGATCGATGACAATGACTTCTCTTGCGTTTTTCAGCTCCATTTCCAGACATAGAAAATAATTTGTACATTCTTTTTTTTTGAGAGCAAAATTAATAAGCTGTTATTTAGAACGTTCTCCAAACAAAGGCCAACATTAAGAGAAAAGCATTACCTGTAATTCATTCCCTCACCCTTACCTACTTCATCAACAGCAGTTAATATTCTAGTCGGGGGAATTCACATTTAAATGTTTTTTTGGGGCGCCTGGGGGGCTCAGTCAGTTGAGCATCTGACTCTTGATTTCAGCTCCGGTCATGATCTCAGGGTTCATGGGTTTGAGCCCCACACTGGGCAAAGCGCTGACAGCACGGAGCCTGCTTGGGATTCTCTCTCTCTCCTCCTCTCTCTACGCCCTCCCCCGCTGGCTCACGTGCATTCACTCTCTCTCTCAAAGTAAATAAACTTAAAAAAATACGTATTTTTTCTATACCTCCAGTGATGTATGGAAAATTTCACATCTTGATCTATTTTTTTTTAATTACCGCTCTCCATTACATACAAAAACACTTCACTTAAATCTGTCACCTGACATTATATATTAAATAACTTATTGTTATTTTTGACACTGAACATCGTCGGACTTATTTGGATGGTACCATGAATAACTTAGTAACTGACTTATTGTTAGACATTTAGGCTGTGGGGTTCTTTTGGGGGGTGAGGGGTAAAGATACATCACACTACCAAACAATATTTTAGATATAGGTATTAATTCACTTCTTTGGTAGTTCACTAACCACCCACTAACCACACTAACCACCCAGATTGGGTGTCTGTATCAAAGACTATTCACATTTTTAATTTGTGGAGGCATATTGTTTAGTTGTTTCCTAGAGAGATAATACCATCACTATTGACCTTGGCAAGAAGAGTCCCTGTCCTGGTCCCACACTTTCCTGGGCCCTTCTTTGACCTTCCTCGGGTCATGGTATTTCCCATTGACTAAGGTTCCATGGGCCAAGGAGATAATGCATTGGGAATCATGACCCTTGACTCCTAGACTCTTCCTAGGAGTCCTAGAAATGCCTGTCTCAGTTTCTCACGCCTGCTTCCAGGGCTCCGGCGTCTCTTCCCTGGGGCCATTTTCTCAAGAGCAGACCTCAACTGCCATGTCCATACCCCCAGCCCTGCTGTTTGTGGGGTGGGTAGGCACCTGGAAAGATCTTGAAGGTGCTTTTACGGTGTCCACATACACACGCACAAAACCCCTCACAATGCAGATGGAGCTAGGGCGGGAAAAATATGGAGGACAGGCCAAGGGCTGGGGGCCTAGGGCTCACTCTCCCTATCCAAAGTTCTTGAAAGAAGTCTTGGGAATCCAGGAGTTAAAGTTCATCCAGCTCATTAGGAAGGCGTTTGTCAAGGTGGGAAGACTGAAAATATTTAACAGTTCATTAGCTTTGTTTGTGACTTTGACCTGTGTAGACACATGACATGTGGGCCTCCAGTTGGACCCTTGTTCTGGGCCCTGAGCTTGTTGGTGGAGGGCCTGATACCCATAGCTACTCTTATCGGCCCATCTGAATGTGCCCGTTCACCAACATTCTGAACTATGATGATCCGGCTGTTAAATAGGTGAAAAATAGTATCTCATGCTTGTTTTCATCCGTATTTTAAACATATTTGGTCATTCATATCGTTAACATTTGCTTTTTTTTTTAATTAAAGTACAGTTGAATTGATATGTTATATTAGTTTCAGGTATACAACATAATACGATGAATAGACCATAATTCAACAGGTCTATACTCGACTCAGCGCTCCTCATTCTTAATCCCCTTCCCCTCCCCCACCCCCGTCGGGGGAACTGGGAGTTTGTTCGTTGTATTTGAGTCTGGCGTTTTGGTCTGTTTCTTCTTTATTCTGTTCACTTGTTTTGTTTCTGAGACATTCGTATTTTCATGTTGTTAAGGATTTATGTCTTTGTTTACCTACTGGGGCCTCAGCGTTCTTCTTATAAGTTTGTAACTGCGGTCTCTGCATTAAGGATGGTGACTTCCATAGTCTGTGTAATAGCTAACCTAGCGCTAGGTGAGTGTCTGGCTAAGTCCTACCCCCAGGTATCTAGGAGGATACAAGAGAGGGCCACTAAGTGCAGGGCAAATAGAATCTGAGAGAATTCTGTGGGGGGGTGCCCATTTGATTACAGTCATTAAGTGGGGGATCATTAACACAACAAGGAAATTGGAACCAACCCAACCAGGAGAATGAGAGCAAAGGGGAAAAGGCCACGGTACAGCATCCTGAGAAAGTCCTGAGAGTGTGGGTCCCCACCCGTGCTTCCGTTTGCCATTCACACGTTCCGAGACTGGTGATTCACATCAGGGTCCTGCTCCCGGGCACGGACCCACAGTCAATACATCCGTGAAGAACCGAATTCTCGAACTAAGCTGGCATCCAGCTAACTCGATATCCCAGAGCGCAGCCAACTCCTCCCCCCAGAGTCGTATCCAACCAACGAGGAGTCCATCTTGTTCAACTACAAACGCACCCGTCACCACCTCAGGGGCCTTCATCCCATTTTCTTCTGCAAACACCTAAGCAGATTTTCCTCATTTCTTCCAGATAGTTGGCCAGCAAATGCTTTAAT
The DNA here is from genome assembly GCF_007474595.2 of Lynx canadensis. Lineage (NCBI taxonomy): Eukaryota > Metazoa > Chordata > Mammalia > Carnivora > Felidae > Lynx > Lynx canadensis. The sequence goes on along the minus strand of NC_044318.1, from coordinate 29,297,928 downwards.
TGCAAGTTGAAAGGAATAAAATAAAATCATCTGGTGGGATGGTTTTAATTAGAATTTAGTGAGTCGGGCCAGCAATTAGCGCATCTATGAATGGAGACTCTACACACACATTTGTCTCCGTTGAACTTCACTGATTTAACTGAACACTTGACTCCGATTCCTCCAGTTAAACAAAGGCCATTGTAATGGTACCACCAGTAATAACGTTGCCCGAGCCAACGGAAAATGGTACAAGCCATCACTTGACTCTAGGTCTTCCCTGGTCCCAACACGGGATTTCCACCAACCTTAGTTTTAAACACAGCCGTGGAATTCGTAATATTCTTAAGATTATTGATTCATTTTAAATTAGGCCTAGGGGAGAAGAGGGACCTGTGAAGGAAGAGAAAGGGACAGCGTCGTATTTGAGTATCTGCTATACAGCAAGTACTGAACAAGGGAGGTGTGTCCATTTCCTTCCCTTCCTCTGCACACCAGCCTGTGCAGAGGGCATGATTATAGACGCAATTGCAAAAACGAAGCAAAACAAAACAACACTGCAGACCAGAGATGCAGTCGTCCCCCAGTCTGGACAGCCGTAAGGGCAGAACGTTGGATAGTCCAAACCCAAAGTTCTGGCCCCTGCCGAAGGATTCGGAATCCATTAAATACACATATTTAAGGTGTGATCTCACACTCCAAGGTGAAGGTGAGGGCTACAGTTTCTCAGAGCGAAGCGGGTCCTTCCCACAGGCCAAGCAAGTGCTCCATGCCGCCTGTTCGCAATCTCGACTCCACATTGGAATCACTGGGGGGCTTCAAAGAAAAAACCCCGAATACCGGGCACCCACCCCAGAAGTTCTGATCTCACTGGGGTGGGGGCACAGACTGACAGGGGCATTCTATGACATTCCGCGGGTGTTGCTGCTGTCCGGTCAAGGTTGGGCACCACTGACCTCCGTGCACAGAACGCGTGGACAGAAAGCTGTGGAAGCCCCATTGAAGAGTGAAACTATGGCTACCCTGAGCTTTGCAAGCCTGTGCCCGCGATGCTCCTGTGAGGTCTATTTCGGTCCCTGCAGGGGATCTGACAGAGTGCAGCCAAGCAGTGGAGTGAAAGAGCCCAGGTGGGGATCCAGGCTCAGTCTCGTACCGGCATTGTGATCTTGACCAGGCAGGCTAATCTGACTCCTAGTTATCTAGAAAATGAAGATGAGAACTATCTGGTCAGGCTGGCGTAGAGATTTAAAATCTGCCTTCCTGGGCACCTGGGGGGCTCAGTGAGTTAGGCGTCTTCCTCTTGATTTCGGCTCAGGTCATGATCTCACCGTTCAGGGGTTTGAGCCCCGCGTCGGGCTCCAGCAGCCTGGAGGCTGCTTGGGATTCTTTCTGTCCCTCCGCCCCTCCCCCACTCGCCCTGTCTCTATCTCAAAATTAATAAATAAACTCAAAAAAAAAAAAAAAAAAGCGTTCCATTCAAGGCTTGAATCTGCCAACAGGCCTTGTGATTCTCCAAAACAGATTCTCCAAAATCTCCTTGTGATTACCAAACGGCATTTGATAGCGCACGACGTGCCGTAAACCTACTGGCTTTGGTTTTCTGGATGCTATCTTAACAGGGACACACGGGACCAAGACGTTAATGAGTGGCACTGATATTTACTGCATTTTAAGAGATACAGACCATGAACTCCTGTCCCGCAGTGGCTCTGGCACAGGATAATTCCAGGATGGTGGTATTCATTATATCACACACCGAGCTTGTGCTATATTCTCGGTACGCCAGGTGGAGAGACTCACACAGCCACGGGCTCTGCCTTCAAGCTATTGGTAAATATCATTTGCTAGTCACCGAGCCACCCAGGCGCCCCAGTGGGACGCTTTTTGGTATCGAACGGAACTAACATTCTATGGGACCCTTGTCTGGGAAACCTCATGCTGGTTGGAACGGCGTCGTAAAAAGACATTCACAGGAAAGAGGCCAGCGAAGTGGCCAGCCACGTGGGCAAGACCCTGCAAGGCAACCAGCTTTCAGGTTGGGACGCTCAGTTTTGTCGATCTACCCACAGGTTGGCTTTTTTCCAGGCAACAGAGTCACGGATACTAAAAGCAAAACCGTAGGAAGCCATGAAAACCCTTGATTTTGGCTCAGCGAATCAAGCTGTCCCAGCTTTGGAAACCTCATTTGTAGAATGAAGGATGATCCCGCCGATGCCGTGAGTCAGGTATTATTTTCAGCACCGTGGGGGCCACTGGTGTCCATTGGTGCTTTTGACCGAGAATGTCCCACGCTCTGTCTTCTGGGCACAAGGTGGGATCGTGCGTCGGGCGCTCCTGGGGCAGGATGGGGCCGTGCGACGACCATGGAAGGAGCTGCGAACGGAACGGAGCGTCCCTCGCTTTCAGACAAGAGCCCTCTTGCTGGGGTGGGCTCTCCAGAGCTTCCTTTCTATCTAGAACGGCCACCAGTCACGGGCAAGATCGCGACTGTTCCGCCAGCATGGGTCCCACAAGAAGCAGGTCCCACCTGCGGACGCAGTGAGCGGGTAATCTGAGCAGGAAATGCACTTGCTGTGAGGTCTGGAAATGACCGCAGGGCCGGCATAGCTCCTCCCGTGTGATTCCAGAGCCAAACAAGGTGACACACGACAAACTCTGTTACAGTTCCTGGCTCTGAATAGGCAGTCTTTATTATTATTATTATTATTATTATTATTATTATTATTTTAATGGGGAGGAGGGACACTTCTTTCCAGATCACTCACAGCACACATTGGAACACAGGTCACTCCGTCCTGGTGACTAGGCAGGTACACTCAGGAAAACAAAGTGTGCACACAAAGTGTGTGCAGAGCATGATATCCAAACTAGTGGGGAGAATGTCTGTTTGGGGGTTTGCTTGTTTGGGTCTCTTCCTTCCTTCCCGCCTTCCTTCCTTCACCCCTTCCTTCCTTCCTCCCTTCCTTCCTTCCTTCCCACCTTCCTTCCTTCACCCCTTCCTTCCCCCTTTCCTTCCTTCCCTCCTTCCTTCTCTCCCTCCTTCCCTCCTTTCTTCCTTCCTTCCTTCCTCCCTCCCTCCCCTTCCTTCCTTCCTTCCTTCCTTCCTTCCTTCCTTCCCCCCTTCTTTCCTTCCTTCCTTCCCTCCTTCCTTCTCTCCCTCCTTCTCTCCTTCCTTCCTTCTCTCCCTCCCTCCCTTCCTTCCTTCTCTCCTTCCTTCCCTCCTTCCTTCCCTTCTCCCCCTCCCTCCTTCTTTCCTTCCCTTCCTTCCTTCCATGTTTCCTTCCTTCCATCCTTCCTCCCTCTCTCCCTTTTCCTTCCTTCCTTCCTTTCTTCTTGTTTTCTTCCAAGGTACACTTCTCCTAGGAAATGGTGGGTGAACTGAATTGAATGCCACACCCGGGGCATCAGCCAAGCCTTCTCGAAACAAAGTGAAAAAGGAACACCAAAGGCCCCAAGTTGCAGAGAGCCTCCCCCAATGGCAAGCCACCCCCTCCTCCTCTCTTCCCCCTTCAGCAGTTCTAGGCTTAGCGCTCCATCCCATTTTACATAATTAGCCGCATTTTTACCTCTGACTGGGGATGACAGCCCGGCCCTTGTTTGCAGGCGCTTACAAACCCAAGCTGGAAACGGTTCTCATTAGCATGCACTCAGGAGTTTCAGACAAAGGTGGGCTCAACGGAGGCTGTTCAGCGGCGCTGTTGGCTCATTTGTGCAGACACTTGACCTGCGTGCTTTCCCCGCTGGGACTGAAAGCAAACCTTTGTCGTCTTAACATAAAGCACCGGGCCGCTTGCCCTGGGGGCGGGGCTCGCTAGGCGCAGTGCCCAGCCCCCCGCCCCCCCCCCCAGGCCTTCCTCTCCCTGCCTCTGGGGCTGCGGACAGGCGGACAGGCGGACAGAGGGACGTCCACCAGTCCCTCCAGCCCGCCTGCAGGCATGCTGGCTCTGCAGTCGGGAGCCTGCCCTCCAGCCCCCCACACATGGGGCGTTTGTAGAGAGCTCCAGCCTCATTTCTCTGCCTCGGTTTCAGCTCTAGAAACAGTCTACCCTCGCTCTGTGCTACCAGCCGGACTCCCTGAGCGTGCCCTTGCTGGGCTCTGGTCAGCAGCCCCTCCCAGGGACCGGAAGTCCCCAGTGACACGTCGCAGCCGAGGGTGCCGATTGCTGTGGGTTACTCCCCCCTCCCCACCCCAGCCCCCTGCAGGACGCCCGCAGAATGCCCCACTGCCCAGGCCGTGTCCCTCCCTCCCTCCCTCCCCCTTCTGTGAGGTCTGCCGCCTTCTCCTGCCTCCTGTTGGATTCCAGAAGCTGCGGCCCGCCCGCCGCTGCACCTGCTACTTTTCCTAGCTGGGTCAGGCGAGTGGGACGCGGCCTGTCGCAGTGCCTGGCTCTTCCCAGGCTGCGCCCCACCCCTCTGCTGCATTCACCTAAGCTAAGCGTGGGCAAGCTGGGCGCACTGAGCCGAAATACACGGATAGGGCCGAAGTCATAAAGATGATCCCCAAAGAGCCACCTTTTGGTGAACAGTATCTCCTGGGATGAAGCTATCCAAATTTGTGGTGCGCTAAGAGGACAAACGTCTCTCTCTCGTGCGGAATGGGGGTAAGATCCGAGGGGTCGTGGCAAGGGTCAGAGGAAAGGTGTGTCGAACACCAGCCCGGCACCTGGTATGCAAATTCCATCCGGTGTGATCGCATTCTCACCGCCCCACCATCAGGGCACACACCTTGGCCCCCGTATTTCCGTCACAGCCTTGGAGCCTTCGTGGCTCTGGACCGGGGTCCCTTCTCGGGCTGTCCCGTGGTTCAGTGAGCCCACAAGTGGCGCGGGAGGTAGCACCTGGAGAGCTATGTCCCCGGAGATCAGTATCTCCTCTAGGTCTGGCCCAGATGCTTTACCTCTTCCGAACACTCTTTAAGCCTCCGCGCATCCCCGGGGCTCCGAGCGAACCCATCTCCGACAGGAGGAAGGCTTCTCAAGGCAGGTGATCCTGGAGACCGGAAGGGAGCTTTGACCCCGTGTGCTCTCCCCGCCGGGGACTGAAAGCAAACCTTTGCCGGGGTCAAAGCCCCCGGCAGCCAGGTGTACCCTCTGGGCCTTCAAGCGCGACTCCATCCGGGCTGCAAAGTGCAGAAGCCCGCGCGGGGCTTCTAGACCCTTCTGCCTATTCTGCCGCAATCATTGTCTGAGTTAGCTAATGGCAGGGTACGGGGACCTCCTACTGAGATTCCATTACCTTGTAATTTTCAGCTTGTTCACTGTTGCAATAAAGCCCCTCTGTCTTATAATTCCCCAGCACTCACGTCTCATCTTCTCAAGAACTGAAGTATAGAAGATGCTTTCTGCTGGGGATTCATTGAGATAAGTTATTGAAGTCAAGCAGAGAGGCAGGCTTCCAGCACTCGGCCGTTCATCTCAAAATTTATGGTCGCGCTTCCTTTTCAAGGTCTAGGGTAATCACAAACAATGTGCTCCCTGCAGGTTTAAAAATTCATACGTTTCCTGTGCAACGAAGGCGGAGGGGCGAGGAACCCCCATCCCCCCCACACCCGCACCCACACTCGGGGGGCTCATGAGGAATAGGAAGCTCGGAAGAGCTGACTCAGTTTTTGATGTGATTTCTACGGGCCTGGGATGCTAGAGTCACTCAAAGCCATTCGGCGGGGAGGAACCGTATCTGCGCGTACTCAGTAGCCTGACGCGGAGCGTGGCCGTGTGTTTGATGTAGCGGATGGTCTTTCTGGAAAGTGGCCGCGGCCCCCTCCCCTTCCTCCCAAATCTTGCTCGTTGGTCTCGGAGGTACGGCCCTCCTCTCCCCTCCGTGCGGCCTTAGCCGGATCGCCTCGTGGGTCGCCCCGCCCACAGGTCCCCTCTCCTTTCCACCCAGCTCGCCACCACCTTTCTGATCCTCCTGGAACAGTGTTCTCCTGAGAGCTGGCCCCGTGAGGCCCTTCCAGGGGCCAGGGAGAGGAGCAAACTGAAAAGCCTTCAGGGTGGGATTTGAGGCCCAACTGTTTGCCTCCCCTTGAAATCCAGCAGCGCAGGGAGTGGGAGCCGCCCGTGAGGGATCCCGGGGAGGCGTCCAGAAGGGATCGGAGTGACTCACGGGAGCCTGGAGTTGCTCCTTCTCCATCCCAGCCCTCCTCGGCTTCCCAGAGAGAGACAGAGACGGAGCATGAGCGGGGGAGGGGCAGAGAGAGAGGGAGACACAGAATCCGAAGCAGGCTCCGGGCTCCGAGCTGTCAGCACGGAGCCCGACACGGGGCTTGAACTCACGAGCGATGAGATCATGACTCGGTCCGAAGTCGGATGCTTAACCGACGGAGCCACCCCGGGGCCCCCAGCGTCCGACTCTTGATTTCAACTCAGGTCGTGTTCTCAGGGTTCGAGGGTCAAGCCCCACATCAGGCTTTCGACTGACGGCTCAGAGCCTGCTTAGGATTCTTTCTCTCTGCCCCTTCCCTGTTTGCTCGCGCCCTCTCTCTCTCTCTCTCTCAAAATAAATAAATTAATAAACATTAAAAAAATATTTCAAATCAAAGCACAGATTACTCTAACACAGAATACATGAGGCTCCTTTCTGTTGACAGGTGGGATAAACGTCCCTCCGCTTTGAATCTACGAGGACTAATGATTGCTTTGACTCATAACGTATGACAAAGGTGACCTGACGTGTCTTCTGATGCTCTTGACTTCCTCCTAGGACTCTGACTCCATGTGAGAAGACTGACCGCCACGAGGCCACCACATTGTAAGGGAACCCAAGTCACATAGAGAGGCCACCCGTAGGCCGTATGCTCTGGTTGATGGTCTCCACTGGGCCCAGCTTCCGAGTCGTCCTACCCCAGGCACGAGCCTGATGAGTACAGAAGCTTCTAGATGACTCCGGTCCCCGACCTCTGCAGTGCCCCTCAGCCATTGACAACTTCTCAGCTGCGGTCCTAGACCTCATGGAGTGGAGAAACAAGCCGTCCTCACCGTATCTGTCCAAATTCCCGCCCCACGGAACCTGTTAGCACAGTGAAAGGCTGTGATTTTGCGTCACTGCATTCGGGGTGGTCGCCTTCACAGCCGTGGTGCGTGGAATGGAGGGAGGGGGGTCCTCTACCCGTATTCTGGGTGCCGTGGGCTCCGTTCAGCCCCTGGGTGTGAAATATCCAAATCCTCCAGAAATTCTGGCCTCAGCCTAGTTCTAGTCACCGACCAGGGACCCGGCAGCCAGTAAACAGGCGGTCTGGTGTGGGAGGAAAGACGAGGCTGAGACAAAGACTGTGTATGTCCTCCCGTCTGGGGAAGAGTCCTTCTCCCTGCTCTAACTCTCTGGAAAATGACTCAGCTGTTGAGAATGACAGACAGGAAAGCCCTTCCAGAAACTACAGCCACAGGGAGGCCGGGGCCGCTTCTGCTTTCGGGGCGTGCCGGAAGCGGGGGTCTCTTATTTTGGAGGGGGCCGGGGAGGCTGCCCCCTCCCCGTGCATCACGCTCTCAGGACAGCCGAGGGAGGGGCTCTGGGCATACCCGCCGTCCTCAGAAGGGCACCTCGGCAACACCCTCCGGCTGATACCACGGCTTTGCCAGCTGGCTGCGGAGGAGAGACTGGAAAAGCCTTGTTAAACCACACAAAGCCGGCCTAAGGAGCGACAGAGTGGGTTACGGCTGCCTCTCCAGGCGGCTGTGCCTGATTGCCCGTGATCCCCACTCCGCCTGCTGCCACGGCCTGCTGGGCTGGAGACGTTCTTCCAGCACATTCCCTCTCCACCCTGCAGATTCCTCGGAAATTGCAAACATGCCTGTCTCTGGCCAGCCTGCCTGCGAAGGTCACTGCGGCGGCTGGGCAGGCTCCAACCGCTAGTTCACTCGCTCGCACACATGCAAACCTCAAACAGCTGCTGCTTACGCGTGGCCGGACCCAGGCCGGGCCCGGTGCCGGGGCCGACAAGGCTTTGTTCCCCGCACAGCGGCCCGTCTCAGGCCTCCCCAGAGATTCTAATTTGGTGATGGGCTTGGAAACCTTCTAAAAGCTCCCCGGTGGAGGGGATGTGCAGCTGGCTTGCAAACTGCGGCCAGGAGAAGTGGGGCTGATATTTATTGAGCATCTATTGTATGCCAGGCCCGACCCACGATACGCTTTCTCGTGTCATCTATAAAAAAAGCTCTTCGGGAAGCATTTCCTTTTGGAAGGAGTGAGGGCGGGCGCGTGTAAGGAAATTCAAAGCGATTTGCTCAGGGGCGCCTGGGTGGCTCCGTCGGCCGAGCGTCGGACTTCGGCTCAGGTTATCATCTCACAGTTTGTGGGTTCGAGCCCCGTATGGGGCTCTGTGCTCACAGCTCAGAGCCTGAAGCCTGCTTCGGATTCTGTGTCTCCTTCTCTCTCTGCCCTTCCTTGGCTTGTGCTCTCTCTCTCTCTCTCTCTCTCTCTCTCAAAAATAAAAAATAAACGTTAAAATTTTTTTTTAGAAAAAGCAATTTGTTCCTACCACTCCATATCCATTTAGGATGGCAGAAACGGGGGCACGTGGGTGGCTCAGTCGGTTAAGCGTCCGACTTCCGCTCAGGTCATGATCTCACAGTCCGTGGGTTCGAGCCCCGTGTCGGGCTCTATGCCGACAGCTCAGAGCTTGGAGCCTGCTTCGGATCCTGCGTCTCCCTCTCTCTCTGCACCCTTCCCCCCCACCCCCCATGCTCTGTCTCTCTGAGTCTCTCAAAAGTAAATAATTGTTGCAAAGAAAACTAAAAACAAATAAATAAAAATAATAAAAAGAAGTAAACCAAAAGAGTGGCAGAAATGAAAAAGGTCGACAATACCAAGTTATTGGTGAAGGGGCAAAGCAAATGGGGCTTTGGAATATGGAATACTATGGGGATGCAGAATGATACAGCCATTCTGGAAGCCATTGGGGCCATGTCTTTCAGAGTGAGACATATCCTTGCAATGCGACCCAGAATCCCACTCTTGGCTAGTTACCCCGACAAAATACAAACAGGTCCACTCAAAGATTTGTGCTTGAGCTGCTCACAGCAGCTTTGGAGCCAGAAATGAACCTAGGCATCCGTCGACAAGTGAACGAAGAAGCCAATTGTGCGGCGTCCATCGAGCCCAAAGCGATTCAGCCCCGGCGAAGAACACAATACCCATGCACAGAAAGTGTGGATGCATTTTGAAAACACATCCGGTGAAAAAGGGGGGGGGAAACACCCAGACACAAAAGAATATGAACTGAGTGTGCCGTATGGATCAAGTTCTAGAGAAAGCAAACGCGTCTATGGTGACAGAAAGCAGATCGGCATGGGTCTGGGGTTGTGTGTGGACGAGGGGCGGCTGTCAGGGGCCGCGAGGGTACTTCTGGGGTGACTGTGGCAATGTTCTCCATCCTGACGGTGGTGGTGGTTTCAACAGGCCATGAACTTGCCAGAACTCACCAAACTGTAGGCTCAGTATGCGTGCATTTTGTCGTTTGTAAGTCGTACCTCGATAAAGCTGAGAACAAAATAACGGGGGCGGACGAGGCCAATATGGAATCCGGCACAAGTGGGTCTGATATGAAAGGTTCCAGTGCTGCCCTCAGAGGCATGTCATGTGGGGACGGCATCTCCCAGGGGGACAGCCCATTCACCGCTTTCTCTGGATGGGATTAGAAGTGTTGTTTAGACTCAAGGCGCCCACTGGCTCAGTCGGTGGAGTGTGTGACTCTTGATCTCGGGGCTGTGGGTTCAAGCCCCATGTTGGGTGTCGAGATTACTTAAAAGTAGAAAAAATCTGGGGTGTCTGGGTGGCTCAGTCGGTTGAGCGTCTGACTTCGACCCAGGTCACGATCTCACAGTTCGTGAGCTCGAGCCCCGAGTCGGGCTCTATGCTGACAGCTTGGAGCTGGGAGCCTGCTTCGGATTCTGTGTCTCCCTCTCTCTCTCTCTCTCTCTCAAAATAAATAAACATTAATTTTTTTTTAAATAGGAAAATCTTAAAAAAAAAAAAACAGCAAACAAGTGTCCATCCATAGATGAATGGATAAAGAAGATGTGGGTTGTGTGTGCATGTGCGTATATGGGATACTATTCAGCCACGTAAAAGGATGAAATCTTGCCATTTGCAACAACATGGATGGATCTAGAAGCTTTTGTAACACTATGTGAACTGAGTCAGAGAAAGAAATACCATATGATCTCACTCATATGTGGGAATTCAGAAACAAAGCAAAAATGACCAAAGGAAAAAAGGAGACAAACTAAAATACACAGACTCTTAAATACAAAGAACAAACTGGTGGGTGGGGGGATGGGTGAAATAGATAAAAGGAATCAAGAATACACTTACCTTGATGAGCACTGAGTAATCTATAGAATTGTTGCATCACTACATTGTACCCCGGAACCTAATACCACACTGTATGTTCATTATACCTGAATTTTTTTAAAAAAATTAAATTTTAAAGTGTATTTATTTATTTTGAGCGAGAGAGAGAGGGGCAGAGAGAGACAGAGAGAATAGCAGGCTCTGTGCTGGTCAGCACAGAGCCCGACGCGGGGCTCAAACTCACAAACTGCGAGATCACGACCTGAGCCAAAGTCGGACGCTTAACCGACTGAGCCACCCAGGGGCTCCTAAAAAAAAAAAAACAAAACAAAGTGTTTTAAAGAAGAAACAGGGCTGGGCTCTGGGAGGGGGCTGGGGACAGCCTCTCAGTTGTGATGCGCAGTCTGATTTCTCCACAGGTCCTTAGGTCTCCTGGCAGAGATGCGTGTATCTGGGTTCTTAAAAGGCTTCCCGGAGATTCTGCCGTGTCCCCTCCCAGCTCAGCTCATTTCACACAGACATGCATTGCTTCCAGCATAGTCCTGGGTTTTGTCTCCGACCCCAGTAACGTTTGGGTCTGGAGAGCTTTCTGTGGCCAGCTTCAACACAGGTCCTGGCACTAAGCCAACCCTCACGCCGCGACCCATGGTACGAAAAGTGGCCTCTGTGGTCCAAGGCTGGTATAAAGCTTCGCGGCACAGACTTCTTCCAGATAGAAGCGGTATTTCCCCCGGGGGAACCTGCCGGGACCGTGTCTCTGCCGTGTCTCTTTTTCCTTTTAAACAAATAAAACCAAAATCACAAGTAGATTATTATAGCAAGCAAAGTCCCTTGCAATAGGAATCGTAGATCGTTGTACGTACAAGCAAGAAATTGCGCGTGCTTAGAACCTTCGTCAGTTTCTGGGGGAATCAGATTAGCGGATGTGAAATTCGAGAGCCGGAGGGCTGTTTCGGGTGGAAGCTCAAAGCTCAGGTTCATCAAGCTGTTTTCCGAAGAGTGGGTTTGGACGGTTCCTTAACTGTGCGGGCTGTGTTTCGGCAAAGCGGCAGAAATCCCGCAGCAGCAGGCCAGGGACAGGGGTGCGAGCATCTTGGCCCTGAGGTCTTCCATCCTCCCCAACCTGTGACCTGGTACATCCTCATAAGCTCACAAACTGTCCTCGGATCCCGCGTCCCTAAGAGGGCTTTGCAAGCGAAACCACTCAGGAGGCTCGCAAGATCTAAGGAAAGGAGGAGGGAGAACAAAACAAAACAAAACACAGAATAGACAGACCTAACTTGCATCTAACAAGACCACTTTCGAAGGAACACGATTCAACCACCACCATCGCTCTTAGGGTGAAGACAGGCTCTTGTACCTGACCCTTAGAATCAATCGTTTGTGTCCTTATTTGATAAAGGTCCATCAGGGCAAGAAACTTCAATTGTTTCTTCTTCGCCTCTAGAACACACACACACACACACACACACACACACACACACACAAATACTTTAAGGGAAAGGAAATGAATGAATGAATGAATGACCATCCAGTGTCCTCATCCTGAAGATGAAGAAACCCAAGCCCAGTGGTGGTCAGTGTGTGATTTGGGGAACCCACCACAGGTTAGAGACAGAGCTAAGACCAGCACAGAGCATCATGCAACCCTCAGCCCGGACCTGTCTCTCTCCGTTGCTGCCACTCTTTCCAAATGAAATGATGACTTGGTTGGGAGGGGGAAGAAAAACAAACAAACAAAAAATCCAAAAGACAGCCCAAAGGAAAAGCAGCGTTTTCCACCCAATGGGTCCTTTTTTTGTGCTCAAAGAGAAAGGGCCGCGCCCAAAAGAAATCATGAAAAGAAGCAGGGGGATATTCGAAGCAAAGTACTCGATGTGAATAGTAATGAACAAAAACATTCCCGCTTATTGTTTATCTAATTTTGAATTTTAATGAACAGCGAGGGTGGTAATTACTCAATTCCTATGTTTATATAAAACCAACACATGAAACCTCACAGTTTGATATTTATGAAGTGTCAGGTTCCCTTAAATACTCAGCTTTGCAATTAGAAGGGTCGCTATTCATTAACATTTTAAACTAGATAAATAAAGAAAGCGTTGTTATTTATTCATTAAAATTTTTTAAAATAACCCGTAAATTATCCACTCATCTTTTGGGTATACCCATATCACTTAATTAACTAGGAATCAAAATGCTACTAAGAAGCATGTATCCCCACACCTAGAAATAGATGTAATACCTATTAGCAAATGGGATGATTTAATCAGGCTAACAATTCAGATTCATCTACGCCTGACGATTTGGAAAGAACACTGGTTTTATAGAGTCAGAGGGAGCTGGGTTTCTTTCAATCGGTTTTCTTCCGAGTGGCCTTTGGCTACTTGCCCCACCATTTTTGAGCCAATGACTACATCCATAAGAAGGGATTATAATCTTACCTCATAGAAAGGCACGGCAAAACCTTGGTTTGTGAGCGTAATTCGTTCCAGAAGCATGCTTGCAATCCAAAGCACTCGTACATCAAAGCGAATTTCAGGAACCGTTGGCTCAGTGGTGATCGTGTGGCATTCGGCATCACGTACCGCTCATACTGGAAGACATCGCTCCTTTATGGAGTTAAAATTTGTTAGAAATATTTGCTCCCTCTTGCGGAAACGTTGCAGAACAAGTTACCCGCAATCCAAGGTTTTACTGTACAGTGACTGGCTCGGGGTAGGTATCTTGGGAGTCACGAAGGGTAGAGCATTGCGATGGAATGTTCTAGATGGGGCTCCCAGACCCAAAGAGGTGGTCAGGACATAAAGAGTGGTCACCCGCAAGCTGGTGGTATTTGAGGATGCTAGAAAGCTCTCTGCTGGAGGGCTGCAGACCAGAACTGGGCCGTGAAAGCGATCTAAGCACCAGGCAGGGACCACGTGTGGTGGGCTCATCACTATAATCCCAGGGTCTAGTACCCAGGATATAGTAAGTGTTCACGGATATTTACAACGGAACAACGGCATGACGACCCTCACAACCACACCTCTGGATGCTTCCTGTGGTGTCCAGGCTATCTCTCTTTCACACAGCTCACTGCGTCCCCAACTCTCTCCATCCACCCCAGGGTATCACACCAGAGGAAGCCTGCCTAAGGGCCTTATCAGCAGGAGCCTTTCCTGGCCAGCTCCTTGCCCCGGGGTTCCCGGACTCCTCACCGCCCACCCTGCACCGGCTTTGTCTAATTTTCAGATGAGTTTGGGGGTTGACGGGATCAGAGAGCACGTCTTCGGTTGCCACTCGGCCCTTCCCAGGAAGCGCGGTCCTCTTGCCTCACTACCCCGTGTGTGGGGGGCCCAGAAGTCCAATGTTTGCCATGCCCGTGCCAAGACGTGGGATGGGATTGCTTCGACCCCTGCCTTGCCTGCCGTCTCGCCACTTCCTTGCCCTCTGTCCAGCTCGGACGATGATTTCGTCGCCCCAAGTCTCTGCCAATGTCACGGCTCCTCCTCTGGAAGCTTCGGCTCTCTTTCCTTCTGGCCAACACGCACCACCACTTGGCAGCGACTGCCAACCAAATGTGAGGCTCCCCAGGAGTGGGAAGTGAGCGAGGGCAACCTGGCAGAACCCAAGAACTCTGACAGGGGCTACTGTTTTCTATTGGCCAAGCAAAGTAGGCTGGATGCCTCACATCCTAACGGCCTGTCTCCCCTGCTCTCTGGACAGAGGGTCTGAGTCAACGGAGGGCAGGTGGGGTACACGTGTCTCAGCCCAGTTCAGGACACGAACCAATGCTTCCCGGAGTGGGACGATTGTAGGGGCCACTATATTAAGCACATCTTTGTCTGTTTGTTTTTTTTAAGGTTATGTATTTATTTTGAGGGAGGGAGAGAGAGAGAGAGAGAGAGAGAGAGAGCGCAAGCAGGGGAGGGCCAGAGGGAGAGGGAGAGAGAGAATCCAAAGCTGGTTCTGCACTGACAGTGTGGAGCCCGATGTGGAGCTTGAACTCGTGAACCGTGAGATCGTGACCTGAGCTGAAACCAAGAGTTGGACACTTAACCGACTGAGTCACCCAGGCGCCCCTATTAAGCACTTCTCTGTATTCTGACGGTCGGCATCTGGGGCCTTACTGACCCCAAAGAGACTGCCCTTCTCAGGGGGAACCAGTTCTTACAGATGGTAAATGACTATCCTACAGGCCTATCTGTCACGTGCACACCATCCAATTCAGAGCCTACACCCCACCACCTCTCCTGTTGGGCTCTCGTCCTCCAGGCCAATAGTCGCCTGCCTTAATCACCCCAGGGGCAGGTACAAGGCAACTTAAAACAGTCCTTACACCCCAGGGACGCCTGGGTGCCTCAGTTGGTTAAGCATCCGATAACCGACTTCGGATCAGGTCATGATCTCGGGGTTCATGAGTTGCGTCGGGCTCTGTGCTGACAGCTTGGAGCCTGGAGCCTGCTTCGGACTCTGGGTCTCCCTCTCTCTCTGCCCCTCACCCACTATCTCTCTCTCTCTCTTTCCCCCTCTCTGAAAAATAAACATTAATTTTTTTAAAAAAATAAAAGTCCTTATACCCCAGAGACTGCAGAAATTATCCCCACTAGCCAATCCTAAGCCCGCTGACCCTAACTCACATGTACCTTCCCATGGAAACCACCATAAAAGCTCTTGCCTGTATCTCCCCGTGGCTCCCGACCGACCCTGGTGCTTCCCCATGTGGCCTGCACGGGATGGCATGTCCCCTCTTGGGAACTGTGAGAAACGAACAGTTTTCACTGGCAACTGTCTGCTGATGCGTCGGCTTCAACACACCTGAATGATAATAAAGCCTCCATTTTCTTTTTTTTTTTCAAAGTTTTTTAATGTTTATTTATTTCTGAGACAGAGAGAGACAGAGCATGAGCGGGGGAGGGGCGGGGGGGCGGGACACAGAATCCGAAGCAGGCTCCAGGCTCCGAGCTGTCAGCACAGAGCCCGACACGGGGCTCGAACCCACGGACCGCGAGATCGTGACCTGAGCCGAAGCCGGACGCTCGACCGACCGAGCCACCCAGGCGCCCCATAAAGCCTCCATTTTCAAATGGCCACTTGTCCTTTGGTCCAAGCCCTGGACAATCTACTACGACCTTCTCTGAAAACTGTGACCTCTCAGAAACTGACAGCCTGAGATAAATAGCGGGCTGAGGCATCAGATGTACCACAAGGAAAGAGAGGGAGAAAACACGTCTTGGGTGCAATCTCACGGCCATATGCTGAAGAAACCATCAGGCTACGGCATGGGGAAGAAATGAGAGGGATGTTATAGGATACTCGATGGTGTTAACATGACCCCGTCTGGGCAGTTTTACGGTGGACCCAGGTCGTGGTTGTAGCAACCACAATCGGAAAGCCCTCCTGAGTGGAATAAAGAGCCAGACCTGAGCTGGGGACGGCTGACGATCACTACGGAGCCCGCAGAAGCTTGTCAAATACGACCAGGTCGATTGCGTGTTTGTAACAAAGATGTTGCTCTGGGCTGAACGGTGTCCCCCTAAAATTCATAGGTGGGGGTCCTAATCCACCCAGCACCTCAGAAGGTGACTGCATTGGGAGACAGGGTCCTTCAAGAGTTCAGTTCAAATGAGATTATTAGGATGTCTTCCAAGCCTATAGATTAGATCCTATAGTCCTTAGAAGAAGAGGAAATGTGGATATAGACACTCACGGGGCAGGGGAAGTCAGCTGGCTACCTAGACGTCAAGGAGAGAAGCCTCGGGGGAAACAGGAAACAACCCTGCTGACCTCTGAGCTCAGATTTCTAGCCTTGCGAGTAAATAGATGTCTTTTGTTTAAGTCACCCCGACATCTATGGTACTTTGTTATGGCAGCCCCAAGCCGACTGAGGCAGTTGCCGTCCTCCTCCATTGCTTAGGCGTGCTTTGAGAAAGGGAAGGACGGGCTCTGTAGCGTGGCAGAGTGTATTTGCGTTTGTTTTTAACCCCGACTGCCAATAGACTCGCTTCCGGCCCTGAATTCACCCGGGGGTAGTGACAGGTGAAATCACCACATCAAAACACCGGCGTGAATAGTGGGTGTCTGAGCTGCAGCCCACGGAAACTCTTATCACTCCCAGCGCCCACATCCCTCGCTCACCCATCCTGCCATCCTCAAAGGTGCTTTTGAAATTTAGAAACGCTGACTCATCCATAAATTCAAAACTTGAATCGACTCTGTCGTGTGGTGGCTGTTAGATGATCAGGTTGAGCCACGAGAGCGAGCCAGAACTTTGTAGGTACATGCAGATGAGGCTGTCAGACTTGCAGATCGTTGGGAGCTCTTTAAAAGAGTATCAGAGTAAGGGAAGGCTTCAACCCTCACCCTTTCTGAATACTGAAAAGTTATCAGGGAGAGAAACTCTGTAGACGTGTCTAGCAGGACCTGTACTATCCCTAAACAAAATATTTCATATATAGCCTTATATCTTCATATATATATGTGATATATATATATATATCCTATATATAAGATATATATATCTTATATATATCATATATATATGATACATATATATAGGATATATCTTATATATGTCATATATATGAGATATATCTTATATATGTCAATATGTCATATATATGAGACATATCTTATATATGTCATATATATGAGATATATCTTATATATCTCATATATATGATACATATATATCATATATATGATATATGTCATATATCTCATATATATGATATATCTTATATATATCATATATATGATATATATCTTATATATAGGATATATATCTCTTATATATGTATATCTTATATATATCATATATATATCTTATATATGAGATAGATCTCATATATATATCTTATATATCTCATATATAATGTATATATAACATATATATCTCATATATCTTATATATATCTTACATATATATCATATATATCTTATATATAATCATATATATCTTATATAATCTTATATATCATATATATCTTATATGTATATATTATATATATCATAGATATCTTAAATATATTATCATAGATATATATATGTATCTTATCTATATCGGAAAACAGATATATATATATATACATATATATACATATATACACACATACACACACACACACACACACACACACACATATATATATACACACACACAAAGAGCATCACTCTATACCTATCACGCACATTGCTGAGAGGCTCAAATGGGAAAACCATTGTGAAAACATTCCCGGAACTCTAACTGCCAAGCAAAGGCAGGGACTCCTTACTCTTTACCAGGTCATGCCTTCAGCCGTGGGACAATAGCAACGTGAGCACCCAGAAGAAAGCATTCACGCGGAAAGCTGCCAACACTACCTCCTGCTCTGGTTTCACTTTGACTTTTCCTCTTAAGGTAAGTTTAGACTGAGGCTGGCCCCGGCCATGGTAGCATTCTGCATAACCTTTGTGAAAATACCAAAACTGAGAAACTAACATGAACACAATGTTACTAACGAAGCTACAAACTTTAATCAGCACTCCCCAGGTTTTGCACCAATGTCCTTTTTCTGTCCCAGGATCTAATCCAGACTCCCACGTGGCATTTGGTTTTCACGTCTCCTTAGCCTCCTCCCAACTGTGACGAGCCTCTCCTGCCTTTCGTGACCTTGAGACTCCGTTATTTCATGGACAGCACTTCAGATTGGATTTGCCTGCTTTCCTGTGATTGGACTGAGGTTGTGAATTATCAGGAGGGATTTTACCGAGGCGATGTGTTCTGAGTTCTCGGTGCATCACACCCAGGAGTACCTGATGTTGCCGCTTTTTATAGCAATCGGTTCTCAGCTTGGTCACTTGTTTAAGATGCTGCCTGGGGGATTTCTCCAGAAGTATGGATCCTACCAACCCATAAGCACTACTTTTGAGGAAGACTGTGCAAACATCATGCATACTTTGAGACTATGCAAATATCATGTCTCTCCTTACACTTTCATCCAGTGATTTCGCCCATCATTCAGTGAATCTTTTTTTTTAATTGAGATAGAATTGATATATAACATTGTGTTGGTTTTAGGTGTGCAACAAAATGGTTTGATATATGCGTATATTGTGCAATGATCACCACCATATGTTTAGCTAAAATCCATCACCATACCTAGTTACTTTGCTTCTTGTGATGAGAATTTTTAGGATCTGTTCTCTTAACATCTTTTAAATACGCAGTACGGTATTGCAAATGATAGTCACCATGTACCTTACATCATCAGGACGCATTTATTTTTATAACTGGAAATTTGCGCCTTGTGACCCCCTTTCAGCCATTACACCCGACCACTCCTACCCCCCTGCCTCCAGCAACCACCAATCTGTTCTCTGTATCTCTGAGTTATTTATTTTTTTCTTTTCTAGCTTCCACCTATAAGCAGGATCATACAGTATTTCTCTTTCTCTGCCTTATTTCACTTAGCATCGTGCCCTCAGGGTCCACCCATGTTATTGCAAATGGCAGGGTTTCTTTTTTTTTTATGACTGAGTATTATTCCAATATATATAAATACATATACATATATTGGAGATATGTATGTATCTCACATTTTCCTTATCCATTCTTCTGTCTATGGGTACTTAGGTTGTTTCCACTTCTTGACTATTGTAAATAATGCTGCCATGAACATGGGTCATTTTGTTGTTGTTCTATGCGTATCCTGTACATATGCCAAACTATCAGAGGAAAAACAGTGCAATTACAATTTATAATAATTTTGCTTGCAATAATTATTACTGAGGTGTTCTAATGGTGATTTTCTATTTCCCTCATTCTATTTCCTTCCACATTTGTTATTTGGAATTATTCTGCAATGAAGAGTTATCTCTTTCCTTCTTTCCTTCCTTCCTTCCTTCCTTCCTTCCTTCCTTCCTTCCTTCTTTCCTTCTCCTTCCTTCTCCTTCCTTCCTTCCTTCCTCTCCTGCAATGAAGAGTTATCTCTTTCCTTCCTCCCTCCCTCCCTTCTTTCCTCCCTTCCTCCCTCCCTCCCTCCCTTCCTCCCTCCCTCCCTTCCTTCCTTCTTTCCTTCCTTCCTCCCTCCCTCCCTTCCTTCCTCCCTTCCTCCCTCCCTCCCTCCCTTCCTTCCTTCCTTCTTTCCCTTCCTTCCTTTCCTTCCTTCCTTCCTTCCTTCCTTCCTTCCTTCTTCCTTCTTTCCCTTCCTTCCTTCCCTTCCTTCCTTCCTTCCTTCCTTCCTTCCTTCCTTCCTTCCTTCCCCTTCCTTCCTTCCTTCCTCCTCCTTCCTTCCTTCCTTCCTCATTCTATGCATTTACATTAGCATGAACTCTAGGTGTTTGTCATACTTTAAGTTTTAATTCAATAGCCTCTCTGGCCCCTGGCAGCTCCTTCGGCACTAACTCAATGTTGACCTTGCAACATGCCATCTTTGTTTCTTTCTGTTCGATTGGTTAGGTATTTGGTTGGAGTGATCTTGCGTTTTGCCTCCTCGCCCCCGGAATGTGGATAGTTTCTAGAAGCTGAGAATGGCAAAGAAATGGATTCTCCTCCTCTTAAGTCTGCAGAAGGAACCAGCCCTGCCGACCCGTTTTAACTTTCTGGCTTCCAGAACTGGAAGAGAATAAATCTGCCCGGAGACGCTTTAAGATAATCTGTGATAATTTGCTAGAGCAGCGGTAGGAAACGATTACGGCATATAGGCTCCATGACCTCTGATGGCCACAACGCTTTGGTCACTTGTTGTCTGTGAGTCATCAGGAGGATTTAGAGTTGGGATTTCATGTGGCAGAAAGACATCTGCCCTGGTGACAGCATGAGGAAGCCAGCTCCAACCACAATGGTGTCCAATGGGAAGAGACTCAAAAACCCTGCGGTGCGGTGGGGGCACCATCCAGGAAGCCATCTAAGTGTTTCCACAACAGAAAGTCTGTGCTGCTCACGGCATTGCATTCCTGGTACCTTTCCCTCCTGCAGCACACACAGGGCCCCTATGCAACCTCCAAAGAGGAACTTGGAATTGAACGCCAGCCAAGACCCAGAAGAGGAATGCATACCTATTCTATTTTTTCCCCCCTGTCACCACTGCTGCGTCTTTTAACCCTTCCCAGTGTAGCAGGATTCTCGCACAGAGGGTCATGACCCTGAGGCTTTTCTTTCCAGGAAGCAACTTTATTCCTGGGGGCACTGGCACCGTTCAGGTGGGTTCCTACCCGAAGAACTGAGACCTGAACACCACGTGGCATAGTCAGATATATAGAGATGTTTTTTGTCTCCCATATAGGGTAACACACAAACATGCAGGCTGATGAAATGGTCTGAAGTTACAAGGTCCTGAGCAATGTCTAGCAAAGGTTACAGCCAGGTTGCCTTGAGGGTTTGTTCTTTGTTTGTTTGCTTGTTTGTTTGTTTTAACATTCCTTAGGGAGGGGACATTCCTTTTTTTTTTTTTCAAATTCCTTTGGGAGGGGACTCTGCCACACCGGGGCAAAGAACAAAACCCTGCAGGTGGCTAAGCTAACAGAAGAAGACTTTGGAGGTTCTCCAGATTGTCAGCTCTGCCTCCTAACAGCTTTTCAACACTTGGGTAGGGAGGGAAAAGGGAAAAGACTTTTCCCAAATCCTTCTGAGGTCCAGACTTCCATGTAACGCCAACTTGCCTCATTGGATGCCTACCGCCTCTGAGATCCTGTGTTTGCTTTTTTTTTTTTCTTTTTTAATTTATTTTGAATGAGAGAGAGAGACAGAGAGAGAGAGAGAGAGAGAGAGAGAGCGAGCATCCCGGGCAGGCTCTGCACGGTCAGCGCAGAGCCCAATGTGGGGCTCGAACTCACAAACTATGAGATCGTGACCTGAGCCAAAAGTCAGATGCTTAACAGACTGAGCCACCCAGGCGCCGTCCCCCCCTCTCCCCCCCCCCCGCCTTTTCTCCTCCCTGTGTTCGCTTTTGCTTTAAGATCTGTTTGTATACATTGGGATATATAAATTCCCAGAGTTTCAATACTGTTTCACCAAATGTACAACAAGAGGAAATAAAAGTAACAGATCCACGAGGACTGATTCTGGAGGCAAGAAATTCTTCAGAGAACGGAATCAGCTTGCCTTCGTTTTTGTCTTCATGTTGCAGAATTTCCTCTGCCTTTAAACAGACCGGGGGCTGTTCGCTGTTAAAGATCAGATCAGTGGTTTGATGTGGTTCAACAGCGTGCCCGACATCCACGCTGATACCCTTTGCCTGTTTCAAAGGCAAAGTGAGTGGTTCTAATTCCCATTCGTGCACTGAGAGATCAAATATGAATACTTCCTGAGGAAATGAGACTAAAACAGGCAGCCCAGAGATGCTTCTAAGCCCCAATTATATTCCATTTTCAGGTTGTGTTCTCCTTCTTAAAATGATAGAAAATTGTGGAGTGTTTCTAATCTTTGCAGCTTGGATTGAATCCATCTTTCGTGAATTGTGTTAAAGTGGTCTTGCATTAAGAAGGGCTTTCAAAATAGCCAAGTAGCTGGTGAGGTTGGGTTGAGACTTGGTCAATTGGAAAATGTTTTGGTTCACCAAAAAATGTCACCCAGTCCAGTCAAAAGCCAAATGTATCAGTTCTGAGTTCGACGGATTTATTTCTATTTCCTTCCAAATCTCCCTTCAGATGGAGAGGAGAGCAGCATTTATTAAATATGCCAAGTGTTCTATGCATGTTGGTATTTTGCACATTCATCTCACAAGTGCAAGAGAGACCTTCTCTTCCTCCTTTTTTAAAAAATATTTATTATTATTATTATTTGAGAAAGAGGGAGATAGCGTGCATGCATGCACGTATATGGGGGAGGGGTGGGGGGGGAGAGAGAGAGAATCTTAAGTAGTCTTCACGCTTAGCAGGGTCCCTGATGTGGGGCTCAATCCCTCGACCCTGGGGTCATGACCCGAGCCGAAACCAAGAGTCAGATGCTCATCTGACTGAGCCACCCAGGTGCCCCTTCTTCCTCCTTTTCAATGTTAGGAAACAGAGATGCTTTTTTTTTTTTTTTTTTTAAAGAAATTGTTGTGTTCTCCAGGAGAACCAGGATGTAAGTCCAGGCATGACGAAGAGGTAAGGAAAACAACAGGCGCTTTGGAACGGATTTAGAACATTTGCACGACCATCTATTAGCTCTATGGCTTGAGAAACTTCTTTTGGGACACTTATTAAATGGAGATAACGATATGTATCTTGTAAGGCGATGTGTGCAATAGGTATGTTAAGTGCCAGGCCCCTATACGTATTCCATGAATGATAAATGGTATTATTCACTCGATAATTGTTGGCCACCTCTTAATTGTCAAGCGCTGGTACTCCATGGTATACAATGGCCGCCATTTTTAATTGGGTTTCCTCACCTAAAACAATACAATGGATTCTTCCACTATAGCTAATATTTGCAGAGAAACTCCTATGTGTAGAGACAGTGTTTTATTTATTTATTTATTTATTTATTTATTTATTTTTTCAACGTTTTTATTTATTTTTGGGACAGAGAGAGACAGAGCATGAACGGGGGAGGGGCAGAGAGAGAGGGAGACACAGAATCGGAAACAGGCTCCAGGCTCCGAGCCGTCAGCCCAGAGCCCGACGCGGGGCTCGAACTCACGGACCGCGAGATCGTGACCTGGCTGAAGTCGGACGCTTAACCGACTGCGCCACTCAGGCGCCCCTAGAGGCAGTGTTTTAGGGGCTATCCAAGGCATAAGGGTAACGTTGCCAAACCATAAAATGACCCTGGTCCATAATGATCCTATCGTATTGGTGCAGACCTTCCCAGGAAGGCAATGTATGGGTCACTGATGAGTCTTCAAAGTCAAACACAGGTCGTCTTGAGGACAGCAATAGACTTGCCAACGGGTGTTTAGCTCGCATAGCTTCAGAGAATCAACATCCAGGTTCTCATCCTACATGTATATTCTTTGTTAAAACAACAACAACAACAACAACAAACTCTTTTAACTGGGAATTCACCTGCAGTGGAGGTGACGTGGTTTCTGTCCTCACGTTCCCCTAAAAAGTCACCTTGCTCACATTGTGCAAAAGACAGACACACGTCTCACCCATCACCCTTCCCACAAAACTGCATTTCTTCATGGGGGGTGGGGGGGGCGGGTGGGGGGGGAAACTTCTGGGGTTTTGAACAAAGGAGAATTTAAAACGTTGGTCTCGAGGTTGGAAAAGGACAAGCTCTAACAACGGAAAAACAAGTCCTTTTGCAAATTCGGTAGTTGCTGATTCTTTTCTTTCAGTTTGAGGACTCCATTACATTGTGAACAGGCAGATCATTAAAATTAGTTTCTGATAGTATATCAAAATGCATGCTTCGCAGAGAACCCAAAAAAATTGAGTTGTCCTTTTTTGTTGTTGTTTTTAAAATTCTGCTCCCATGAACTCATTTAAGGACATGAGTTTTCTCAGCATCTCAATAAATAAATATTGAAAGTGAATAAATAATGTATCAAACTATTTTCGTTGAAGGAATAAGCAATATTTATTCATAAATACACGACCTACACGAAAACTTTCCTTTCTATCTCATCAAGATGTGATTTCCATTAAAATCTTTATGTTTGGAAATGATCACAATATGCGATATATTTCTATTGTCTGGGTAAATAGGATATAATAATAATTACACTATTTGTAGCTCAGTTCACATTAGACAAAATAAATCTTGGACCATGAAAAATCAAAACCAATTTCAGTTCGTACACCAAAGGAAAAGGGAAGCTTCCGACGTCGTCTAGGAACAGACCTTGGCGTTGTCCGAGAACCGGTCCAAGGACCGTCCCGGAGCTCACAGCCAGACCACGGTGTCCTCCTGGGGGACATCAGCAATCCACAGACATCAGCCAGCATCCGACTGGCGTCTGATGCTCTGTGCTCTGTGACTGTGACGCAGGGAGACAAAACAGCCACAACAAACAAACAAAACACAAAGACTTCGGAATCGTATCTAAGCACAGACGAAACCAAAGTGTCTTAGTTCAAGCCACTAGACTGAAAATACTGCAGAATGGGTGGCTTAAATGGCAAACATCCTTTTCCCATCTCACAGTTCTGGATTCTGGTAAGCTCAAGATCAAGGCGCTGGTGGATCCAGTGTCTGGTGGGGACCCGCTTCCAGGCTCCGCAGAAGGGGCTAGGGAGCTCCGTGGAGGCGCTTCTAGAAGGGCACAGATCCCATTCAGGAGGACTCCACCTGCACGACCTAATCACCTCCCAGAGACCTCGCCTTCCCATACCATCACATTGGGAATTAAGACTTTTGGGGGACAGGGTCGATAGCCCAAAGTTATCGTGGACACAATGATAGTACCACACATTACCCTCTCCCAGCTAATAGGAGTGACTGGTGCCTCTTTTCCGATTATTACTTTAGCCCCGCTCTTCTCTTCTAGGTGAGGTTTCCATAAAAGGAGACTTCCAGAGAAGAATTATGAAGACGGCCAATCACGGACTTGGCCCCACTTCCCGACAGCATTCGAGCTAGAGGGAAGTCTGCTTGGCACAGCTCCCGCCCGTTACTTAACCGGAGTCCAAATCCCGTATTAAAGCCTTTCCACCATCTTACAGAGGCACCCAATGCTTCCCCATGGGGTAAATTCTCCCTTGTCGCAACGAGCCAGACCTATAAGCGTACCCCTGTGGTGTTCGGCTGGGGGGCACTGACAGAAAAGGAGGTGCCCCCAAGATCCAGCCCCAGTCCTCACTGTCCTGGATGGAAACCGTGGACCCGGTGCTGGCATTCACATCCGAGACCTGCTGCGTCTCTAACGTGTTTGAGGTGCCCCCCCCCCCACGTACATGACCTAGAGATAAGTTCATGCCACATCGAGCTCTGATATTTTGTTAAATATCCCAGCATTCCGGGGTTTAGCTTGTGTATTTGATCATATTTACCCTGCACTTTGATGAAATTGTTCTCCAGTCTTCTAACACCTGCTCCTGGTCTGTCTGCTTGCCTAGAGTCTTAGAGAGCCTTGTTTGTCTCTAACAGGAAATGGCTACCGGGAGATGTATTAGTGAGGGTTCGACCAGAAATAGAACAAGTAGGACCTGTCTATAATAGATTTATTGCAATGAATCGGTGAGGCAAGTCCAAAGTCCGGAGTGCAGGCCATCAGGAAGCAGGCTGGAACTCTCAGCACATGCTGAAGCTTGTATCCACAGAAAATTCTTCTTCGGAGAAGCCTCAGCTCTGTTTTTGAGACTCTTCAACTGCTTGAATCGGGCCCATTCAGATTATGGCGAATAACCTCCTTCACTTAAAACGACTGATGATGGGCTGGGATCGTGTCCACAAAACCTCTTCATGGCAATATCCAGGTTAACGTTCGACCGAATAACCAGGGACTGGATTGTGGCCTGGCCGGATTGACGCACGGCATTGGCCATCCCGGGCAAAAGTTGGGAACGGGGCTGATCAGTCTGTCCCCAGGCTGGGCCCGGGGACTGAGGACTTCACTGTGTTCCCTGGCACTTGGCATCTTGTTTCAGACCAACTTTGATCTGGATCACCATTCTCAAACCAGATAAGGACATTCCTTCAGGTCTGTGTTGGTGCTTCTGAGAACTGTGTTTATTTTCATCTTCTGAGAATCAGGAGTTTTGGTCTACTTCCTGATGATGGCTGGGTGAGGACCGCCTTCGGCCAGGACCCAGAGCCACAAAGCTAAATCAGCCCCTTCTGATGGATTCCGGAAGCTCTGAGGCTCTCCTCCATCTACACTGCACCCCTACCCCGTTTACACTGTTATCTCCCCTATATCTACACTCTGCTTCCCCACTGTCTATGTTATGTCTCTCTCCCATCTACACCCTGTTTTTTTCCCACCTACACTGTGCCTCCTTGCGTCTACACGGCGCCCTGCTCTGTCTACACTGTGTCTTTCTCCCATCTACACTGTTACCTCTCCTCTCTCTCCACTGTGCCTCTCCCCTGTCTATTCTGTGCCTCCCTCCCATCCACACTGTGTCTCTCTCTCTCTCTCTTTCCAGTCTACACCATGCCTCTCCCAGACCAAACCCACTTCCTCTCGCTTTCTCGCTGTAATGCTAACTTGTGTGGCTCTGTCGTTAACTGTGCCATTTCACCAGGGACCGCTCAACATGGCAGTGGCCACTTTGGGGAGCTTTGGGCGGGGAGAAGAGTATTCATTTGGAAGGTAGCTTCGAACAAGAAATCCTTGAGAGGGGATTATCTGTCTTGATTGTCTAAAAGAGGGAGCGTTTTGTTTAACCCAGAAGTCATGCCTCCGCCATTTCAGCCCTTGGGAGTTCGTGACTGCCGACTGGCTGATTGCTTGGGCTGAGAAAACTGTCCCGTGCCCAGAAGTTACATCAAACCCAGATGCATGCCACCCTCTCTGAACACACACGGCAAACTCCAGGTTTTCTTTTGCATCTAGACTTACTGTCCTCTCTCTGTAGAGGAGACATGATTAGCATTTTATAATGATAACTTTGTATTTGCCTGGAGCTTGCTTCCTCTTGTTGGTGTCTGTCTCTCTGTCTCTCTTTGTCTCTGTCCCTCTCTGTTTCTATCTCTTTCTCTCTCTCTGTCTCTCTTTCTCTCTCACTGTACATCTCTCTCTCTCTCTCTTTCTTTCCCTCTCTCTCTTGGGGAAAGAGAGGTTAAAGATTTAAAACAAAACTTTGCTCAGTTGCTAAGTCAGCAGTCCAGGAATATCTAGTCCAGATAAACACCCAACAATGTCTAAAAAGAAAGAAGTGATTATGCGGTGTTTTTCTTTGTGGACCCCCCCAAAGTATATTTATATAATACCCTTTGCTATTACAGCTATGAGGTTAGGGGAAAAATGGCTTTAGCTCTAAGATAAAACAATACTTTGGGGCATGAGTCAGTCTTCAAACATGAGTTGACCCTGTAAAAATACCTTCCAGCGCAAAATTTTACTGGTGTAAGTACGGAATTAAATGTCTCCTATTTCAACTTTCTAAACTGCCTACGTTGGTTTTACGAGTTACTTCAGTTACCACTGTCTCCATAGCTTGTTTAAAATTAAAAATTTATACACATCAAATTACGTTCGTAAAAATGAAATGATGATGATGGATGTGTCTTTAAAGGGTTGAATTTTATGCAACTCTTGCAATACCACAAATCATAAGGACTTAGTGTATGAGCCAAGTTATATTTTTCAGAACCATAACTAATTTTAAGACTTTAGACAAATCTTTGAATTAATTAACAAACAATCTTTGGATGCTAGGGCAGTTTTTAATTAAGAAACAAGTACAAAACACTGGTCATTAAGGTTTCTTTTATATATTTTATTTATTTTTGAGAGACAGAGCGCGAGCGGGGGAGGGGCAGAGAGAGAAGGAGACACAGAATCTGCAGCTGGGTCCAGGCCCTGAGCTGTCAGCACAGAACCTGATGCGGGGCTCGAACCCACGAGTGTGAGATCGTGACCTGAGCGGAAGCGGGACACTCAACCGACTGAGCCACCCAGGCCCCCCCAAAAACACTGGTCATTAAACATAATTTATCCTGACCTCTTAAATGACAGTAGATTACCAAACTGTTTTTGTTGAGCAATTGTAACAGTTTTATAGCAATTGCCTTTCGATGATATTATATATTTACATTTCTTTATTCATTTATTTTTTGTTATCAAAATTATTAAAACGATGTGATAGGAGTGCTCGTTTATTTAAAAAGAGACAGTTCCTGATTTTCTAGTTTTCTCTTTTGTCTGGAGTAAGGAAACCTCTTTGGGGAAGTATTCACGCCTTTTTCGAACCTTCTAGACACATTTTTGTGTTTCTGATGTATATCTGTTTATTGATGGATCATGCTGGATCCATGATGGATCGTACATCAATATATATATATTTATATGGTGTATACACATATATATATGTATATATATATATTTATATGGTATATATATATGTATATATGTGGTATATACACATATCATAAGAGGTGAATGGTTTGGGTTAATCCTTGACTTAAATGATTTAAAACCCACAAGGATTTAGGGGCGCCTGGGTGGCGCAGTCGGTTAAGCGTCCGACTTCAGCCAGGTCACGATCTCGCGGTCCGTGAGTTCGAGCCCCGCGTCGGGCTCTGGGCTGATGGCTCAGAGCCTGGAGCCTGTTTCCGATTCTGTGTCTCCCTCTCTCTCGGCCCCTCCCCCGTTCATGCTCTGTCTCTCTCTGTCCCAAAAATAAATAAACGTTGAAAAAAAAAAATTTAAAAAACCCACAAGGATTTCCTGAGCACAACGGGAACCCTTGGAAAATGGACACCGAATTGATTCGTTCCTGTTGTGATAAATGATACTTATATTCCCAAAAGAGTGGGTGCCCCACTGGGACTGTACTTCGGAAGCAATTATCAGGCTTATACCTGCCTACTTCACTCTAATGTACCTATGAGTTTGGGGGTAATTACCAGAGACTACGAGATATTTAAAACAACCACCCCTCTCAGGAACCTCCAGCATGAGGTAAACACAGGGCACTCCAGGAGGCCAGACTGATGCCCTCTTCATGCAGACCCTCCTGATTGCAGTTCCCACAGTGATCTGAAACTTGTCATGGACCCCAGCAGATGTCGTAAATAACACAGCATCTTCCCTGGGTACCCAATAAATGAGTCTAAATTCATTAGCCAGACTTACCATGGACAATCACGTAGCATCTGATTTCCTCAAAGCTTGAGGCCCTTGTGTAAATACTACAGGGCAAGTTTCAAGACTGGGCGAAAAGAAGAAACCACCTGAGTCTCTAAACACAGGCCCTGCTGGATGCTGGGATATGTTTTCCTTGCCTGGGGTTTACGGTCTAGGCCTCTTGCTTTGAGACCTGTTACAAGGACTAATAATCACGTGCTTTCCGGGAACTGCCTGGGTTACAGTTGGCCGAGGTGTCGGGTCCAGAGTCCTAAATGTTCCTGGGCAGCCACTGGCCCATCAGAGGGTTCAACAACTCATTTTACAACAGAGAAAATGGACTGACCCTAGTCTGACTACAGACAAGGTTCAGGAGACACCCTCTTGACCGCGAGCAGCAGAATCTCACGTCGCGAATTAACATCCTGCGGTCTGACTTCATCTGTCCTTGCCTAAAAGAAGGGGCCAAGAAAGCACAAAGTCCCAGGTAAGAGGATTCCGTACCATTAGAAGCCTTTACCCTGCACACCACCATCCACATAAAATTAAGATAACCCATCATAAAATTGCCCCCACTTCCGAGAGCATCCAATCCAGAGTGAAGCCAAGCTACCCTAAGCGTTCCCCCAATTACTTAAAGTTCAAGTCGTGTAATAAACCCTATCAAGCACCCTCGTCCTCAGATGTCCAATGGTTCCCCGTGGTGTGTGCTCTCCCTCGTTTCAATGAATAAACCTGATTTGTTCAATTACAAGCACGTTCTGATTGGCCTTTGGCTGGAGGACATTTACAGTACGAATTTTTGCTGCAGCGAAAGATAGTAAGAGAACTAATAAAAGTCTTTCAAGCCCAAACTATTATATTAGGATAAAATCCTGTGTGGGGGATAGAGATCAGATTGGAAATACAGGCTTAGTAAGGGAAATCTTAAATGTTCTCACCGCTAAAGGAGGGTTTGTTTGCACATTTTAAAAATAGATGATGCAGGGGCACCTGGGCGGCTTAAGTCGGTTGAGCGTCCGACTTCGTCTCAGGTCATGATCTCACGGTCTGTGGGTTCGAGCCCCGCGTCGGGCTGTGTGCTGACAGCTCGGAGCCTGGAGCCTGCTTCGGATTCGGTGCCTCCCTCTCTCTCTCCCCTCCCCTGTTCGTGTTCCGCCTCTGTCTCTGTCTCTCTCAAAAATAAACATTAAAAGATAAAAAAATAAAAAAAAATAGATGATGTCATGTTTCAGTGTTACGATATGTAGATTCCACTGGATACTTTCATTCTATTTTTATTTTTTTAAGTTTCTTTATTTATTTTGAGAAAGAGAGACAGACAGGCAGAGAGAGAAGGAGGGAGAGGGAATCCCAAGCAGGCTCTGAACTGTCAGTGCAGAGCCCGATGCAGGGCTCAAACTCACAAACCGTGAGATCATGACCTGAGCAGAAACCAAGAATCGACCGAGCCCGACCGAGCCACCCGGGCATCCCATCTATTGGATACTTTTAAAAGAAGGTAGTGATTGTTGTGTTTTATTTACTTATTATTATTATTATTATTTTTTTTTTTTTTTGGTTGTCAACTGATCTTTTATTAAAATAGTTTCCTTTGTAGTTCTTAATCTTAACTAGCTGGACATTCCACTGCACCACTATTGATGTCATCTATGATGTCATGAGGGTGGCGGCCATCAACATTGCAGCCCACAGATTGGGCGGTCCCCAGAATCTCTTTAATGGTTCCAGAGAGTTCCCTGGCTAACGATCGGTGCCTCATCTGTCGGGCAATGTTGACAATCTCATCAAAAGTGATGTTTCCACTGTGCTTAATGTTTTTCTGCTTCTTTCTGTCCCTTGGCGGTTCCTTTAGGGCTTTGTATTATTATTTTTTAAGTAGGCTCCATGCCCAGGGTGGGGCCTGAC
This sequence comes from Lynx canadensis, assembly GCF_007474595.2. Lineage (NCBI taxonomy): Eukaryota > Metazoa > Chordata > Mammalia > Carnivora > Felidae > Lynx > Lynx canadensis. The sequence goes on along the minus strand of NC_044318.1, from coordinate 29,267,122 downwards.
CCTGAGATCAAGAGTCACATGCTCCCGTGGCTAAGCGGCCAGGTGCCCCGTAACGGTTTTATTTTCTAAATGAAATGTTTACCATTCACTGGAAATAATGCCTTTTGCACTCGGGTATACTCGCGATGAAAATATTTAGATATGAATTTAAACATGGGCCAAAGATGATAAAGAAACAGCTTATCCACAATAAGTCAGTAGGGCAGGTCAATAATTGAAGAGAGTTTAGAAAGTGAAAGTCTCCCCACCCGGCTTAATTAAGCAGCGGCTCTCGCTGGGGAGATTTTCGAATCCGCATTCATTTCAACTTGGTCTTTTTGAAGTTTGCTGAATCAGAACCACCAGGCTGGTCCGCACCGGCCGTGCTGCCCTATTGCAAGTTCTCCTGTCCCTGCCTTTGGTTCCGGAAGGCCCCTCCTCCCTGAGGACCATGGCGAACTCCTCGTGTGTAACAAAAAGCCTGTGGGTTTAGTGTATTTGGACGTGGGGTATGGTGGTCCCCCAGAAGGTGTTTGCTGAGCCCCCTCTCTCCTTCCTTCCTCCGGAAGACGCTGAGAACACAAACATCTCGTTTTAAATTTGAAGTCTGGGTGAAAGAGGCATCGCAGTTTTTTGTTGTTTTTTTTTTTTTTTTCCAAAATTGTCTCAGGGGAGTCACAAGCAGAAAGGTTTAACGACCCTGTTCTGGTCCGCAGGCTGTTTTACCTGCCACGATGGGCCCGGATGCAGCACGGTGTCTGACAGGTAAGAGGTCCTCTGCAGGCCGGTGGTGTAGGACCGAATGGAGTCATTAATGAGCAATTAGCATGGGCGCTAATGAAGATGGTGAAGGGATAAAGGAGGAGATGCAGGGGCTGGGACGGGGCGCAGGGTGGGGGAGAGGTGCTCATCCAGAGACACACAACAGAGGTGTAGACAGGGATGTCTGTAGCAAAAGAAAAGAATCATTGCCTCTTCCCACCGAATAAAATCAGGGGGCACTTCATTGGCTAGCTGAGTCCTTGAGAAAAGTTGTTTATGTACATCCTTTCTGAATTCTCTCCTCCCCAAGCGTTTTCTCTTTAATGCAGTCAACACAAGGCTTTTGTCCCCTCCCCCCGCCATTGTCACTGGACCGGCTCTTGTTTGGGGCATTCATGGTCTCCCCAATTGCTGGGTCCAGGGGTCAGCACTCATTCCCTTTCTCACCTGACCTATCAGCAGCATCTGACATGAATCTTTACTTCCTCCTTTTGGCTTCTAGAACGTTCTCTCATGAGTCTGCTGCCACCCGTTGTAGCTCCAACTTCCGAGTCGCTCATGCTTCGAGAACGTTCTCTCACAAGTCTGTTTCTACCTGGTTTTAGCTCCAACTTCTCAGTCGCTCGTGCTTCTAGAACATTCTAGAATGTCTAGTTAGCTTCTACCCATTTTAGCTCCAACTTCTAGGTCCCCCACGCTTGTTGCTCCTCACTTTTCTCCATCTGCACATGTCCACTGTCAGAGTTCATTCCTAATACCTGCTTTCCTTCTCTATGTGTGATCGTTTCCGTGGTGATCTCATCTGCTCTGGGGGCGGAAAATACCTCCAATCACTGACAACTCATGAGTATCTCCGGCCCAGACATCTCTGAACTCCAGACGTTTGTCCATCTGTCCCCTTGATCTCCCTACTTCAATGTCCAGCTGAATATATCACAAAATGATGTCTGCAACAGAACTCATGATGTCTTTGTTTCCTTCCTCCCATGGTCTTGCTTTCCTCACAGTTTTCTCCAGTTAAGTAAATGTCAACTCCATCCTTGGTATTGTTCAGGCTAAGAATCTTCGAGTGATCACCGAGGCTTCTCTTTCTCTCCCCACCCATCGAATCCTCCATCGAGTCCTTGTGCTCTGTCTTCATAACATAATCAAAATCCACACATTCTTCCGATCACGTCTGCTGCCATCTTGTTCCAAGCCACCCTCGCCTCCAGTCTGTGTGATGGCAGAAGCCCCTCAAACCCTGTCTCGCTGCTTCTGCCTTTATGCCGCAGATTATTCAAGACCTGTGGCTAGCCGCTGACTCGAAGGATCCCCAAATTCTCTGTGGCTGAACACAAACACGTTTTATTTCTCACCCGTATCTCGGTCTCACGAAAAGAATATGGTGGTCTTTGAAGTACTGATTTAGGTGCTCGGTTGTTTTCACCTGGTGGCTCTATTTTGTGACTCCATGTTCTCCCTGACATCCTACCATAGGGAGGTGGGATGACATTAGACCAGAGCACATAAAGAAGACCGACCAATCATGGACTCATCTTGGCCTTGCACCACACACTCATATTCTGTTGGCCAGAATGAGTCACGTGACCCGTCCAATCGCAAGGAAGACCAGGAAATGTGGCGGCACACCCAGAGGCTCTGGGTGGGCATTCGTGTCTCCTCCCGTGCCCTCATTGCATTGTGCTCCCCGCACAGGAACCGAAGATGATGCCTGTCACGTTCCCAAATACTCACAACTTTCCCGATTCACAAGGAGAGATTGCTTTTCATCCAGTTACCGCCCCAATCACTTGGTCGCCCTTCAGCTCTGCGCCCCCTGAATTAAATCTATTGGCGCTCCTGGTGATGTTCTCTGGAGTGGCGTTGTTGTTTTGCCTCACTGTCTCTTTTCCACTTTCTTTGGCAACGGCATCTTAATAATCCTGTGAGGCACCGTCCCTCCTTTACCTAGCAATGTATATGCAAAAGCAAATGAAGTCCCAGGATGCCATGCGACCAGTTATTACATCACTCTCTCACCGTTCCATATGGAACGCTATTGTTGGCCACGGTGACGTGGCCATCTATTAGGTTTTTCCAGTTCAGCATTTATTTTCCTCTATTCTGGCAACAGTTCCTGGGGAAACATGCACTCTCATGATGTGAGTCCAGTTTTGGCCAACGTGACCCGGCTGCTCTAACAAAAGGCCATAGACTAGGTGGCTTACGAACGACAGGAATCTATTTCTCGCGGTTCTGGAGGTTGGGAAGTCCAGGGTCAGGGTGCTGGCAGATTCACTGACTGATGAGGACTCGCTTCCTGGTCCATAAATGGCCACCTTTTCGCTGTTAGCCCCCCTCACATGGTGGAAGGGAGCTCTCTGAGGCCTCTTTTATAAGGACACTAATCCCACTCCTGAGATTAATTCATGAAACTAGTCACCTCCCAAGGTCCCCATCTTCAGATCCCATCACAATGGAGGAATACGTTTCAACATATGAATTTTGGGGAAACACCATCATTCAGCTTATAGCACCCCTTTTTAAAAAAATGTTTAACGTTTATTTATTATTGAGAGACAGAGAGAGACAGAGCATGAGCATGGGAGAGGCAGAGAGACGGGGAGACACAGAATCCAATGCAGGTTCCAAGCTCTAAGCTGTCAGCACAGAGCCCGATGTGGGGCTCGAACTCACAAACCGTGAGATCATGACCTGAGCCAACCAACTGAACCACCCACCCCTCATTTAGCCACATGAATCAGCTAGAGCTGACTCCAACCCCAGGCTCTAAGATTGGGCATGAGAACCAAGGAAGACCATTTTTCATTCATTTAATAAGTATTTTTGAGTATCTACTATGTGCCAAGCACAGTCCCAAGTTCTGAAGAGATTGCAACACACATCGCAGACAAAACCCCAGCTCAGGGGAGGATTCAGGCCACGTTCTGTGTGCCTGTGGGTTATTTGCCCCTTCGAGGAAACCCTACGTGAAATCCGGCCAACACCAAGGAAAGTACAGCTGAGATTTGCAGTGAGGCAAATCCCTTTGAGCACCTGATTCCAGCAAGTATGAAGCCAAATCTAGACTTTTCTACTCTGGGAGCCATAAATGCCTTTTTACTCCAATCACTTCGAGTTGCGTTTTGTCCCTTTCAGCAGAAAGAAATCCTGCCACACTGCCCATTAGGGATGATGCAGAATTCCGTGATGTAATGCCTAGAAAGCAGGCCATCGACGCCAGCCTCGGTGAGAGCACTTCTTTGCACATCAGCACAAATACGTGGAAATTAAGTGAAAAATATCCTCACTGGACACAATCAGGAGGAAGTGAGAACAGAACCTTCCTTGAATTTTAACTAAAGACCTCCAAGTCCTGCCCACCCCACCATTTTACAGAAGGCCAAGGGAGACTTTAATTACCTTCCGCACAGAACAAAGAACGCGGGGTAGAAATACCATGAGGGAGGGATGGCCTCTTTTACTTCAGATGCTGCCTTAGAAGGTAATACGAAGAACAACCTCTAAGTGCATGTCGACAACATACCTGTAAATATGAATACAGTGCTTTAAAATACTTGCCACGAGGCGCCTGGGTGGCTCAGTCAGTTAAGTGTCCGACTTTGGCTCAGGTCACGAGCTCGCAGTTCGTGGGTTTGAGCTCCGCGTCGAGCTCTGTGCTGACCGTTCAGAGACCAGAGCCTGCTTTGGATTCTGTCTCCCTCTCTCTCTGCCCCTCCTGCTCACGCTCTGTCTGTCTCACAAAAAAAAAAAAAAAAAAAAAAATTAAAATACTTGCCATGGATATTAATTTGTAACTCCAAGGTGACAATTTACTCATCAGACCTAGAAAGGAGAAGGGATTAAACATTTCATCCACACATTCAATTATTTATCAACCCACCTTTTCTTTCGGATTTAAAACATCTGAGCAGGCATCAGCTCAGGAAATAACTTGGTGCCGGTTACACTTTTCTGCCCTTGCTGAGGTTATTTGGCAAGCCGGTCCTTAAATCTGAACTAAAGTACTCAGTTCGTTAAAATACGTACAGCTATCGCAAGAACGGATGTTATTTCTTCGCATCACTCTTAGAAAATACGCGGTGTGCCGACCGCCCTCGTCAAGAAAGCTGCATTTAAGCAGCCTGTGTCAAAAGACCACAAAAGATCACAATTTACATTTTGACCCAGTTCCTTTCTCAGTCTTCATTAGAGAGAACCACACCAGCAGGTCCGCTGTCGCCAAAAGGGACGTCGGTCTTCTCCATTCCCCTTTACCAGGGCAAATTCAGCTGTATTTCCCCGGAGCCATGCAGTTATTAACGTGACGAGTACCCACAGGTCGGATAATAAATGATTATGGGCCATACGTGGTATCACCAGTAGAGTGTCTTAGCATTGAAAAACCCGATCATGACTTCTGAAAGACAAAGAGGTCTAAGAGGAGTCAACGGCGGGGAAGAGGGGGTGGGGGGGCGGGGACAAGCTTACGAAAAGGTGGAGAATCGGTAAAATAGTTATGCGGAGCTGCCCTGCTGACACGGATGAGAAATTGCTGGAAAAAGACACAGCCGGGAGCCTGGGAAGCCCAAAGCTTCTCCCAGGTGTAGTTATCAACATGCTAAGATGCCGGGTTAGGTGCCAGTGAGCTGGGGCATCCCACCTCGTCACAAAGAAAAATGAGTTTCGCCACGTTGGCCTCGCCGTGCCCAGCCAAGTGTGGCCACCGTGGCACCTTCCGTGGCCCGTGCAGACCCCCATGGTGAAAAGGTTGGCATCCGCCATGTAAACAAATTATCTTCAACAAAGGGGTTTACAAACGCCGGCTAATTAGTTGAAATTCCCCAAAGCCTTCCGCTGTTTTTAATTCAATAACACGGTGTAAATTTTCCAGTTAGAAAAAGCCTAATAGGAATTGGCAGAAAGCTGGGTAATTGATATTGTTAGCCACCGCCGCACCAAGCGCCCCAGAGTTATTGTTTGCCGGTGAGCGGGATGGCGGTGATTTCCGGAGAGGATAAGGCATGGAGTGGAATGAATTAACAATATAAACCGTAGACAGCTGGTGCTCAATAGCCTCTCTGTGGGCTCAGCCTCTAGCTGAGAAAAAATTGAAAGGACATATAAATAGACCTACCTCTCTCCGGCTTGGATTATAACAAAGCATCATAGCAACCGGCCCAAATGGCCAGCTTGGAAACCATCGCGAAACCATTGCTGTGGGACATCAGCAAATCGCTGACGGTCCCTGAGCCTTGCTTTCACGGTCAGTACCGACAAAGGTCTCTGGCCTCTGGACTCTTACTGGCCACGCGTGGAATCATTAAGAGAGGGGACATGAGGGGCTCAGGCGGCCGAGGGTCCTACTCTTGACTTCGGCTCAGGTCGCGATTTCGCGGTTCGTGAGTGGGAGCGCCGCATCGGGCTCCCCACATTGTGGAGCCTGCTTGGGATTCTCTCTCTCCCTCTCTCTCTCTGTCTGTCTCTCTCTCTCTCTCTCTCTGCCCCTCCCCCGCCTGTACTCTGTCTCAAAATAAATAAGCAAACATTTAAAAAAAAAAGAGAGAGAGAGATTGGGGACATGAAACCGTCTAAGCATGGAGGGAGGGTCTCAGAAGAGGAGAGTGGGGAAAACCTAATGGAAACTGTATCTTTTCCCATCATGACCAAGCCCAGTCCACACTTCTTAAATTCGGGTACATAGACCCCAAGTGTATCTGGTCACGTGGGAGGCAGGAGGCTGAAACTGCAGAGTGAATGTGGCCAATGTTCTTGAAGCACCAATTTGGCCTGCCAAATCCGATGAGATATAACCCTCATTTGCTGTTATTTTCAGATTTTCAAAATATTCTAAAAACAATAACGCATGGCCTTAAAGTCACATAAAACTAAAAGACCTTCCTTAAAGATATCAGATCCCTCTCCCATCCCACGGAAGCAACCGTTTTCCAGCACTTTGACCTATATTTTCTAAATTTTTTTTTACATTTATTTATTTTTGAGAGACAGAGAGAGACAGAGCATGAGCAGGGGAGGGGCAGAGAGAGAGGGAGACACAGAATCTGAAGCGGGCTCCAGGCTCCGAGCTGACAGCACAGAGCCCGACGCGGGGCTCGAACTCACAAACCGTGAGATCAAACTCAGGAGCCTAAGCTCTTACCACGCCTCCCCTCTGAGACATGTCTCTCAAAACAAGTCTTTACCATCTGACGATCTCTCTGTTTTCATTCGTCTTCTGGGGATAGCCCCTCTGGAGCCCCCTCCAGCTCCAGGCTGAACTGACTTCTCTTTAGACCTCCCGTACCACTGTCTTTATGGACTTAACCTTGGCTGTCCTGGAAATCCTTTAGGGCTCTCTTGTGTTAAAGACCTTGTTATCCATAGTTGAATGATAATTTGGTTGCATGTAGAATTCTAGGTTAGAATATACTTTTCGATGCTGTTTGTGAAGGCATAGTGCCGTTGTCTTTGAATTTCCAGTGTTCCACGTTTGAAGTTGGATGCCTTTGTTTATTCTTGGTCCTTTGATTTGCTTTCTGGAAAGCTTTTCACAAGATTCCTTTGAGTCCCTTTGTCCTGAATTCTCATGATGATTTGCCTTACGTGTCCTTCCAGTCTGGAAATGTTTCTACATTATTTCCTTGATCGTTCCCTTGGCACGTTTTCCTTTGTTCTATGTTCCTTGACCTCCTCGAATGTTCTCTCTCCTAACTGGTTATCTCATTCTCTCATATTTTGTTTCCCACCCAAGTCTTTATCTGTATGTTTAATTTCCAAGAGCTTATTCTCGATTGTCTAAAGGTTCCTTTTTAGATCATCATTACATAGTTTCAAGGGTACTTATCTTGGACTCTGGACTCTTACTGGCCACACATGGGATCATTAAGAGAGGGGACATGCGGGGCACCTGAGTGGCTCAGTCACTCATTGGTGATATCAGGTATACTCATTTTGGAGTTCACGTCTGCTTCCTGCGTTTTTTTCGCCCAACGCTTTATTTTTTCAAGTTCGCCCCTTTGCATATATGAAACTTTCCCCTAAAAGTCGATTGCTCCTTGACCATCTGTTCATATTTAAGGAGGCATTGGAGAGTGAATCGGAATTTCTGCAAGCACAGATGAGGCTTTTCAACGGGTCGACTTTACTATTGAGTGGCCAGCTGATACTTTTGCTGGAAACGCCCCCCACTGCCATATTGGTATTTGTATATCTTTTCTCTGAGGAGATTAAATTTCTCTGGAGAAAGAGCTTCTATTCTGCTGTGTGGAGCCAGGATGCCTGGCTGCCAGCATCCCGAAGACTGTTGAAAGATAACGACTGGATTTATTTGAAGAGGTTTACTTAATTCTCCAGATGCTGGCCTCTGTAACAGATGCTTCCAATCCTGGAACATCTCTAGCTTAGTTTCTCTGGGGAATATGGTTCTGCTGTCTGCAGTGTGGGGAACACGATTCTCTCCCAGCACACTGGGCGGGTGGGGGGGTGGCCAGAAGGCACCTAGTGACTTCAAATTACAAGCCTTCGTGGGGTTCATTAGAAAGAATTGGCTTGCTTTTATAGGTCTCTGTCTGGATCCTCACAAGTGTCCCCTTCGGCATGAATATAGGCTTTTGGGTGCCTGGGTGGCTCAGTGGGTTCGGCGCCTGACTCTTGATCTAGTCTCAGGTCATGATCTCACGGTTCGTGAGTTTGAGCCCCGCATCGGGCTCTGTGCCGACAACGGGAAACCTGCTTGGGATTCTCTCTCTCTCCCTCTGTGCCCCTCTTTTGCTTCCACTCTCTACATAAATAAACATTAAAAAAAAAGAGTGTAAGCTCCACCTTCACTGTTTTCACATCTTGTACAATTGTGATCAGAGAACCACGTATCTCTTTCCAATCTCTGCCATTTCCCCCCCACACGCATACAGTTTCGTAGAGACCCATTATCTAAGCATTTGGCTGAGATATTCGTTAAATCGTTAATAAGCATTGTTCGCAGAAATAGTTAAATTAGTTAATAAGCAAGACAAGAGTTGAGAACGTGAAGAGAAATTTAGGTTTGGAGACATTTGGCAAAGCCGCGCGTCCATAAATTTTTCTAGATTTGGGAATGCCGTGTAGCTGTGAAAGCCCATCTGAAATCCTGAGAAAAGAAATCTGGTTTGGAGTATGTCCCCATGTTTGTGTCACTCGTCTCTATCAGAGCAAAATGAAAAGGAGAGATGGCTTGCTCTTGGATCAACGAGTTCTGTGACGACTTAGGACATTTACTGAACGGACGAAAAGGAGCGAGGCTTTCATGCAGTCCGTGGGGTCTGTTTTGTCTTTAAAACTGTGCCTGGGCCATCTTCCAGGGTGCCTTAAGCAGTGGGCTACAACCATAGAACCAGACAGAAAAGAGAGACGGTCGGTGGATGGATGGACAAGATGGAAACCTGCTCAGCGAGCAATCAGGTGCTAATAGTCAATTCAATCTCTTGCTTTCAATCAGTGGTTTTGCAGATAGCAGGCAGGTTGAAGGAGTGAAATTACCCCGCCCCCAGCTCCTGTCTCAAAGCCTTTTTGTGTTGACTCCGGCAGGAAATGACACGTCTGTGTTTTATGGGGGGGAAAAAAATTAAGAAAGAGTTAAGGAAGCCTCAATGTTCAAACACTCATTTTAGCTTAAATGTCTAATTAAGATTGTGCTGTCTTGATGATTTAACAGATCCAAAAGCAGTGTTTTCTTACGGCAGCTGATCCCAGTGCGAGGCCTGCTAGCCAAGCATGAAGCTTTGTTAATGAGAAATATAAGCTTATAGTCAGGCCTCTGGATACTGCTATTAAAATGTACCTAATCATGTTCTTTAAGCAGAATTAGATAATCACAATGAACTGACTTTTTCGCTCAGACGATGAACCTTTCCATTTGATAGATTGTGCATAAGTAATTTAACTTGGAGTTCATTGATACAAAATATCACTGTCACCAAACTTTAAAATAAAAAAATAAACTCTAAGCGTTAATTATTTTTTTTTTCCTTTGGGAGGGACTCTTGGCAAACCGAAGGTTTTTCTCACACCGTCGTAGACTTTTACGGCCTCTGAAGCACTAAACGTATAATCTTCCAGGAAAATGAGGCCCAGGCAGCTCTCTAGCTTACAGACTTGGCCAGGCTGTTCGGCACCTTTCGTTTTAAATAAGAAGTGGGGAAAGCGTGAAGACATTAGAGGAAACATTACCAGCCATGGATAACAGAGACACATGGAAAGAGGAAGCAAATAAGTAAGCCGGAAAGGAAACGTAGAGGAGCAGGTCTGTGGCACAGCTGCGTGTTCCCAACTCCCCCAGCAGTTCAAGAGCCTGCAGAATCTGAAGAATTGAACCCAGCTACCAGATGAGGGTCCGAATAAGGGGATGCTGTAGAGACGAGAAGGCAGGAATTTCGCTTTTGCTTTAAGAATCACTCACGGGGGGGGGGGGGGGGGGGGGCGCCTGGGTGGCGCAGTCGGTTAAGCGTCCGACTTCAGCCAGGTCACGATCTCGCGGTCCGGGAGTTCGAGCCCTGCGTCGGGCTCTGGGCTGATGGCTCAGAGCCTGGAGCCTGTTTCCGATTCTGTGTCTCCCTCTCTCTCTGCCCCTCCCCCATTCATGCTCTCTCTCTGTCCCAAAAAAAAAAAAAAAAATGTTCTACAGAGGGCGCCTGGGTGGATCTGCCCGTTAAGCATCTGACTCCTGATTTCGGCTGTCAGGACCTCCCAGTGGTGAGGTCGAGCCCCACGTCGAGCTCCGCGTGGGGTGTGGAGCCTGCGTAAGATTCTCTCTTTCCCTCTCCCTCGGCCCCTCCCCCTTGCCCTCTCTCAAAAACAACCGTTCCACCGCTTAGACGGGATTTATTGACACCTCATCAGCAAAGTGAGCTTGTACAATCTGTAATGAGATAGATGTTAGAAATATAGGGGGGAGCAGTATTGATTACCCATCAGAATTGTGTAAGGGGCTGGCAGGTAAGTACATAAAATTTACTTATAGCGTATCTTTCACTCTACAAGGAAAGAATACGATTTTGTTTCAGGCTCCTTTCCTAAACCATCTGTGATTTCACTGACCCATTCCACAAGCATTTCTCATAAATCTATCCTATGCCAGTGCTGGGCACAAACCGGAAACACAAAGATATATAAGATACAGACCCTACCTTAAAAACTGACGGGCAGATCGGATCAGAGAGGCAACAAAGCAAATCAATCATTATAACATTAGCCAACATTTCCTATAGTGCTTACGCCCTATCGGGTACTGTTCTGAGCACCTTAAATATGTACCTCGTTTAATCCTTGCAATAGTTTTGGAAGGAAGACATTTTTATTATCCCCATTTTACAGATGAAAAAAAACTGAGGCCAAAAGTAGAAGAGGCAGTCAGGTAGTTCGCCCAAAGGTGCACAGCTTGGGCAGAATCTGGCCCCACGCCATCTGGCATGAGGCTTCTTTATCTTAATCAAACACTCACTCAGCTGTTAGCAACACAGTCTGTGGAGGGACTGTTGGGGCTCAGAAGTGGGGCATCTAAGTTAGAGAGGAGGTGTCAACTTGAGTGAGAAAGGGAAAAGCAGCAAGAGTTAACTGGCACAATGAACTATATCTAATTACAACTCAAAACCTCCTTTGTAGAGTTCCGAAGACATTCTCATTGACAAATATACACACATACGTGTGTGTGTATATATATATATAAACTATTGGCATATCTCGTATATAGTTCTCGATATATATATTTTACAATAGTATATAATTTTTACAATGATTTCTCAATGATATATATTTCGATATTATATATATATGTATATATAAACTATTGGCATATCTCGTATATAGTTCTCAATGATATATATATTTTACAATAGTATATAATTTTTACAATGATTTCTCAATGATATATATTTCGATATTATATATATATGTATATATAAACTATTGGCATATCTCATATATAGTTCTCAATGATGTATATATTTTACAATAGTATATAATTTTTACAATGATTTCTCAATGATATATATTTCAATATTATATATATGTATATATAAACTATTGGCATATCTCGTATATAGTTCTCAATGATGTATATATTTTACAATAGTATATAATTTTTACAATGATTTCTCAATGATATATATTTCAATATTATATATATATGTATATATAAACTATTGGCATATCTCGTATTTAGTTCTCAATGATGTATATATTTTACAATAGTATATAATTTTTACAATGATTTCTCAATGATACATATTTCAATATTATATATATGTATATATAAACTATTGGCATATCTCGTATATAGTTCTCGATATATATATTTTACAATAGTATATAATTTTTACAATGATTTCTCAATGATATATATTTCGATATTATATATATATATAAACTATTGCAATATCTCGTATATAATTCTCAATGATATATATATTTTACAATAGTATATAATTTTTTCAATGATATTTCAATATTATATATATATATATATACACATATACATATACATATATATATATTTTTTAATTGACGGCTAGGAGTTGGGAAGAGAAAGGGGGTAACGTGAAGGACGGTGTCCAATGTCTGCAACATAGCTGGTGAGAGAGAAGAGAGACAGAGAAAATGATACCTTGAGCCTCAGACCCGCCTGGCACAGCTCTTCCAGGTGAGTGGGGGCAAGGTGTGGAGCGGGCTCAAGAGGGACTCTTACGGCTGAACCACCAGAGTTCTAGCAGCTTCTGATCTGTTTCAGAAGGCTCTCATCAGGCGAGAGCTAAGGATCAATGACACCACAGTACAGGAGGGGCAGTGAGTGGAGACTAACCCCCCGGGGCACCTCTGGGAAGATTCTTGCAGTGACCCACACTCAAATCAAGGTGTAAATGTGGAGGCTGGAGTCCCACATATGATGTCTATATCATAGAGCTTCTCGGAGGCCATAGTTAACCTCCAAGGGCATTGACACCCACAGACCCTCCACGGAGAGTTACGGCCTTGCCAGACTGAGCTGTGGCTTGCCGGGAGTTAAGTAGGTACCATCCCAGCAGGAGCTGTGCGCAAAGGGAGCGGGTCCGCACACCCTGGCCTCGCATCCTCAGCAGCCGAATCAAATGCTCCCGCCTCTACTCTTGGGTGGCCCCTTGCCCTGGATAGGCTTTCCTCCTCCTCCAACAAGGACATGAGTGCCTTAAAGGCTTAAATGTTTAATTTCAGTAACAAAGTGAAATGAGCAAGGGACCTCTTTCTCCCTATCGAAGACCATTAAACTCCGGTTTCAAATTATCTGATGCTAAATAAAGTGTTTTAATTTTCAGCCAGCGTGTATTGGGGGCGAGTCTTGAATTATCCTCTTGGGCCCCTGGGGCCTCGCGTCCCTCCAGTTTTAGTGTCACGATCCAGTCACCGGCCCAGAGCGGAGGAGGCACGTTGCTATCAAACCGCAGGGATTTCTTGGGTTGGGTTTGAGGTCACCCTGTATAATTTTTGGCTCTGTCTCCAGAGGAATGGAAAGGCCCGGGCCCTGGGGATCCTATACTTACCTGGACCTGCTTCTCTCCCAATTTATTTCATCTGATTCATACTCATGGGTGCACCATTAAAGTGCGTTCTACCCCTTAGTAAATGTAGTGACTTCACTTACCATCTGGCCCGGGGGTCTCTGAGGTGGGTGCACACTCCTTACCCTAGAGCCTACAAAACCTTCCACTGTTGGGTGCTAATAAACTATTAAACATTTTATTTCTTTTATTTTTAAATCATCCTGGCTTAATATATTTCTGTTTTATTTTTTAAAAACTTTTTAATGTGTATTTATTTTTGAGAGAGGGAGAGTGAGAGAGCGTGAGTGGGGGATTGGCAGAGAGAGAAACACACACACACACACACACACACACACACACACACAGAAACAAAGCAGGCTCCAGGCTCTGAGCTGTCAGCAAAGAGCCCGACACGGGGCTCAAACCCACGAACTGTGAGATCATGACCGGAATCAAAGTTGGACGCTTAACCGGCCTGAACTACCCAGGCGACCCTATGTTTGTTTTAAAATGTACGTAAGGGACACTGTTGGTTGAGGGTCCTACTCTCGATTTCGGCGCAGGTCATGATCTCACGATTCGTGAGTTTGAACCCCGGGTCAGCTCTGCGCGGACATTAAGACGCTTGCTTGGGATTCTCTCTCTCTTTCTTGCTGTCCCTCCCCGGCTCATGCTCTCTAGCTTTTTCTCAAAATGAATTAAAAAAAAAAACCTTGGGGCGCCTGGGTGGCGCAGTCGGTTAAGCGTCCGACTTCAGCCAGGTCACGATCTCGCGGTCCGTGAGTTCGAGCCCCGCGTCGGGCTCTGGGCTGATGGCTCGGAGCCTGGAGCCTGTTTCCGGTTCTGTGTCTCCCTCTCTCTCTGCCCCTCCCCCGTTCATGCTCTGTCTCTCTCTGTCCCAAAAAAAAAAAAATAAAAATAAATAAATAAATAAATAAATAAACGTTGAAAAAAAAAACCTTAAAATACCACACAATAAAATAAAATAAAGTGTATGTAAGATATAATAAGATGTGTTACACACGTATGCATATGATTCATGCCCAAATGTTTACAAGGGAGCTCCCCTTCTAAAAATCCAAAGAGTTTGCAGATTACTGTTATAGCCTAAAAAGCGTGGCCTCGCATCTTTGCCTTCTCTGTTCACTCCTATAGCCAATCATATTTTTTTTAGTTTATTTATTTATTTTGACACAGAGAGAGTGCTCTAGAGTGTGAATGGGGGAAGGGCAGGGAAAAAGGGAGAGAGAAAGAATCCTAGGCAGGCTCCTCCCTGTCAGTACAGGTGGGGCCCCAACCCACCAGCCCTGAGATCACGACCTGAGCCGAAACCAAGAGTCAGATGCCTACCCGACTGAGCCACCCAGGTGCCCCTCGCCAATCACTTGCCACTTACCCATCGCTCTACAAACACGGATTGAGGACCCCGTATGGGACGAGCACTTGCTGGGTGTTAAAGGTATGCAGACAAACAGAGCCCCGCAACAGCCCTTGACTAGCCCACCATCTATCTGGAGGGAGATCCAGAAGTTCAGACCAAGTACAGCCCTAAACCTAAGGGCTGAAAACGAGAGCGTGTTCATGGCACTCTAAGAGGAAGCGACAGCTGACGCTGAATTGAAAAAGGTCGGGAAAGCATTTACCGCTGTGACATCCCGAGGAAGGAGACCCTTTCATGTGGAAGGGGCAGGGTAAAGGCATAGACCCATGAGAGTACCTAACAGCGACGGGCCAGAGCCCAGCCTCGCGACGGCCTAAACTGGCTGTGGATTACAACCCACATGGGGTGCTGGGTAACAAGAAACGGCAGGCCTGTAAGTGGGGAGTCAACCTGGGTCACCTGAACCCAGGCAACAAATACCAGCTGGGTTTCATCTTCTAGATCCCCTCCCTAATCAGTGTGATCCTCCCCCCCCACCCCCACCCCCGGGCCACCACCACCCAGACCACCCAGAAGCTCGTCAGAACCGTGGGAGCGCGTAGCGCGCGGATCTCCACTTTAACCGACACCCGAATCCCAATCTGCATTTTTTACCAAGATCTCCGGGTAATTCAGCTTCATATGAAGTTTGAGAAGCGGAGGGCAGGACAGTGAAGGACCAGCGTAGGCTCAAGAGCGCAGGCATCTCCGTTTACACGTGACACCGCCAGCTGAGACAAGTTTCCGAACCCCTTCCTGCCTCCCTCCTTCCTAAAATCACTCTCACAGGGTTTGGTGCCTCTCCTACCTCATAGCCTCGTGGTAAAGATTCAGTGAATGGTCCGTTTAAAAACAAGCGAGCAAGCAAACAACAAACCCTTCGTACGGTACCTGGCCCAGAATTATAAATGATCAGGGAGTGGTAAATAGATTTTTTTTTCATTGCCTAAATATTCAGAGTCCTTCTCTCTGCTTTGTGTTTGAGGGAGACCCGCAGAGGTCGGCCTATTCCAAGCGCGAAGACGAATGAAAGATTCGGAGCTTCATAAATAATCGAGGCAATGCTGATTCGCGCTTTCGGAGAAGGTAGCACTTACCGCCTAAAAGCCATTTGCAGGGGCGCCTGGGTGGCGCAGTCGGTTGAGCGTCCGACTTCAGCTAGGTCACCATCTCACGGTCCGTGAGTTCGAGCCCCGCGTCAGGCTCTGGGCTGATGGCTCAGAGCCTGGAGCCTGTTTCCGATTCTGTGTCTCCCTCTCTCTCTGCCCCTCCCCCGTTCATGCTCTGTCTCTCTCTGTCCCCCAAAAAATAAATAAACGTTGAAAAAAATAAAAATAAAAGCCATTTGCAATTTTTTGCACAGCTGTGATGAAATGGTATGTTGGGCAATTCACCCACATTTGGATCTTCCCAAAGGGAATATTATTATCCCCCTTTTCCCGGATGAGGACACTGAGTCTCTAGAGAGTAAATAAACTGCCAGTGGTCATGCAGTTACTAAAAAACAGGATTTTGCCAGATGTGTCTCTCCCCAAAGCCTACACAATCTTTGCGACACGCCGATCAGCCTTAGAACAGAAAAGAAACTGCCCCCGGCCAGGAAGTCAGGTAGCTAATGGGTGATAATACCATCGAAGGACACATGGCTTTAATTAAAAAAAAAAAAAAAAAAAAAAAAAATTCAAACTTAGAGAAAAGTTGGAAGAATCAGAGAGTGAATACCGCATCTTTTTCACATAGATTGACCGATTTTTAACACTTCACCACACTTGCTTTTCTTCTCTCTCTCCTTCCCCTCCACCCTCCCCGCCAACCTCCTCTCGCTTGAAAATAACTTGTAGGACATCATGTCCCTTTACTCCCAAACACAACAGGGCACGTGTTCCCTAAGAACAAGGACATGTGCTTGCGTAGCCACAGCATAGTAATCAAAATCAGGGAATTTACCCTTGCTGCAATACTACTGTGTTATCGATAAGTTTTACTCAAATGTTGCTTTTGTCCCATTAGTATCTTTTACAACCATTATGTTCTAGTCTGGCATTCGTAACTAAAATAACTGTGATCTATAATATTTATCTTATGGTAGAAACTGTCCATGCCCTTTGTAGAACTCTGGAAAATCACAAAAAATTATTTATTTATTTAGTTAAAGTTTATTGAGAGAGAGAGAGAGAGCGCGCGCGCGCAAGCATGGGAGGGGCCAAGAGCGAGGGGAACAGAGGATCCCAAGCAGGCTCTGTGCTGACAGCAGACAGCCTGATGCGGGGCTCAAACTCACAAACCGTGAGATCATGACCTGAACTGAAGTCAGACGCCTAAGCGACTGAGCCACCCAGGCGCCCCTACGAAAATGTATTGAAATATAAAATGGCAGGGCACCTGGCTGACTCAGTCAGGACCCTGTGACGCAGGGTCCTGAATTTGAGCCCCGTGTTGGGTGTCGAGACTACTTAAATAAACAAATGAATGAATGAATGAATGAATGAATGAATAAAATAGACACTGCGATCACGTATTTCCCTTTAGAAGGTTTGTTTTTTTGTTTTTTTTTGTTTTTTTTTTTTTTTCCAACGTTTATTTATTTTTTTGGGACAGAGAGAGACAGAGAATGAACGGGGGAGGGGCAGAGAGAGAGGGAGACACAGAATCGGAAACAGGCTCCAGGCTCTGAGCCATCAGCCCAGAGCCTGACGCGGGGCTCGAACCCACGGACCGCGAGATCGTGACCTGGCTGAAGTCGGACGCTCAACCGACTACGCCACCCAGGCGCCCCTACCTTTAGAAGGTTTTATGGGCAGGAACGCATGAGTGTGTTTGCAGGCTTGTAATCATACTGTGCACAACTTTATTTTTCTCAGCGAACACCATATCCCAAATATTGGATCGCAAGTATTTTGTGAAATCATTAAAATCTCTGTAAATAGGAGGCTTGGTGAATTCGTATACTCTGCCGTATTTTCCTCATCTTCTATTGTTTGACGCAATGGTCTCTATCCAAGTTTTCTCTGCCAAACAGCACCGTGATGAACATCTTTGCACACATCATCTGCCACCCATTAGCATAAATCACAAAAGTCTCAGCCATGGTTAGAAAAGAGCCAGTCTTTCATTTCAAATCCTTTAAGTCAAAAAAAAAAAAAAAAAATCTTCACGTCTTAAAGCTTAGGCTTTGCATAAAACCTATTGAAATAAACTCGATACACAAACAGCCACTTAGGATTTCAATAAAAATACATATGAGAGCTATGTAGCTAATCTATTTTTCCCCTTCCCCCAACCATTGCTTCAGGTCAGGGGCTTAAGAATAAAATCACCCCAGGGGTGCCTGGGTGGCCCAGTCGGTTAAGCGTCAGACTTCATGCTCAGGGCATGATCTCATGGTTCGTGGGTTCGAGCCCCGCATCGGGCCCTGCGCTGACAGCTCGGAGCCTAGAGCCCGCTTCGGATTCTGTGTCTCCCTCTCTCTCTGCCCCTTCCCCGCTCGCGCTCTGTCTCTCTCTGTCTCTCAAAAATAAATAAAAATGTAAAAAAAAATTCTTTTAAAGAATAAAATCACCACACAGGGACTGAGGTTCCAAATTCAGCCTCGTGTGTAACTCTCCATTGTCCTAACGTACCTATCACAATCGAGGAGAAGCCTCCTTCTTCGTACCAGTAAGAATGGCTGTTTCCTCCTGACTACGTACGTGACGTCCCCTTACTCACGCAGACTTGGAATTGCCTCTTTACCGGGGGTTCTTGGTCCCAGCAGACACCAACGCTGGATGGCTTCAGCAGGAAGGGGAATGACTTGGGGCATCAAGCTGGGAAGACAGGAGGTGAGAACACGGCACGACCCAATGGTCCGATTAGAGCGAGTTGGGTCTCCAATGCTGGACACCCGTCCCCATAGCTTTCCTCTGGCCAGCACCTGGAGAATTCTGTCATTTTCCTGTATATGTGTCTACATCACGCCTTCAAGACTTAAACTAGTGGGGTGTATCATCTGACTGTCGTAGCTTCGGGTAGAGCCCACAGCCTACCTTCTGGAAACTGGGACGAGGGACTATCTATCGCCTTGCATTTTCAGAGTGAGGAAGAACCTGAAAGGAAGAACTTTGCCGACGAATGACCAGAGGTATAGCAGGGGCCACAGTCTTGTTCATATGACACCTACATAGCGTTTATCGTTCTTCCTCTTACCGCGCATCCATTACAAACGGATGTGCTGCCTAATCACTGGAACTAGGTGTCACATATTCCACATACGTCCACGTCTGCACCGTATACCCGCCAATGGCGGGGAGCCAAAGTCTTGCTAGTTACATCATCCAGCTTCTTTATGGAAGATCCGAAGTCAAGTTGCCCCTTACAGGCAAAATCATCGCTGTCAGTCACTGTAACACCCAGAACTTTCATCACTTTTGGAGAACAAGTGGAGCTGGAAAATTGTAATTTTCTTCTCTGTGGGTGGATCTAAAGCCTCGGTCCTAAGACACCTGGTCATCCTGCCCACGTGGAGATGCAGGAGACAGTAGGTGTATGAAGAACACACAACGTTTTATCCCTGCTTCTCCCTGCCCCCAGCAACAACCCGATTGTTCTCGGGGAACTGGGTTCCGTCACCTTATTATGGCAAAGAACTGTCTCCCAGATAGTGTCATAAATGAATCTTTGAGAGGCTACTCCACTGTTCCATACGACTTGCTACTTTGGAGTGCATGATAAGACCGAAGAACGCCACTGGTATAATCCATTATCATGCGTCTTTCACTGCGGACCACATGTTGATTGAGCCGCCGTGTCAGTGTAGATGACATTGAGGGGCCCGCACATGCAAAAGCACACTTGCAAAAGCACAGAAGACAAGGGGGAAAAATAATCCAAAATAAGGGTCTCCTCAGTGAACAGAGATTGTATCCCACTCTGGGATGAATTAAAGCCTAATGAGATCACTAGACCCGCATGTTATTGGCTGCTGTCCATCGCTAGGTATATTGGTATATCGGGACTCAGTGTTGGTCGCTGACTAATGAGAAGCCAGGTCAGATCAGAAGAGGTTAACTCCAAGTTCCTAATCAACGTATACCTGTATTGCTGCCTCTGTAAACATTCAGTTCCTGAACTCATTAAGCAAGCACCTTGACTGGCATATTCCTAATTACAGCGAGATTTTCAGTAAAGACCTTTTGTGGGCTTTCACCGGGGTACCAATATTTTTTACATTCTGGGCCCATTCCGGGAAATCCATTGGCACGACTTCCCCTAAACTCCTAGACATAAATATTCTAGTCTTGCCCTCATCGGGTCCTAAATCTCCTTGACAAATCATTTTCCAGATTGGATGGTAAGAAATACTGCCTGATGCTTTAGTCTCTGGGGAGATTTCTTTTCACCACGGGAAGGGGTAGGAGGACGCATAGAGTGAGGCACCGTTCAGGGTCCTAGGAATCTGTGAGCCCACTGAAGTTCATCTCTGTGGGGACAGCTCCAGACAAGCAAATGGCTAAAGCCATATGATATTAAGAGGATCTAAAGAGGCGACCCAGATGAAGGTGATTCTGGGCTCTGAAAGTCATGGTTTTCTCCTAGAACTCTAAGGGTCTGTGACAAAACTTCCCTTCGGGGACTTTCCAGAAGCTTCTTGCATGATCCTTATTTTTTAAAAAAAAAAAACTTTTTTCAATGTTTATTTATTTTTGAGAGACAAAGCACGAGCAGGGGAGGGGCAGAGAGAGGGGGAGACACAGAATCCGAAGCAGGCTCTGAGCCATCAGCACAGAGCCTGACGCAGGGCTCAAACTCATGAACGGTGAGATCATGACCTGAGCTGAAGTCAGACACTTAACCGACCGAGCCACCCAGGCGCCCTGCGTGATCCTTATTTATCCAAGGACCATCAGAATGGTCCAGGGGCACATCAGGTTGAACTCCAATCGCGACCTTCTCTTGTTCTGCGTCCCACTCAAAACTGACGATGTGTTAGGTCCCAAAATAAGTGGGTTGGAGCACTATTTACAAGTATAGCATGTGCTGCCTCTAAACTCCAGAGGCCCACCAAACCTTTTTCTTAGTGATGTCTCTTTCTTTTTGTCTCTTTCTTAGTGATAAGTACAAGGTACAGCGGCTTGTCTCTTATCTTAGAAGAAAGCTGCGCTTCGACGCCTATATCATTTCATCTTCACGGGGATTATGTCCTCATTGGGCATGCGTATGCCTGTCAGAATATTCTAGTGCTTGCCACTAACCACTAACCCGGTTAATATGGATTGATGTCAAAAGTGTCGCGGGCCAGGGTAATCTCTTACGGAATCTCAAGATGATCCACATCCCTAGCTTGCACTCTGACGGGAAACGGGCAGGTTTTTGCGGCCCCAAGATCCACGGAGAGGGGGTAATGCTGTCTTTGCTGTGCAAATACTTACCGCTTTTGAGTCTCGGACTAATGAGTCCCAAGCAGACAGCATTCACTGAACTGACGGCCACACACCAAGGTCCAGAGCCTATGTTGATTGCCCGGTAAATGTAACACATTTGGCACAACAGCTGTATTCGGGGTTGTCACCTTGTGAAGTTTATAGAGTTCATTGTCATTTGGAAAGACCCGCCTGGTGTTTGCAGAGACCAGAAGGGCTCATCGAAAGGAGATGGGATAAGAACGGCCACCCTGGCATCATTCAAACATTTGATATCGGTGCTCATTTCTGCAGTTCCGCTGGGAATGACCAGTTCTGAGTAAGTCCCAGAGGCTCCGTTTGGCTTTTCTTAACATCACGAGCCATGATCGTTACAGTGAAAAGATAAAATTGAGAAATCTCCCAGTTGCTAAACACATCAGTTGCAGTTATACGTTGGGAAATGGATGAAATAACCACGTGTAGATCTGAGGGCCTAATGAAAGCAATTTGATTTGGGCCCAAACCTCACTGCTCTCAATAAGCTCTTTCTAAAAGTTTTTATTGAAACTCCGTTTAACATACAATGTAATAGTCGTTTCAGGCATACAACAGAGTGATTCAAGGCTTCCAAACAGCACCCGGTGCTCATTGTGACAGGTGTCCTCCTTAATCCCCATCCCCTATCTCGCCCCATCCCCCACCCATCTCCCCTCCGGGAGCCATCAGTTTGCTCCCTGTAGTTAAGAGTCTGTTTCTTGGTGTTCCTCTCTCTGTCTCTCTTTTCCCCCCCGCTATGGTCGCTTGTTTTGTTTCTTTCTTTTTTAATTTTTTTTTAACGTTTATTCATTTTTGAGACAGAGAGAGACAGAGCATGAACGGGGGAAGGTCAGAGAGTGAGGGAGACACAGAATCTGAAACATGCTCCAGGCTCTGAGCTGTCAGCACAGAGCCTGATGCGGGGCTCGAACTCACGGACCGCGAGATCATGACCTGAGCCGAAGTCGGACGCCCAACCGACTGAGCCACCCAGGCGCCCCTTGTTTTGTTTCTTAAACTCCATGCACGAGTGAAATCAAACGGTATGTGTCTTTCTCTGCCTGACTTATTTTACTTAACATCATATTCTCTAGTTCCATCCATGTCATTGCAAATGGCAAGATCTCATCCTCTTTATGGCTGAGTAATATTCCATTGTGTGTGTGTAGACATATGTTTATGTATATACATTTGTATTTATATTTACATGTTATAAATACATACATCACCACATCTTCTTGATCCATTGATCAATCGATGGGCACTTGGGCTCCTGCCATAATTTGGCTATGGTTGATAATGCTGCTATAAACATCGGGGTGCAAGTATCCCTTTGTTTTAGCATTTGTGTATCCTTTGAGTAAACACCTAGGCGCAATTGATGGATTGTAGGCTAGTTGATTTTTTTCTTAATTTTTTTTACATTTATTTATTTGTTTTTGAGAGACAGAGAGAGAGACAGAGCACAAGCGGGGGATGGGCAGAGAGAGAAGGAGACACAGAATCTGAAGCCGGCTCCAGGCTCCAAGCTGTCAGCACAGAGCCCAACACGGGGCTCGAACTCACGGACCGCGAGATCATGACCTGAGCCGCAAGTCGGATGCTCGACTGAGCCACCCAGGTGCCCCTAGGGTAGTTGATTTTTAGCCTAAGCTCTGACTCTAACTATGGAACAAGGTTGGCTTTATCAGATTCCCTGGAATCAATTTCACTTTGTGTCCAATAGACCTCAAAAATTCTTGGCATCCTCCTTTTCCTAGGGTTCAGTCACCCTGACAAAAAGATAAAGCTTCATTTTAGGAAGGATTTGAGGAAATCTCTCTCTCTCCCTCTCTCTCTCTCCTCTGTCCATTTATGTTTAGCGATATTGCAGATCCTTCTCTTACGGGGACCCAGCTTCCCCTTTAGGAACATCACCATTAACCATCATGAAAGATACCTACAGAAAATGTCACCTTAATTGCTGCTTTAGCCTTCCTGCCCGTCACGGCAATTATATCAGCCTTGCCTCTGATGCCAAGTCTTTCCACCTTCCCACAATCCCATCATCCCTGTTCATGCTGAGAAGTCCTGTTTCCCTACCGTCCACCCTGGCCTCCAGGGAGCACTCACTATCAAGCATCTCAAAGATATTAGAACCCCCTGCCCATGACTTTTCTTTTACTGCCTTCATGAGTTAAAAGTTTTAGTCTTCTGCTTTTATCGGTCTTAACTTATCAAGAAGAAATTGTAGAGCATAGATTCAGATTAATGATTCAAACCTGAAGTAAGATTATGCCGATGTAATCGCCACTGATGACCCTATGGGGAGGAAGAAAAGTGCTTCTGATGTTCTTACTGAGACAGAGGCAAAAAAAAATTTGCCAGACCAGGGACCAATCCACTAAGAAAACGATATTGGGGCCAGCAGCCCCAATCGGAATGACCATCTGATTCGATATACAATGATCCATCCCAAACTCTGAAACCTGGCCACCGCTGACATATACCAAACATCTACCATTCCGTGTTACTGATAGCAATGCCATTCTTTGGGGTTTTTCAGAAATGATTTGCTCTTTGGTTAAATGAGAGGAACTCCAAGGACATCTGTACGGCCCGTTCTTCCAAGTGCACAAGATAATTATTCCAACCCATAAGAACTGGAAAAACCAACTTCAGGAAAGTTTTAGGAGCCCACCGGGCACTTGTGAGGTGGGTTTGGGTTCACACCCCACTCTAACTGCTCAACGACAATGACATTCTAGGTCCCCAGAATTAGCACTAACTCAGAGCCACTGTTTAATCATACCCAGAAAGCCAGTACCTTTATGCCTGTAAATGGTTACAAGTCCCTTTGTGAAAGGCTGTGTCTCTTTCTCTGGCTTTTGATACTATTAGGGAGATGGTTGGAAGCCCTATGATAAATCCACTGCAAAATCCCTCTGCCCTGAAGACCTTTATGTTATATCAAGTAGTTTCTCATATCTGAACCTCGCTCAGCTTCCGTTTCAGTCTACCAACAACAAGAACAAAAAATTAGAAGGAAAACTCGTTTCGGAGTAGCACATTGCATCCAGAATCTCTGACGAGTTTACTCATGTCAGTAAATTCAGATGGCTCTAATATTGTGGGAGACGGTCCTAGGTCAAGCTTGCTTACGTTCTACTGGCACATACTTTACCCAACTTCCTTCCCTCTTATAAAATAGCAAGTTCCTGTCGTTCTTTCATTATGCCCTCATTCTCGTAGTACCTTCGGGCACGGCGGGATCTGACGCTGGTTCTGGAAACTGAGAGTTTGAAGGAATTACAGAGTCATCGATAAAGGATAAACAACCTCTTCAAACACTGGGGGAAGAACATCTCAGTAAGAACTGAAAGTTCTCAGTAAGAGCATCAGAAGAGCTTTTCTTCCTCTTTGGCTGGTGGGGGACACTGAGGGTGGGTTTGGAGTTTGCATATCCCCGGAGACCTACCGAGACATTGATTCAACTGTCACTGACCTTCAGTAACCAAAGAATTAATCTCTTTATGTAATTTCTGGCTACCTCAGATGTATAGCTGCAGAAATTTAGAGTTTCACTATGTTGTTGTTGTTGTTGTTGTTTCTGCCTTTTCTTTAAACCAGCCATTAGGGAGTCTTTGTTTATCATGCCCTGAGCCAAGGATTCGGGGACTTGAGCTTGTCATTCTCTATTGTTAGAAGCGGCCATCCTGCCCCCCCGAAAACATGGGATTTCTCGGATTCCTCACACTGGTCCAGCCCATTGGTCGCTTAGTTGTCCAAAGATCCTAGGTCAGGTAAACCCAAGCAATCATCGTATCTTGCCATTGCGTATCGCAGAAAGCTACGTTCTGATTCCTGACCACTAATTAATATCATTCCGGACTAGAAGGACTTCACCTTCTAGCCACATAAACTAACACAATTCCGGGATCAGTTGGGTAACTCTGACATGTTATTCCTTCAGAACGAGACAGAACATGGACCAGGCTAGACAGCTGGGTAGAAAAGAGATCTTTTGCTAAAAATTGAGTCTTTAGGTGAGGAATTTCTACTCTAGAAGTTTAGTTGCCACGCGGGCTTGATATGGAACACCACACTTTGGTTATTTCGAGTACACATGTAAGATACCAAAAAAAGAAGAGAAGACTTTCACTCTGAGCTCTACACTCAGGAAAAGGAAACACGCGTTGGCCTCATTAAGGATCCCTATATTAATTCACCTTCTCCCAAAGAAAAACTTCCTCTCGCCAGAAATGCGGCATTTCTTCCCTTCGAAACTCGGCGCAGAAAATTTCCAAGCAGACTTTCTTCACATAAAATGCTGGTTGGAAAGGATCCGTGTTAGCACGGCCATCACTCAACATTTTCACCCAGTACGAAAACGGATTGAGTTTCCCCTCCCTGGAAGAGAGGACCGGAGTCACGGGTTTGGAATCCCATCAAGGAGAGAACAGAATGTGCTCGACTGGGGAACACGTTCCCCACCCACCTTTCCAAGTCAGCACAGCAGCACCGAGAAGACAGGAAAATATCAGGTATGCTTAATGGTAGCTGAAGTGCAGCCAAATAGCACACTTCCCCGTGCACTCTCGCATGCTGGCGCTCTGAAAGATGCAATTTCTCCATTTCCAGAACGCCACAATTTTTTAGCTGCACAGCAGCCTTCCAATAAAACACTGGTATTTTAGTCATCTCTTCCTGGAGTACCATACTTTTATTTTTGTAGGCGTCTCTAAATCACATCAATTCACAAAAGACCAATTTCTTGCTGCTGTAGTCAAATCAGATGTTGCATGCACACACACACACATACACACACCCCGTGGGTGTTTTCCTTTTTTTTTTTTTTTTTTTTTTTTTGCTAGTTAGTCGTAGATGAGAAATTTGTAATCTGAGTCACAAAGCTCCCTTAGGCAGAGACCAGGGCTGATGAATGCAGGGTAGGAACCCAGTGCCCATTGTCCTCTCCAGGCACCCGTTGCCTCCCTGACACCCCCACTTCCCAGCTTACTGCTCACATTGTGGCTTCTCTGGGGACCTGTTACAGGAGCCCTTTTAAATCTCATCTTTGTAATGATTGCTTGCCATCGTTTACACAGATGTGAAGGTCCTGATATCATCAACATGAGTCTATTTTAATAGGACTATCTCATATCATTCATGTAAAATCTTAGGACTGAAGGGATCTCAGGGATTTTGTAGTTCATGTTACATATGGGGAAACTGAGGCAACAATAACCTAAGTCAGTACATACAGAACCCAGTACATACTGAGTGTGTGCTCTTTCCTCTGCTTGGGAGTAAGCAAAATTTTTCTTTAAAGGGCCAGATAGCAAACACACACACACACACACACACACACACACATATATATTTACTTATTTATATATATATATAAATTTATATTTATATATGTTGATATAATATATTTATAATATATAAAATACTATATTATATCAATATTATATTTACTATCCCTACTATTATTCTCGTACTATCTTTAATCTAATATATCCTATCTCTCCTCTTCTCTCCCTTATTCCTCTCTCCTCCCTCTCCCTATCTCTCCTCTCTCCTCTCACTCCCTCTCCCTCCCTCCCTCCTCCCTCCTACTCCTCCCCCCCCTCCCTCCCCTCCCTCCTCTCCCTCTCCTCTCCGTCCTCTCTTTCCCCTCTCCCCTCTCTCCCTCCTCTCTCTCCTCCCATCCTTCTTCTCATCTCCTCCCTCTCTCTCTCCTCCTCTCTCCTCTCCTCCCTCTCCCCTCCCTCCCTCCCCTCCCTCCCCTCCCCTCCCCCTCCCTCTCCTCCCTCTCCCTCCGTCCTTCTTTCTCCCTCTCTCCTTTCTCTCTCCCTCTCCTCCTCCTTCCTCTCCTCTCTCCTCTCCCTCTTTTCTCTCTCCCTCTGTTTCTTTCCTCTCGTCTTTCTCTCCCTCCTCTCGTCCTTCTCTCCTCTCTCCGTCTCTTTTCTCTCCCTCGTTCCTTCTCCTCTCTCGTCTTTCTCTCCCTCTCTCATTCTCTCCTCTCTCCGTCTCTTTTCTCTCCCTCTCTTCCTTCTCCCTGCCTCTGTGTTTCTCGTAAATATAATATTTGTATATAATATAGTATTTATATTATATATTTATATAATTATATATATAATATATATAAAGTTATATAATTTATATAATATAAATATATTACTTATATTTAAATATATTATAAATATCTATTTATATTTATATTATATTTATATCTAAATATGTGTGTTAAATACTTATTAAAGCCTTAGAAACAGAAACTATTCTTAGCTTTAGGACCTTACAGAATTGGCAGCCAGCTGGATTTGGTTCAGGGACTCTAGTTGCACATTTTATTCTCTTTCATAATACTAACATCGTCATCAAAAATAGGGGAGTGTAGGGCACGTGGGTGGCTTACCTGGTTGAGCATCTGACTTCAGCTTCGGTCATGATCTCACTGTTCCCGAGTTTGAGTCCCACATCGGGCTCTGTGCTGACAGCTCGGAGCCTGGACCCTGCTTCGGAGACTGTGTCTCCCTCTCTCTCTGCCCCTCCCCTGCTCGTGCTCTGTCTCTCTCTCAAAAATAAATAAATATCAAAAAAATTAAAGTCCAAATTTGTATATAATAGAAGTTGTGATTTCAGCTCTAGTTCTGCTCTCTGAGAGGTACCACCTTGTATTAGTTTCCTTGGGTTGCCATAATAGATTACCACATACTTAGTGGCTTCAACCAACAAACATTTATTTTTTTCACAGTTCTAGAAGCTGAAAGTCTGAAACCAACATGTCAACAGGACTATGTTATTTCTGAAGGCTTGTGGGGAAGAATCCTTCTTCGTTTCTTCTTAGTTTCTGGTAGCTTCCAGCACTCAAAACTACAGTCTCTCCCTCCAAGTACATATGGAGTTGTCTCTCCCTGTTTCTCTGCATCTGAGAGTCCTCTCCTCTTCTTATAAGGACACAAGTCATTGGATTTACAGCTTGTCCTGATCCAGTATGACCTCATCTTAGTTTGACTACCTCTGCAAAGACCCCATTTCCACATAAGGTCACATTTGGGTACCACAGATTAGGATTGGATATATATTTGGGGGGGAGGACACAAGTCAACCCACTATGCACCTTGACTGTGTTATTCTTAGTTTTTCTTTCAAGGAGGCTCTTTGTTGTCTCTCATCCTCTGTGGCTTCAACCGGAATGGGTTTTGAGAGTATTTATTACAGAATAAGCCCTCAGACATTGAAAGGAATTCCCTGAGGAGTCTGACAGACAACTCCTTTTATAAAATGTGTTGTGCACACACATGGTGGAGTGCATCCTAGAATACTACTGTTCCTTGAATCATGTTAGGGAACCCCCAGTGTAGGGGAAGAAAGTGAGACCCACGGATGACAGGCACCAAGAGGAACCCCAGGGACACAGGGGAGGAGGATACAAACCAAGTCCAGAGGCAAGCTCCAAAATCCAGAATAGTCGGCACTAAGTAAAATGTCATTCTACTTCCAGGGATTAAGAGGGAGCAACTTCAGGGCAATAGGCAGGAGTGTCACTCGGTGTCAGGCTATTGGACCAACAGATTGCATCAATAATTTGATCCTTGACACTTGAGGGATATTTCCAATAGAGAATGCATGACAGTCAGGGAACCTGGATGGCTCAGTCAGTTGAGTGTCCAACTCTTGATTTCAGCTCAGGTCATGATCCCAAGGTCATGGGATCCAGCCTCGCCTTGGGCTCCATGGTGAGTCTGCTTGAGATTCTCTCTCTCCTGCTCACTCTCTGCCCCTCCCCTGCTCATGTTCTCTCTCTCTCCAGTAAAGAAAAAAGTGAGGGAATGCACCACCAGGGGCTGGCTAAGGGTGAAGGACAGAAGTCCCCAAGTACTAGAGCATTCTAGACAAAGAAGAACCATGACTGCGGGCGACATTTTGACATGAGAGTGGGAAAAGAAGGTTAAGATGATTTTCAACTACAGCACACATATGGTAGGCAGAATGGTGGCCTCCCAAGGAGGTTCACGCCCTAATCCCTGGAACCTGTACATATATTAAGCCACAGGGCAAAGGGGGATTTAGATTTGGAGTGTCCAGATGGAGCAATGTAATCACAAGAGTCCTTAAAAGTTAAAGAGGAGGTCTGAAGAGTTAAAATCAGAGAAAGAGATGTGAAAATGGCAACCAGGACAGGCTATGTGGTATGGGAAAGACGCAACCCACCATTATTAGCTTTCCAGATGAAAGGGAGCCATGAGCCAAGGAACGCAGAGCCAAAGAAAGACCAAGAAACTGTCCTAGATTGTTAGAGGCTAAAGAGTTGTGACTCAATTCAATGTGTGATCCCGGTTTGGGTCCTAGACCAGAAAGAAGATATTAGTTGGGTCACTGAAGAAATTTGAATGAAGTCTAAGGATGGGTTAATATTTCAATGTTAATTTAGTATATTTTTTTAGCGTTTATTTATTATTGAGAGACAGAGAGAGACAGAGCATGAGCATGGGAAGGGCAGAGAGAAGGAGAGACACAGAATCCGAAGCGGGCTCCAGGCTCCGAGCTGTCAGCACAGAGCCCGACGCAGGGCTCGAACTCACAAACCGCGAGATCATGACCTGAGCCGAAGTCGGACACCAACCGACTGAGCCACCCAGGCGCCCCTATTAATTTAGTATTTTTAATCATTATACTGTGGTAGGGCTTGGGTTCCATGATGGTGAGATACTCTTATGGCTCACCCATCCAGCTAATTACAACTCTGAATTCTAGAGAAGACACGAAAAGGAACTCCCAAAGATTCTGTAAAGTAACCAAAAGTAGGCGGGTCATAGAGGGGAGATGACGCGAGAAGAAGTGATCTAATTAGGAGCAAACCTTCTTTGGGAGCAAACCTGTCTTTTTTTTTTTCCTGGCACAGCTTCACCTCAAAGGGTGGGGGGGGGTCCCTGTCATGGGGCAACGTGGCACAGTCTGCTCCAGGAGACACCCTGCCATCTAGAAGTCTTGGTTGTTCACTTTTCTGATCTACTTGGGCATTTCTGTACCCACAGTCTCCATCTCTCTTTTATTTCCTCAAAGGTATTAATCATAGTCATTGAACATTATGTGTTTGATAATCCTGGCATTTGAATAATGAGGCATCTGATTCTTTTGTCTGTGGCCCTGCTGGCTCAGATGATGGCACTTTTGTGTGTTTTATGAACACTGAATATGAGTCATCTTCCCATGAAATGCCATCTGTGAATGTTCTTTGGGGCCTCTTTTGAAGATGCCGACATCTATTGAAGGCTCAGTACGTTCTAACACGTATTGATTGGGTTCCCACTGAAAGTCTAGGTGACACTACCCACCTAGGATCTCTTCACGATAAATTCTCAGCTTGAAGTATTTCAGGCTAACCAGGTAGGATGATTCAGGGCTACAACCCTATATGAAGGCCAATTCGTAATTGAACATTCAAAGGGAGATGTATCTGTTTTATCGGCCCAGAACAAAGAGAG
Source organism: Lynx canadensis (assembly GCF_007474595.2). Taxonomy (NCBI): domain Eukaryota; kingdom Metazoa; phylum Chordata; class Mammalia; order Carnivora; family Felidae; genus Lynx; species Lynx canadensis. The sequence continues at coordinate 29,236,542 of NC_044318.1, read as the reverse complement.
ATGTGGAGAAAGTATATGTCTCGTTTATTCGTACCACGATACTTAAGGCTTAAGTCTTAATGAGACTTAAGAGGTCACCGTTCTTGTGGGGTTCTCCTATTAGCCACCCCATCGAATCAGACACTCAATGACACCAACCTATGTCATTAGGCCCCCCAAAACTGCATAGGGATATCAGCCATTTCTGGTGGTATTACCAAGGCCAAAGCCACCATCCAAGCTCTTTTCCCTTCTGAAGTCCAACCTTCTTCTTAAAAAGTGTTTATTTATTTTTAAGGGAGAGTGATTGGGTGGAGGGCGGGCGAGGATCCGAAGCAGGCTCCACGCTGACAGCACTGAGCCTAACGCGGGCCTCGAACTCACGAGCTCCAAGATCATGATCTGAGCCAAAGTCGGATGCTCAGCCGACAGAGCCACCCGGGTGCCCTTAAATTCCAACTTTCATTTTGTTGGAATGAAACTGAGATTCCCTTAAATCCTGAGATTTCCTTAATTTCTTGCCAGCTCAGAAAGGCTTTTCTCAATATTTTCAACAAAATATTTTTAGTTGTTTTAAAAAGAAGGGTTATACCACACTTCACGCCAGTCAGAGTGGCTAAAATGAACAAATCAGGAGACTATAGATGCTGGCGAGGATGTGGAGAAACGGGAACCCTCTTGCACTGTTGGTGGGAATGCAAACTGGTGCAGCTGCTCTGGAAAACAGTGTGGAGGTTCCTCAAAAAAGTAAAAATAGATCTACCCTATGGCCCAGGAATAGCACTGCTAGGAATTTACCCAAGGGATCCAGGAGTGCTGATGCAGAGGGGCACTCATACCCCAATGTGGACAGCAGCACTTTCAACAATAGCCAAATTATGGAAAGAGCCTAAATGTCCACCCACTGACGAATAGATAAAGAAATTGTGGTTTATATACACCATGGAATACTACGTGGCAATGAGAAAGAATGAAATCTGGCCTTTTGTAGCAACGTGGATGGAACTGGAGAGTGTTATGCTAAGTGAAATAAGTCCTACAGAGAAAGACATTTACCATATGTTTTCACTCTTATGTGGATCCTGAGAAACTTAACAGAAGACCATGGTGGAGGAGAAGGAAAAAAAAAAAAAAAGAGAGGGAAGGAGCCAAATCATAAGAGACCCTTAAAAACTGAGAACAAACAAACTGAGGGTTGATGGGGGGTAGGAGGGAGGGGTGCGTGCGTGATGGGTATTGAGGAGGGCACCTGTTGGGATGAGCACTGGGTGTTATATGGAAACCAATTTGATAATAAATTTCATATTCAAAAATTAGTAAATAAAAAGAAGGGCTAGAAAATCTGCCATGCTGCTGGAAACAGATATATCTGTATCCACCGTTGGCTGTGGACTATACTTTCTGAATCTCCTACTCTGAAGAGATGTCAGTGATTCACTCCCATGAAATATCCAGAATAGATAAATCCATAGAGACAGAATGCAGATTGGTGTTTGCCAGGGACTTGTAGGCAGGAGAGAAGGGGGAACAATTGTTTAATGGGTGCGGGGTTTCCTTTGGGGTGATAAAAATGTTTTGGAATTAAATAGAGGTGATGGTTGCACAACACATGGAATGTACTAAATGCTACTTCATTGTTTGCTTTAGCATGGCGAATGTTGGGGTGCCTGGGTGGCTCAGTTGTCTGAGCTCAGTTGGTTAAGACTATATGATAATCTCAAGATGAAGAAAAATCCTTTGAGAAAAGTCAACATTCATTCATGGTAAAAACTCTCGTCAGAGTAGGAGTAGAAGGGAGCTTTCTCAATCTGATAAAGGATATTTATGCAAAACTTAAAAGTAATATCATGTTTAATGGTGAATGGCTAATGCTTTCTTCACTACCAGGAACAAGGCAAGGATACCCATTTCCACTGCTTCTATTCAACATTGCCCTGGAAGTCCTATCCGGGAGTATAAAAAGAAAAAATAAAATAAAAGAAGCATCCGGATTGGGAAGGAAGAAGTAAAATTATTTTTATTTGCAGATGACATGACTGCGTATGCAGAAAATCATGAAGATTATACGCAAAGGCTACTATAGCCAAAAAGTAAATATACAAAAAATAAGTTATATTCCGATATGCTAGCAACAGCTGGAAAATGAAACTTTTATTTTTTTTTTTAATTTTTTTTTTCAACGTTTATTTATTTTTGGGACAGAGAGAGACAGAGCATGAACGGGCGAGGGGCAGAGAGAGAGGGAGACACAGAATCGGAAACAGGCTCCAGGCTCCGAGCCATCAGCCCAGAGCCTGACGCGGGGCTCAAACTCACGGACCGCTAGATCGTGACCTGGCTGAAGTCGGAGGCTTAACCGACTGCGCCACCCAGGCGCCCCCCTTTTTTTTTTTTTTTTTAAATTGGAAAATGAAACTTTTAAAAAACTCCATGATGTGCAATCAAACTCAAAACTTGTAGAAATATGTAACAAAGTATGTGTTAGATCTATATACTAAAGCTGTAAGTATTTCTGAGACATTAAAGAAGACAAATAAACGGAGAGATACATCTTTTTCATGGATTGGAAGACTCAATATTATTAAGATATCAATTCTCTCCAAATTAATCCATAGATTCAATGCAATCCCAATCAACACATCAGCAGAATGGTGTAGAAACTGACAAAGCAAATCTAAAATTTCTATGGAAACATGAGTGGCTTAGAACACCCAAAACAGTTCTGAAAAAGGAGAACAAGTTAGAGGATGTATATGACCTAATTTCAAGACTTACTATACAATTACAGCTCTGAAGACAGTGTGGTATTGGGGTATAGATGAGCAGAACAGAAAATAGAACCCAGACGTGTACCCACACATATATGACCAATCGATTTTTTACACAAGTGCTAAGGCAACCGAATGGGGAAAAGATAATCTTTTCAGCAAATGGTACTTGAATAGTCAATTGAATAATCAATCAGTTTCTAGCAAAAGTACCACGTCAATCCAATGGGAAAAGGAACATCTTTTTAACACATGGTGCTGGACCAAACTGGAGAGGCGTGTGAATAAAAATGAGATCTCAAAGCCTATCTCACTCCACACACGAAACTTAATCCAAGCTGGCTCTTACACCCACACATAAGAATGATCTATACCATAATATTACAAGAAGAAAAGGTATGAGAAAATCTTCATGAGCTGGGCAAAGATGTCTTAGATGGATCACAAAACAATACAATAGAAAATGTTGATAAATCAGAGTTTACCAAAATTAAAAAAAAATTAAGGTCATCAAAAGAAGTGAAGAAAGTAAAAAACAAAAACAGAAACAAACAAACAAAAAAACTAAGCTACTGACGGGGAGAAAATATTTGCAATATGTATATCTGACAAAAGACTCATGTCCAGAATACAAATCAACAAAGCAGGAAAACAATCCAATACAAGATGGGCAGAAACTAGAATCGATACTTTATAAGGAAAGATCTATGAATGACTAGTAAGTCTATCTGTCATTAGGGAAATGACAAGGGCTCCCTCACACTTGCTAGAGGGATGATGGCCCTCTAGCATCAAATGATGGCCCATATCAGTGTTGATGAAGCTATCAAGCAACTGGAAATGTGAGGTGGAATTGTCATAAAATAGTAGAATCCCTTTGCCCGATTCTCATATAAAAGTTGTGCATTCATCAGCTGTGACTCAAGCAATCCCACTCTTAGGTTTTTACCCAAAAGAAATGAAAACATATGACCACAAAAGGACTTCTGCCAGAATGCTCTTAGCAGCCTTCTCATTATTCGTAATGGCTTCAAACTGGAAAAAAAAAAAAAAGTACTCACCACCAGCAGTTAAATGATAAATTTTGGAATACTACTCAGCCATAAACAATGACCAATTGATCCAAACAACAACCTGGATGAATTTCGACTTCGTTATACTGAGTATTAAAAGGAACACAGGATGTCTTTACGATGTATTTATGACTTTCTGTGAAGTCTAGTTAACAGGAAAAAGAAATCTGTTGATAGGAATCAGCAGATGGGGAAGGGCATGGTGAGGGGTAAGCAACAGACCAGAACGGGGCTCGGATGAGCTTTCGGTCATGATGAAAATGTTATGCGTCTTGTTTGGGGTGGCAGACAATTGCCAAATTTAACCCAACTCAACATTGAAGACCCGTGCATTATATTTTAGGTAAGTTATACTTTAATTTAAACACACACGCACACACACGCACACACACATACACACACACACACACACACACACACACACACACCATGGTCCAAATTCTTCAGGGAGCTTGGAATGCTTGTTAATACCTAACTTTTTTTTAAATATGAAATTTATTGTCAAATTGATTTCCATGCAACACCCAGTGCCCATCCCAACAGGTGCCCTCCTCAATGCCCATCACCCACCCTCCCCTCCTTCCCAACCCCCATCAAACCTCAGTTTATTGTTTTTAACCTAACTTTTATGTACCACTCCAACTTTGACTTTTGTTTAACCTGGGGACACAGGTCCAGATTTAATCCCAGACAAAGATGTTTGATCCATCAATGTCCATAATTAGACCCACAGACCAACACCTAATTCTAAGTCTGCTCTCTTGTTCCTTTTCTTTCTTCCTTCACGTATGCATTCAATTGACACATTTTGATCATCTCCTATTCTTCCAGGCCCTGGAGATACATCAAGAAACAAGCTAGACAAGATCCTTCCTTTCCAGGAGCACATAGTCCAGACGGAGAAACAGATAAGAAGCAAGTAGAAAGACTTCCAGAGAATCATGACTGAGAGGAAGTATGAAAAGCAGAGTAGAAGATAGTGAGTCACTAGTTGTTGGAAAGGTATTATGTGATGAGTTTAGGGGGGCACATTTACAGGCAAAGACCTTATTGCTGATGTTGAAGGAGGGTTGACAATACGGAAATCTAGGAGGAAGAGTATTCTAAGGAGAGTGACTAGCAGGGGTCAAGCCCCCAGGAGAAGAATCAACTTTGGGTGTGGGAGAAGAGGAAGTGGGAAGTAGTAGAAAGCCAAGCATCTGCAGCAGAGGGGACAAAGGGAACCAACCGGGTACGTGAACATTAGGGGAAGGAGGCTAGTTTATATAGGAGTCTTTATTCATTCATTCATTTTTAAACAGAGAAGGTTCATGATCTGTTTTAGATTTTAAATGTGCATGTAGGCAGTGGTGTGGCAAGCATATCGTAAGAGGGCAAGTGTGGAAGCAATTAAGTTGGTAGGAAGGTCTTGTAGAAACCCAGGTGAGGGATGACGGTGGCTTGGACCAGCATAGAGACGGGAACTGGTGCAGAGTAGTCAGACTGAGAGCATCTTGGAAAGGCCTACAACTAAGGCTATTCACAGACTTCAGACTACAACTCCAGAGCAATTCCGGCCACTTATTTTCTCTGAAATTTCCCATAGTATCAGTTAACTAGGCTATGTGTGGCCCATTCAGGCTGCTGTAACACAATACCCTAAACCAGGTGCCTCATGAACCACAAACATTTACTTCTCACAGTTCTGGAGGCCGGGAAGTCCAAGGTCAAGGCACCATCAGCTTCGGAATCTGGTGAGAGTCCACTTTCTGGCTCATGGACCGTCGTCTTCTCACCGTTTCCTCACATGGCGGAAGGGTCCAGGGAGTTCTCTGGGGTCTCTTTCATAAGATCTCTAATCCCATTCATGGGGGCTCTACCCTCAAGACCTAATCATCCCAGAGTCCCCACATTTGAAAATCATCACATCGGGGATGAGGATTTCACATGTGAATTTTGGGGGGACAGAAACATTCAGTCTAGAGCCAGTCACAATAAGGCTAAGGTAACCAACTACCCCAAAACAGAGCGACTTGAAACAATCCTTTGTTCTCACTAATCTGTTGGCCATTGTGGGGGTCGGCTCATTATACAGTCTGAGGCTGCTGTGCATGTGTGGCTAAACTAGTCGAGCTCAGATAGAGCAACTTGGCTCTGCTCCCATGAACCTCATTCATCCTGGGGCCAGTAGACTGGCCCAGGCATGTCCTTCTCAGGGGCATGGCCAAGGACAATCATGTAGGCATTTTGCAAGGCCTCCTGTTTTGTGTTGTGTGTGCTACCATCCCATTGGCCAAAGCGAGGCTCAAAGGGCTAAACCTGGAATCACGGGTCCAGGAATAGATTCTGCCTCTTCGTGGGAGGAGCTGGACAGTCTCATGGCATAAGGCATGGATAGAGGGAAGGGTGAAGATGGACATGAGGGCCATCTGCCACACTCATATTCACGCTTATGCCTTTGGCCATAGGCATGAGGGGTCCAATGCAGTGGCTCTTTCAATGTAGCTGGCCCCCCCTCCCCCTTCCATAGATCCAGCTCCAAGCTTGAGTATGATTCAGGCAGAGTTCAAAGCAGCCACTGCTACTCAGTAAGGAAGATATTGCTGCTTCTGTTGCCCCACAGTCCCCAAGGAAAGGTTCCAACCAGGATAGTTCGTCAATGTTAAAGAGGATGGTCACTGCGACAAGAAAGGCGTGTAGCACTCAATGGTAAAAAGAAGTGGGCTTCCTAGAGAATGTCGCCAGCTCGGAACAGGGATGGGGCTTCCTGAAACAGCCCTACAACGTTAATATTTCAAGCAACGCTGTCAACTTTGACTCTTGAGCGCTGATGAGCCACCACGTCCATGAGCTAAATGACGGCGGTGGCTCGTCCGTCCCCAGGTAAGCGAGACAAAAGCTTCAGACTGCGGTGTCGTCAATTGCCCAGTGGTGACCAAGAGCCCGAGCCTTTTCACCTGGCAGAGGCTGTCTGTCAGGGCAACGAGAAGCCAACTAACTCCAGGTGAGGGTCAGCCTGACGGTAAGATGATATTTCGGATGCTTCCTGAATGTGCAGGAAGAAGGAAAAACCCCCTCTCCTTTGGGGGAAGAGCCGTTCCAGCTCTTTATTCGTTTTGATAGCGAAGTTACACATAAGATAATGTGTAAAAATGGGTGCTACATAAACAAACCTTCACAGCGGCGCTAAGCTCACCAAACGCAGGCACTTGGCTGCGTCCGCCAAACGGCACACGCGCTTCCGTATGGCGAAACCAATTGACGGGAGAGTCTTTGCAACTGTGGCCTCTGTGTGCCTGGGCCAGTGGGCTTATGTGGATGTTTAACACTCATTCAACAAACTTTTGTTATATACTTGTTCCGCACAGTGTGCGGGAGCTGGAGCTGGAGAGGAAGGGCGGTGGTGAGGGGGAAGGACAAGCCAGGATTCTAAAAAGAGATGCCAAGGGGCAGAAGAGTCTCCCATCTCCCTCCACTTAGCTTCCCTTCTGGAGGAGGGTCAGAGCTCTAGGTGGTGCGGTGGGCAAGGGGTGTGGAGCATCGACCAAGAAGTTAAGTTTGCATGGTCCCCCAGCAAAAAGGGTCCTTAAATTAATCTAGCCTATTAGGTCAATGCCTGGTGTGGATAACATATACGGATCCAGATGTGGCCTGTAGCCTACCAGAGTTCTGGCAAGGTTTCAGCTTTTCTACTCGTCGCAAAGTGGCTCTCAGAAGAGCCTTCTGTTCAGTGAAAATTACCAAATCAGTGAAACTTAACAGCTCAGAGCAAAACTGTAAACTAGCCATCAAGCATCATGCGGTTGTTTCTCGTGCCCTTCAAGGTCTCGGCTTTGTGTAACCATGACAGAACATTCCACTAAGACTCTGCTCAAGTATTCCCGAGGCACGCGTGGCTGAGGGTGCGAGATGGGCCTCGGGTCCCACATCTCCGAACAAGTTTGCTTTACAGGTTCATAGATGAGAGCAGCTGAAGACTTGTAAACAATGACTAACTCAATGTTCTTTGAATGCCCATTCCCTGCCAATGGGGTTCTGAGGCATACAGGGACAAAACAAACGTCCCACATAGGCAAAGCGCATACACGACGTATCCCTAGTCAAAGACATTTCGTTATCCATGCATTAAGGAAATTTCTTATTCAGAAAATGGCGATTTTCCAGGCACTGTAACTCACACTGTTCTGGAGGCCGGAAATCTGGGGTCAGGGGTAATCAGGGCCGTGCTTTCTCGAAGCTCTAGGGGAGAATCTGCTGCTTTCTCTTAGCTCCTGGTTTACCAGCAACCCTTGGTGTCCCTGGGCTTGTAATGGCAGAACTCCATTCTCTGTCTCTTTCTTCTGTGCGCATCTCTTCTCTTCCGATAAGAACACAAGTCATATTGGATTAGGGCCCACCCTAATCACCGCATCTTATTTTCTTTACATCTACAAAGACTATTTCCAGGGGTGCCTGGGTGGCTCAGTCAGTTAGGCATCCTACTCTTGATTTCAGCTTAGGTCATGATCTCACAGTTCCTGGGATCGAGCCTCACGTCAGGCTCTGCACTGACAGCTCAGAGCCTGCTCGGGCTTCTCTGTCTCCCTCTCTCTGCCCCTCCCCTTCTCCTGCTCTCTCTCTCTCTGTGTCTCTCTCGAAATAAATAGATTATTTCCAAAAAAGTTCACATTCAGAGTGCTGGAAGATAATACTTCAACATATCCTTTTGGAGGGTGCAATCCAACCCGTAGTCATAGCCCAAAGTTGGAAGGGTAAGATATTAGTTGCTTGTGAAGAAGGGATATACCGTCTCCACATAGTCTTAAGAGACGAGCAGGAGTTTGACAGACACGGGAGAAAGAGATCATTGAAAAGGAAGGACCTGCATTGTTTGGGAACTTAGAAGCATGAAACCGAATTGTGGGCTCAGCTCGGAGGAACAGCACAGCAAAATAGGCCTTTGATAAATGTCTGCGGAAGTGGTGTCTGTGGGAGGGACAGGAGAAGTAAAACTGGAGGTTGGATCAAAGATTGCAGGTTGGTGAAAGGCTTACAGAGGATCCTGGGAGTGAGCAGGTCAAGCAGGAGAATTGGCATGATGGATGTCGTGGTCCAGGCTGGTCAGAGAAAGAAGCAAGGGCCCCAGGGGCTCGGGGCTGGCGTCAGTGGCATTGGGAGATGCAATCAGGAAATGTCTCCATGCAGGCAAAAAAGAAACTGGAGAGGGAGAGAAGGACAGGCTGCTGGAAGGACAGAAGGCTGCCGTCGTGCAGGGGGAGTACTGGGCCGTGGGAGAATGCTCTGGGTACCTCAACCTAAGGAACAAGTCGGTGGACCCTCGGTAAGCTTCCTCAAAACCTGCTGAGTTATATCTTTCCCTGTGCACATGTCTCCATATGTATCATTCTCTCCCTCTCATTCCCTTTGTTTCTTTCCTTCTTTCTCTTTTTCTTTGAGAACTTTATTTTCGTAAAATAAAACACAAACAGGCAAAAATGCTCAAAACATAAACCCACGAGTCAGGGCATCATCTCAAAGCAAAACCAGCACCCAGATCAGGAAATAGATCACTACCAGCCTCCCAGGAGTCCCTCGTGTCCTCCCCAACACATTCCCACCTCCCTTTCCACAAGTGCCTGGCTGTCCTTCCGGCTTCCAACACTTCTCTTGTATCTTTGTTTCTCTTTCTTGTTTTGCTTCTGTGGTCACATCATCTCCTTTGCCCTAATTTCACCAGACTCCTTGAGCCCCTTCTCAGACCTTCCAGATCGCTCAGGGATCTCCAGAGAAACAGAACCAATAGGAGGGAGGGAGAGAGAGACAGAGACAGAGAGAGAAAGAAACCCAGGAAAATGTTTTTTGTGGGCACCCCATGGCCCAGTCAAGTTGATACATAAAATTAACCCTCACATTCTCCTTTTTTATTTCTACCACTATCCCCTGTTAATTGGTCACAAAATAGGATCAGAAGTTTAATCCCCAGGGGATAATAATCCCCTGTTCTTAATTTTTTTTTTAATGTTTTGTTTCGTTTTGTTTTAACGTTTTATTTATTTATGAACGGGGGGGGTCAGAGAGAGAGGGAGACACAGAATCGGAAGCAGGCTCCAGGCTCCGAGCCGTCAGCCCAGAGCCCGACGCGGGCTCGAACTCACGGACCGCGAGATCGTGACCTGAGCTGAAGTCGGACGCTTAACCGACTGAGCCACCCAGGCGCCCCCCCTGTTCTTAATTTTAAAAGTGACTGAGAGGGGCGCCTGGGTGGCGCAGTTGGTTAAGCGTCCGACTTCAGCCAGGTCACGATCTCACGGTCCGTGAGTTCGAGCTCCGCGTCGGCTCTGGGCTGATGGCTCGGAGCCTGGAGCCCTGTTTCTGATTCTGTGTCTCCCTCTCTCTCTGCCCCTCCCCCGTTTATGCTCTGTCTCTCTCTGTCCCAAAAATAAATAAACGTTGAAAAAAAAATTAAAAAAAAAAAAAAGTGACTGAGATAAACATATTTTATCTCTTTTTTCTAGAAGGCAACAAATCTGCTTTGGGGGGTTGTACCTCTCTGATTATCTTCTCTTTGGGGGGAATCATGGTTCTGTGCTTCTGGTCTACCCAGACTTTCAGTTCAACGTGTGCGTGGGGCCACCTCTGCCTAAGTCTGGGTCTCTAATTTTGGCCCTAACTCTCCCTCTCTGGATCAGCTCAGCCTGTCAAGCCTGGAAATCCTAAAAACCCTGTGATTAGTTGCATCACTTTTACGGGAAAGGACAAGCAACTAACAGTTATCTTTTGGTAATTTGTCAACCTGAAAGACAGTGATTTTTCTCTCTTCGCGTATTTGATGTGTCTGCAGGTAAGAAAAGTGAAACCAAAAAATGCCATGATTTTCCCCAAATCACTCAGCCAGGTAATGGTAAAGCCAGGCTACTGCCTCTTTCTCCCGCGCTGGGACTCTGGCTGCCTGAGGGGTTTCCCCCTTACTGATCTCCCTGCTCCTGCTGCTAATAATCTAGTCTTGGTATCAAGACCAGAGTGGTTCTTTTATTTTTTTTTAATTTTTTTTTTCAACGTTTATTTATTTTTGGGACAGAGAGAGACAGAGCATGAACGGGGGAGGGGCAGAGAGAAAGGGAGACACAGAATCGGAAACAGGCTCCAGGCTCTGAACCATCAGCCCAGAGCCCGACGCGGGGCTCGAACTCACGGACCGCGAGATCGTGACCTGGCTGAAGTCGGAAGCTTAACCGACTGCGCCACCCAGGCGCCCCAGAGTGGTTCTTTTATACATAAGTCTAACCATTTCTTTTCTTTCCTCAAAATCCTCCAATGGCTTCCCATATCACTAGGAACGAAAGGTAAAATCTTTAGCCCGGTTTATGTCGCTCCCCTTTGTGATCTGAGCCTGCCTTTTCTCTTAGGTCTTGTCTCCTGCCCCTTTTCCCCTCTCACACACCATCTGACCCCTCCCGCCTACCTGCCAATCTATAAACACACACCAGGATGGTCCATACCTTAGGGCTACTTGCCTGGTACCCTAGAAAGCACTCCACTTTGAGAACAAAGCTTTATTTTAAAGCCGGCCATCACATCAGTATTTACCACAGGTAATAACGGAAATAAACCAAGATGTCCAGCATTAGAACCATACAACGGAGGAACACCAATGAGTCATTAAAGTTAATGTCATAAAAATACAGAAATAACTAAAGCAACGAACTTATGCTCAGAATTCTCACAATTTAGTGGATGATAGCTATTTTAATTCCCCAGACAGTGCCCATCTGAACTCACATGTTGTCTACTCTTCTCCTTTAGAATCTTTCACATACGAGTCACAGGTGTTGAAAATTCCCTGTCTGGGAGTTCCAGCATCCTCGTGTCTGGAGCCTGGTTCTGGAGGGTTGCTTCGTATTTTCAGACTGTGTTTTTTCTTCCCTTTTTATATGCCCCATAACTGCGGAAGACCACGTATGTCAGGTGGGACCGTCAGTACTGAGAGAAATATTTTTCGTGCTTGGAGATGATGCCTTTCTATCTGCTAAGCTGTTAGCATGGAGATTTTTGTTCGCCTAGTTAGGAGGGGGTTAGCTGAATGCCAACCCAGCTGGCCTGGGTTTTGGTCCTCGCTCTGGGTATGCTCAGCACGTCGGGAGTTTCGGATTCCTCTAGCGGCCTCCTGTGTATAGGATGTGGGTTAATCTGCCACATGATTTTTCCCTATGATCCCTATTTTTCCCTATGATTTTTCCTATGTAGCATGAAGTCACCCACTTGGCTTTGAGTCTCCCCCCCCCCCCCCCAGAGAGCGCTATAGCATGAACTTGCCCGTGTCTGCAGTTTCCAAGGATGCCCGACTCGCACACCAGCCTGCACTAACAAGTTTCGGCAATATGGAAACAGTCCCAGCCGAATCTGCTTACCCATTTATGAGACATCAAGTGACACGTGCCCAGGTAACCCGAAGCTAAGATCCCATTCCTCCCTGCAAATACCCATCTCTCTCCTGCCATCTCTCTCCCACCTTTGCTGGGGTTTTTTGATGCACTCAAGAAAAGCAATACATTTTCAACGTGTCTAGATTTCTTGCTTTGTTTTGTAAGGGTGGGGGCAATGCTCTTTCCAGCCGTCTGGCTCTCTGAGCGCGATTGCTGGTTTATTTCATCAGAGCCTCCCTTCAGTTGTTCTCTCTCTGTGTCCAGGGATTTGGTTCAGTCAGCAAGGGATTCTGTGTTCCACGCTTCTCTGTTGCCAAAACTTTTGTTGGAATTCTGACCTGCCTCCCTCAAATAGCTAACCCCGTGTGATGGCAGGGTTTTGTTGGATGCTACCTGCTGTGAATATATCATAGATGTTGCTAGGGCAGAAACGCAATGCCTCGCTAGATGTCTCTGAGCATCTGAAATCGGCTCTTAAAATGTCAAACATCCCTTTGGTGCCCTTTTTGCTCCCATGTGCAACATTACAATTTTCCTCTGAGGGACGTGGGGGGTAGGGCATGAAATTGGTGCTATTCTTTATCCACAGAGGTCAACAGCGTTATTTATTAAACACTGACTATGCAAGTAGGGTGGTTCCAAGCTCCGTAGAGGGCCATGGGGCATCAATCTTGTTCTTAAGCTTTGGAACAAGAAGAGGCAATAATCCAGATCTCTGGCTATGTAAGTTCAAGTGCTTATGGAGGTAATTTTCGACTGCTAAGAGGGTCCCTAAACTTGCCAAGTTTGTAAGTAGGAGGACACTTAATCCTATAAATGAAGCCCAAGCCAGAGGCTCATTACCCACCAGTAGTCGATAGGCTGCCCCTTATTTGTTTCCGATACGTCCCCTGACTTCCCAGTTACTGACCTATTGAACGGCAAGGACTTACTTGGCTTTCGGCATCCTTCGCTAGACATAACTTTGCCCCTTAGTTCTGCCTTTTCCTTCCAAGACAGGAACAGGCATCTGCACTTCTCCGGTGATGGCCTCCATATACCCAGTGCCATTATCGCTATAATCTCTGTTCCTCTTCCTTTTCCTGGTTGTGTCATCCCAGTGCAGCTGGCTCTCACGAGGTAGCCACTTAACCATCTCTCCATCGTACATGGGCGGTTGGCACCACTGAAGCCCAGGACACCTCTTTTCTTGTGTCTCTTTCCCAAATGGCAGCCATAGAGTGACATTTCGTGGAGGCCCGGGAAGCAAAGCAAGTGGAAGGGTTGAGGGCGGAGCCACAGATATTGATGACACAGAAATGAAATACTGTTGTAGAGGGATAGGAAAACCGATCGCTGGGGACCTGGGCTCCCGGGGCCGATACTCTATTCCATGAGAACAAAGCCAGAGCCGGAAGAGAAATAGATGGTGAGAGGCATGGGATTTGGAGTCGTGCCAACGTGGATTCTCACCCAGGCTCCACAGGCGTGCCTACACGGTGACCCCGAGCAAAAAGGCTCCACGCTTCTGTGTCTCGTCTTCATGCGCCTATATGAGGATTCCGTGATACGGTTCGTAGAAAGCACTTGGCACATTACGACACACGCTCAACAAATTCAAGCAGCTCTTACAACCGATACCGTAAATGGGATTTGGCCCAAGTGGAACAGGCAGGAGCCCCGTTCCTAACACAGGCAAGCCACAGCTGGACAAGTAAGAGAAACACCATGAGACTCCTGCCCGGCTGGCTGTTTCATATGGACTCTGGCTGCACTCGGAGGTAGCCAACATGAGGCATCTCAGTAAGCTGCTGTTGTCCATTTCTGGTCCGTTTCCCTCTGCCCTGGCGGAAGGGAGAAGAGACGCTACCATTTCCTGAAACTTCCTATGTACACGCCACAGTTCCGGGTGCTTTTTCACTTTCCTTCTTCTTGGTTTACCAACCACCTTTCACTCTACGTGGCCCAACAGCCACAGCCATCAGGGGAGAGGCAGGAGCCCCGGTACCACACCCTTCCCTAAATATTCGGTCGCGCAAGCAGTCGACACTGCTCCCAGACACGTTTTAATGTGAGAGCCTCGTAGTGTGGATGCAGACGTTCCCCCTCCAAGGGTTCCTGTAAGTCAGGCCATTCTGCCTCGGGCCATTGCTATGGAGGTCACCCACCAGCGTGATAAATAATCCGAACAAGCGTTCTCAGGTGCCATATTTATGGCCCAGTCTGTAGCCAAGAGAAGCCAGAGACAATGGCTAAAAACTAATTTATCATAATGTCACCCTGGATATATGGCAAATAGCCGTAAACAAGTATGTAGACTGTAATTAAAAATATGATAACATTATAAAATAGGACGATGGCTAGTTAGAGAAGAAGATCTATCCAGCAGGAACACGCGTATGTCACTTGAAATATTGCCTCAATTACGTGAAGTCATCATCTCAGGCTGCCCATCGCAAAACAAAACACAAAAAACAAAAAACAAACCCGATCCTTACAAACGCAGACCTCAAATGACAAGAGCTGTCTATCCCCTTCCATCCTGGCCTCAGCACTTAGCGCTAAGCTCACTTTTCCGTGCTGTGCTCGGGAAGCTTCTCCCTTCCTTTTGTTCATGATCCGAAGCAACGTGAAGAACCACTCCTACTGGACTGACTCAACATCTGGAACTTGCCATCATTTATTTCTGTCGTCTGCGATGCCCCAAAAGGTTTGCCTCGCCCTGGGTCTGCCAGTAAAGACCAGCCACCACTGGCCCACCTCATTTGCATCGTATGTGGAGCCTCCTGTCTTATACCCTGGTCTTCCTGAAGCGAACGCAGTTTCCTGCTAGTGTCCTTACTATGTGCCGATTCTGAATCAATATAAAAAGTATTTTCACTGTCCTCACCATGACTTACCTGGGATGTCCTGTCTCTCTCCATTCACTCATCCAAATATTACCCACACATCTTCCAATTCAAAATTTACAGCTTGCACGAAACTGCCTCACCTTTGTCTCCTCAACTAAGCTCTCGTAATTACAGTAAGTAGCAACAAAATCTGAAATAAAACTTAAAATTGCTTTCTATGTCCCCACAAGTTTTAGGATCTCTTAAGAGTATCTATCCTCTTGGGGCGCCTGGGCAGCTCAGTTGGCTGAGCGCCCGACTTTGGCTCAGGTAGGTCACGATCTCCTGGTTTGTGGGTTCGAGCCCCGCGTCAGACTCTGTGCTGACAGCTCGGAGCCCGGAGCCTGCTTCGGATTCTGTGTCTCCCTGCTTCTGCTCCTACCCCATTTGTGCTCTCTCTCTCTCTTGAAAATAAATAAATAAACATTTAAAAAAAAATAACATTTATCCCCTTTAATGCTGTTAAAAAAAAAAAAAAAGAAAGAAAACAAGACAACCAGTCCAAAATGGAGTCACTTATGCTAAGTACTATGTCACCAAACCGACTTACCCACAATTTCAGTTCTCCCAGGAATGGAATCTTAGATCAGTCTGTCAGGAATCACCTGATTAGCACCACGCAGATAATCTGCCCAATAGATGATCCCCTAAAGGAACGTGACCTTCCAATAACCACCCTGCCTTTTCTCCTTGCTCCAGCTCCCTCCCGCCTATGAAAGTTTTTCATTTTGTACGGCTCCTTGAAACACCTTTCCTACCTGCTAGATGGGATACGGCTTGATTCAAGTTGAATCCCTTTTTGCTCACATAAACTCTTGAAAATCTGAATATGCCTCAGTTTATCTTTTAGCAGGACTTAACGTAACTAGAGGCCCAGAGTAGACACCCAATACATTTTTTGATTGGTTGGAAACTGGAAAGGATGTTTGACAATTATAGGATGGATATTTGGGGAGCATATATAAAAAGAACTTTTTAGCAATACATATCAGACAAAAAAAAAAGAATTAATCTATCAGGGTCCAATTCAGGGGCCACCAAGAACGGACATCCTGTTAACTAAGCCCCCGCATTGGACTGAGGTCTGAAGTGTTTACCACTGGATTAGAAAAGAAATGATTGATATGGAATCACACAGCATCGATAAAAAGAACAGTAGCTAACACTCAGTGTGGCTGTGTGGACTTACCAGGCTTCAAAGATAAAGAAAGAAGGCAAAAGCGAAGACAAGCAAAAAATAGCAAATTTCTTCTACGTAGAGAGAAAGAAAACCCCAAATGGCCTCCTATCGTTCTATACCAAGTTCATTACTAAAACCAAAGCAAAACAAGACAAAAACCACTTGAGCAATATCAACAGAGTGTAATTTAAGGAATTCATACCCAGCCAAGCTGTCACTCAAGTATAAAGCACGAACATCTTTGGTCTTCCAAGGCCTTACGTAATAACGTCCCCATGAACCTTTCTTAAATAAACCACCAAAGAATAAACTTAAGCCAAGAAGTGAACAATGATGAAAGGTTGGCCACGATACTAGAATGAAGCACTGAATCCAATTTGCCATGGGACCAAGTATAAAACATCTGAAAATGTTATAAACCATGACAACCTAGAATTTTGTGTCATTGGGGTGCCTGGGTGGCTCAGTCTCTTAAGTGCCTGACTTGATTTCGGCTCAGGTCACGATCGCCGGGTTGTGGGATCGGGCCCCACATTGGTCTCTGTGACGGGCATGGATCCTCCTTAAGATTCTCTCTCTTTCGGGGCGCCTGGGTGGCTCAGTCGGGTGAGCGTCCGACTTCGGCTCAGGTCAGGATCTCACGGTTTGTGAGTTTGAGCCCCGCTTCGGGCTCTTTGCTGACGGCTCAGAGCCTGAAGCCTGTTTCAGATTCTGTGTCTCCCTCTTTCTGCCCCTTCCCCGCTCATGCTGTCTCTCAAAAATGAATAAACGTTAAAAAAATAATTAAAAAAAAAAAGATTCTCTCTCTTTCTCTGTCCCTCTCCCCTGCTCACTCACTCTGTCTCTAAAATAAAAACTTAAATTAAATTAAAATTAAAAAAATAAAAGAAATTAGGAAGACTTTCGTTTAAAACAAGTAATAATGAAGGAAAAAAAAAAAACAAATTCCATACCAGTCCTTTTAGGTTAAACTAATGAAGGTTTTTTTTTTTTCCCGGTATTTCCCTTTTAGGATAAAGGAAGATGTATTTAGATGAACAGAAGTTATATCTGCATATGTGATGCAAGGGACACAGGGAGGGTCAACTGTGTCATCTATTCCAGTAGAGTTCTGGGACTGCTTCTTACTGGTTCTGCCCAAAGCTGGAGGGCAGAAATAGAAATTCCCTCACATGTCAAGCTGTGGGCTAGGTGAGGTGTAGGAGAGAAGGTTCAGGTCTTCAGTGGGGGATCAAAAAGAGATTAAAGATGCCAAAGACAGGGGTGCCTCGGTGGCTCAGTTGGTTGAGCGTCTGGCGTTGGCTCAGGTCATGATCACAAGGTTCGTAAGTTCGAGCCCCACGTCGGGCTCTGTGCTGACAGCCCGGAGCCTGGAGCCTGCTTCCGATTCTGTGTCTCCATCTCTCTCTGCCCGTCCCCTGCTTGCATTCTGTCTCTCTCTGTCTCTCAAAAATGAACAAACGTTAAAGAAAAAAAAATTAAAAACAAAAAGATGCCCAAGGTGGAGGTGTAGCAAAATGAGGAATGGAAAATTTAAAAGCTTTAGAGAAACTTCAAAGAAATACAAACTATGGGAATAGCTTTGTACATAGTTTAAGCTGCAATTTAGGTTTTAATAACTCTGCACCCCTTGCTTAAAACTTTCCCCCAGTGCAAAGGCCTGTCTAATCACCTTCCAGAAACATCCCACCTACACTTTCTGGCCCTTGATCAGCTTGATCGCATGTGAGACCTGGGCTCTCTCCCTATGTTCCTGGGCATGATTCTGTCTCTATCCCGTCCAAACTCAAGGGCCCCTTACCTTAAACACTTTCTTGACAATATATTCTAATCCCTTAACCCTGCCTGCCTGCGTCCCAGCAGCAGACAAGTGGTTTTAGAGAAAGAGGTACAGATGTTGACCATCCCCAGTGGGGAATGAGGGACATAGCTGGACAGACACCAAGAAAGATGTCGAATGACATTCACACCTTGGCTGAGGTGGCAGGCAGCACGTTCTTAGACATCCGTCGATGAGGCTGTGTGCGAAAGCCGTCTACACCGGGATCTTGCGGGCTGTCGGCATCCTAGCCCCCCTGGCTTTGCATTCTGGCTCTGTCACTTTCCAGAGCGGTGGACATTTGAGCAAGGCTTTGCTTCTCCCCCCTAATTTGTTCATCTCTAAAATGGGGGTCATCATGAATAGGCCAAAGTCTTTTCATTTTGAAATACACATTCTCCTTTGACCTTGAGTCCCTCTCCAGCTACATCCGATGTCACTCCTTCTTTTTCCAAGGTCCAGTTTTTGAAATAGCACTTCATGCTTTCTGCTTCCATTTCCTTATCTCTCATTTACTCCACAAACAGCTACAACCTAAGGTCACTAATAGTCTGTTCAAATGCCCCCTTTTCTGTGCGACCTTCTCTAAATCCATCAATTTACAATACCGACCTGCTCCAATAGAAAATAGCAATGCGTCCCCTCCCGGGCATTCCCGTGTCTTTTCCTTGATTTATTTGTCTCCATGGGACTTCTGCCAAAACACGCAATTCGCTTCTCTTTTCTGACCACGTCCGCATCCTCCGGTGAGAAAGTGAGCTCCGTGAGAGCTGGGATTTTTTGTTGCTTGGGTCCAAGCAAACATGTTAATATTTGTCAAGTGATGGGCTGCCCAGGGGGCTCCGTAGGTTAAGCGTCTGACTCTGGCTCAGGTCGTGATCTCAGTGTTCATGGTTTTGAGCCCCGCGTCGGGCTCTCGGCTGTCAGTGTGGAGCTCGCTTCAGATCCTCAGTCCCCCTCCTCTCTCTCTCCGCCCCTCCCTGGCTCACACATTCTCTCTCTCTCGCCCTCTCTCTCTCAAAAATAAATAAACATGAAAAAAATATTTGTCACATGAGTACATAAGCAAGTGCTTATTCAGTCTTTAACTTACTGGACGTCTGAGACATCTGATGCTGGTTTTTGTTTCCTTTAGTGACTTCTTACTCTCTCGCCCCTTAGCTTCTGTGATAACTTCTCCTAGGTTCTCACCATCACATTGATGGCATCTTGCCCACAAGCTAGGCTGGGCCCTTCCTTCACCCACATGTGGGCCCTTCCTTCACCCACATGTTAAGGATCAAGTGGATGGCAGGATTCCATATTGGATCTTTCTCTTCTCTTTCTTTCCTTAAGTTTGCTGATATGCAAGGGACTCTTCCAGGAGCTTTGTGTGCACTAACACTTGTAATGTTCACAGCCACCTGAGAAGTAGGTATGGACCGTCAATATCTCATGATCTAAGTGAATAAGCTGAAACACAGAGAGGTTAATATCTTGCCCAAGGCCAAGAAGTGAGTTAAGTGGCAAATCAAGAATCACTTCTGGTCAATGTGGGTTCAGGGACCCGGCAGCTCTTAGCCATTTCGTAATTCTGACTCTCCAGGTATACTCTGACTACTTCCATTTCTATATCTCCCATCCCGGACCACCCCCTTGAATTCCAGACCACATACAGACCTCACCACATCCCAGAGGTTGCTGAAACTCAGTATCACAGCTGTTGAACTCATTGTCTTTCCCCCAAACCAGATCCTAGGTCTCCCATCCTCATCAACAACCACCTCACCCATGCGGTTGAGCATTTGAATCACAATTCAGAAAATGAACCCGGAGCCTCTCCATTCCCTCATGCCCGTTCAATACAGCAACAATCAAGGTTGGATCCAAGTTTCCAGATGACAGCCAAGGGTCCACCTCCCAAGCAGGTCTTTCCAAGTTGAGCATTTAGGCCTATAATGTTAACTCTTTTCTGCACACCAACTACATGAGGAAGGGCCAGGAGTGCAGTAAATTGAAGGGGGTGAGCAGGGAGGGAGGAAAGACAAGGAATATGCTTCTGTCAACACATCCAGATATTATCCTGCCAGACTTGTTACTCTTGGTTTATATACTCTTGGTTACTCTTGCTTATCTATAGATAAGCAAACAGAAGCTAGGAGAAGTTCAAGAAAAAGCCTATAAAGCCGTGAACCTTAGTTTTCCATCTGGACCTGTGTGAATCCAAAGTCCATATTCCTTCATATTCTCCCTTCCTGCCTCCATTTTGAGTCCGCCATTTTTACCCCTCCCCCCACCCCGTATACCCCTGTTTCATCCTGCATTAATGGTATTATCTTGTTCTTCAATCATCCTTTTATTTTTCAACTTTTATTATCCTTGTTATTTTTATCAGTATTATTTTTCATATTTGAGTACAGCTGACACACAATGTTACATTAGCTTCAGGAATACAGCACAGTGATTTGACAAGTCTGCACATTATGCTGTGCTCCAAAGTGTGGCTACCCTCTGTCATGACACAGCACAATCGCCACACCATTGACCTTATTCCCTATGTTGTGCCTTTCATCCCCAGGACTTCGTCTTTCCATAAATGGAAGCCCGTTGAATCATTCTTTCAAATAACCTCCACTCTTGTTTCGTGAACAGCGGTGGAAAAGACACAAAGTTACTGGACTATTCTTTTGAGTCCTCTCCTTCCCACCCCAACCCTTGAGCTCTTTGAAGATGGAACTCTTCTGTTCTTCATGCTCATCACGTAAGCGCGGTAAAACCTTGGTCTGTGAGCATGACTGATTCCAGAAACATGCTTGTAATCCAAAGAACTCATATATCACAGCGAATTTCAAGAACCATTGGCTCAGTTGTGATCATGTGACGCTCGGCATCACGTACGACTCATATTGCAAGACACCCCTTGTTTATCGACTCGAGATGTATTAGAAATGTTTGCTCGTCTTGCAGAAAACTCGCCGAATAAGTTACTTGCAATCCATGGTTTTTCTGTAAATGCATGCACATGTGGAAGGGAAGGATTCGCGGTCAGGAGCACAGGGCATCTGAAAACACGGACACCACGGAGGAGGGCATCTGGACGTTTTCAAGGCTGGGCGACAGCTGGCGATGCCACCTTCTTCAGTGCTTTCAATCCCCGTCCAACTTTTCACGCGTGGGGCTCAGCAAGACTGTCAATACGTCATCTATGTGTTGGAGACACCTGTTTTCCTTCAATGAGAAAACCATCCCAAACCTGCACACATGGCGTCTGGTTACATCCAAGATAGGGGCCAAGGAGAAGAGAATCTGGCAAATACGCGAGAAGTATTTAAAACTCCTAGAAGTAGTGAGCTGCCAGGGGCGCCTGGGTGGCTCAGCTGTTTAAGCGTCTGACTCCTGATTTCTGCTCAGGTCATGATCACATCGCGTCTGTGAGATCGAGCCCCGCGTCGGGCTCTGTGCTGACATCACGGAGCCTGCTTGGGATTTTCTCTCTCTGCTCCTCCCCCCATCAAAATAATAAATGAACATTTGGAAAAATCATTAAAAAAAAGAGTGAGCTCCCAGTGCTTTCCCCTTGTCCGGACCGGACGGCCACTGCCCTCTGACATCCTATGTAACGGGGACCGTCACCCATCTATCTATCTGCGCTTGGGTCCCATATTTGCACTCAAGCAACACGCGGGGACCCTGATTTCTCAGCACAGAGAAGCCAGGAGCAAGGGTTTCCCTTCAGACACTGCAGGCGGTCACACACAATGACAAGTTACTTGAGGAATACGTAATCAGTAGATTTAAAGGAAACATCGCTAATGTATGTAGCATGCACCCAGGAGAGGGAGCAAATTGTTGGCTGGAGAATTTTGTTTTTAATTAAACAGGTAATGTATGCCTGCGTTTAGTCCTATAAATGAAAATGTATTCACCACAGAGGCATGCATCCTATTAGGCCCTCCTGTACATAAACTGTATGGGTGATTACCACTGATTACTGTACTATTAGAGGCCCGCGCCTGGAGTGGCTTGATTGTAACATGCTTGGATCCCGAAAGGGCTCCCGTGTGCTTTGCCTGGATGGTGGCAAACAAGCAGGGCTTCAGATTGCCCGGAAGTTCTGCTGTGGGTTTGAGTAGCTGCGGGTGGGGGGTGCAAATTCACCCTGTGGAATGCCATGCTGCCATTGGGCGGGCCAGACAGAGGGAAGAGAGATTCGCGGGGGAGAAGGTGGGGTCACAGAGCGCAGAGCCTGGGTACGGACCCGCCCTGGCAGGTGCCTGCCCACCTCTCTGAGTGATGCTCTCCCAGGAGGCTCGGGGACTAGGGCCACTTTTATTTGGTCTTCGTAAAAGTCACACCTGCACCGTAAGACGCTCACCCTGGCCCTTTGTAACTCGTTTTGGAAGCCATGTACAGAGATGGGCCAATGAAGTCAATGCAGTTCACGGAGACTCTGCCACCATGCCTCTCCTTCCTGACCTGCAGAGGGGCTCTAAGGCGGCCTCTGACCGTATCCCATGCTCGCGAGTCTCACTCTCTGTTCTTTCTCCTCTGTGGACTTGGGCTCTCCAGTCATTCCCTTCCCTTTCATCAAAAATGCTTGTACCATGGGGGCGCATGGGTGGCTCCGTCAGCTGAGTGCCCGACTCTTGATTTCAGCTCAGGTCATGATCCCAGGGTCCTGGGATCGAGCCCCACATCAGGCTCAGTGGTGAGCATGGAGCCTGCTTGGGATTCTCTCTCCCTCTCTCTCTAAAATAAATAAAAAATGGAAAAAATACTCATACTGCACAAAAGGCCATGGATGTATGAGGTCTCCAGTATAGGCAAATCCGTAGTCTTAGTTCAGGCTGCTGTAACAACAGTAGACGTTTACTTCCCACAGTTCTGGAGACTGGAAGTCTAAGGTCAAGGTGTCTGCAGATTGAACGCGTGGTGAGAACCCACTTCCTAGCTTGTGGATAGCTGCCTTCTGGCTGTGTCCCCACACGGCGGAGAGGGCAGAGAGCTCTAATCTCTCCTAGGACCCTCCAATCTCTCTAAGGACCCTAATCCCATCATGGAGTCCCAACCTCATGACCTCATCTAAACTTAATCACATGCCGAAGGTCTCACCTCCTAATCCCCCCGGGGGTTAGGGTTCAACATGTGAGTGTTGAGGAACATAATAAAGCAGTGTACAAGGCAGAGAGACAAAAAGCAAGTCGTCGCCAGGGGCTATGAGAAGGGGAAAAGGGGGGAGGGACTCTCTCATGGGTAGAGGGTTTCTTTCCTTCTGGGGTAATGAAAATGTTCGGGAACTAGTCAGCAGCAAGGGTGGCACCACACTGCGAAGGCACCTAATGCTACTGAATTACACACTTTAAAATGGCTCCAAGAGGAGCGCCTGGGTGGCGCAGTTGGTTAAGCGTCCGACTTCAGCCAGGTCACGATCTCACGGTCCGTGGGTTCGAGCCCCGCGTCAGGCTCTGGGCTGATGGCTCAGAGCCTGGAGCCTGTTTTGGACTCTGTGTCTCCCTCTCTCTGACCCTCCCCGTTCATGCTCTGTCTCTCTCTGTCCCAAAAATAAATAAACGTTGAAAAAAAAAATTTAAAATGGCTCCAAGAGTAAATTTGGTTACCTGTATTTTACACCCCGTGTCCTAATATGGGATCCATTTACATGATAAAAGCAATTAAGAAGAAGCCTTTGGGAAGGATTGATAACCCCTTGCTTTGAATCACGGCTGTCAAAGCCTGAAGCCCAAGGAACAACCGGTGGTGGAAATTTCAGAACCTAAAAGGCACTGGATGAGACCGTCCCGAGTATCGCTTGCCTTTGACCTTCAATTCAACCACGGTCGCGGTACCACTGTGGAGGGCTCCTTGTTTGGTTTACACAGAAGCTGTGTGAGAATGTTCTCTCACGCTCTCCAGCTTGGGGGTTGGTAGGAAGGAAGGGCATGGAAAATTGTTGCTGGTTAGTTCAGCCCCCTCAGATGCTTAACAAAGTCTGTCCTTATCCTCTGAAGAACTAAATCCCACGGGTCTGTCTCCAGCCAGCCAGTGAGACTTGTTCTACCTCTTTTGGACTGAAACTTACCCCTTCATACACAAACAGCTACCCCCTTCTCTCTCTCTCTCCAAGGTCTCTTTCCTACCCAACCACCCATCCGTGACTACACCCCCCTTCTGTGCCTGTCGGAGCGTCATTGTCAAATCGTTAAAAACATCATTTTCAAACAAATAGATAATGACTGCATGTCAGAGTTTCATTTAAGTCTTTCCTGGGGAAGCCAGCAGAATGACAGAAGTGGTTTTCTGGAGGAGGAGACACTAGGATTTCTATAACGCATGGACAAATGCGAAGGTAAGACCGCCACGTTAGGTACAAAACTAGGGAGAGGTCCTGCAGGGCAATAAAGCCTTTGGGGTTATTTCTTTCCCAAGCAGAAGGAAAGAAAACATCGTCACACATCACCAGTTCTCCACACGTTTGTCCATAGCTTTACAGGACCGTGAAATGTTTGCGTCCGAATCGGTTGTCGGTCAAACCCAGTTACAGTCCTGAGAGAGTCAGACGATCCTCTTGAGGACATATGAGAAAACGCTCTGACGTGGCATTAGAGGGTCACACTATTATCTCTTTTGCCTTATTTCCAGGTTTGTATTTCTTAAAGCAAAGCTTCATTAGCTTTGGTGGTGGTGGTGTCCCCCTCCCCCCCCCGCCGCCCCACCCGACTGGCTCAGCTACAGTCCCCATTTATTCAATCAAATACCTAGGTGTTCTTAATCAGTTGACTTTAAGTAAGGGAGATTATTTTGGATAATTTGGGTGGACCTGATTCAATCCATCGGAAAACCTTAAAAGCAGGGCTGGGACCTCCCTGGGAGGGGAAAAATTCCTCCTGCAACCCCCAGCTCCAGCCCGTGTGGGATCTACCCTTCACAGTGTTATACCCTGATGGATTTTGGACACAGCCAGCCCCCACCGTCACATAAACCTTGCAATAAATGCATGAACATATATCCACCCTACTGGTTAAGTCTCTCGGGTTGAATCCCGATTGATATACCCTCTTTGTGTGTGTGTGTGTGTGTGTGTGTGTGTGTGTGTGATGTCAATCCATTGTCCTTCTAAGAACAAATTCCCACCTTCACAAAATGGAGCCAAGTATTTTTAAAAAGTAGGTGCTCTTAAGACGTCTGGTGGCTCACACCCTCCAGGAAGAACCCTCTAGGACTAAGTCTCAACAGAAGATTCACCTGGTTCTTCTCAAACAAAAGATGACCAAGTAAGAAAGGGACTTATATCGTCCAGAGGAAAGACTAATGACTCTTCTTTCCTTAAAGGAGAGAAGGGATTGTCTTCTCTCCTTGACTAAAGTTTAGTCAGTCCCGGTCCCTGGCCTGCTGAGCCAGTTTTTCAAGAATTTCCTCCACGCCTGGGACACCTGGGTAGCTCAGTCAGTTGAGCATCTGGCTTTTGATTTCAGCTCAGGTCATGATCTCACGGGTCGTGGGTACGAACCCTACACTGGGCTCCGGGCTGCCTACTTGGGATTCTCTCCCTCTCCTCCTCTGCCCCTCTCCCACTGCCTGTCTGTCTGTCTCTCTCTCAAAATTACATAAATACTAAAAAAAAAAAAAAATAATCCTTCACCCTTGTCAGCCAATCAAATTCTCTCCACCAACTTAATGTTCCACCCACGTCCCCACCCAGCCCATTACCTGTTCGTTCTCATCTGTCCCTATTACATTTGGAATTGGGTTCCATCTTTCGTATTTGCAATAGTTTTGAATAAAATCTTCCTTGATGTTTTATATAGGCATCGGGATGATTGTTTTCTTCAACGATACTCAAGAAGATCGGCCCTTAGGAGTGAGAGAGGCAAACTTCCAGTTATAAAATAAGCAAACCATGGCGATGAAAAGCACAGTGTAAGGAATACAATGATATTGTCGTAACGTTGCGTGGTGACAGACAGCAGCTGCACTCACTGAGATGAGCACAGCATCACGTACACAATTGTCGAATCACTACGTCGTGTGCCTGCCACTAATCTCGCGTTGTTCGTCAACTCTCCTTAAATAACAAAGCAATGTTAAAAAGAAAGTCACAAGGACTAGGAAATACATTACCGGTGCTGCACAATATTTAATCGAACAAAGAGTCTATGTGTAAGTGGACCCTCGCGGTTCAAACCCATGTTGCTTAAAGGTCCACTGCAGTTTATGTTGAACATCGGGGGCCCAGAATTGGGGCATGCGCTAGGGAAGGGTGCCTATGTGACCAGCTTCCACTAAAGCCCACGGGCCCTGAGTCTCTAGGGAGCTTTCCGGGTAGACAACATTTTACCCGTGTTGTTGCAAGCCCATGCTTAGAGGATTGAAGCCTTGGGAGCTGGTGCCTGGTTTCCTTCAGAGCTTGTCCCATGTGCCTTTTCCCCTTGCTGCTTTCACTTTGTATCCTTTCGTATATCCCAGCCATGAGAATAAGAATTTTAAAAAATCAGCCATAAACTAGCGCCATGAGGTCCCCTTTCTACCTCCACCAGAACTAGAGGCCTGAATTTCTCTAGCGTCATGACCATGCCAGGAGAAGAGACCATGTGCCTTAACAAGGAACAACACCAGCATGTGCTGAAGGTTCCATCTCGCCAGGCTCTGCCCTTAGTATTTTACGAGGATTATCTCCATGCCCCATCCTTTTTTGTTCAAACAGGGTTGGGGTTTTTTTTAATGTTCATTTATTTATTTTGAGAGAGGGGGGCAGGGAGAGTGAGCAGGGGAGGGGCAGAAAGAGAGGAGAGACTCCCAAGCAGGCTCCTCACTTGTGGGGTGCAGAACCCTACATGGGGCAAGAAGCCATGAACCGTGAGATCGTGACCTGAACCAAAACCAAGAGTCAGAGGCTTAACCAGCCGAGCCACCTCAGGCTGCCCTGCGCCCAGACTTTTAATAATCCCTGCCTACAATTGACATCGTGAGCTCACGACCCTCAGCTGGTTTACCTATTGATATCGGTGCTCAGGACGTTCACATGTCTTGTTGGTATCTCCAGGAAAGTGAACATTAGGACCATGGTGTCATAGTATACACTTGGACTTCCTTAACTCAAAGTGAGTCAAGTTTTTCTCCGGACCCTTCGGCCACACTCGTGGGGCCCTGTCCCCTCTTCTAGGTATTCTTCTTCCCAGGAATCTCAAGACCTCGTGGTCCCACGACTGTTCCATTCCAACCAGAGGATCTATTCTAGATCAGCATTTACCTGAGGTGGACCCCAACCCCAGCGGTTTGCATTTGGAACCACCTCTCTCACTGAGGGTGTTAAGGCTTGGGGGGTTTTGTTGTTGTTTTTTCCTTTAGGAAGTACAGATAGCAGATGAGAGGCTGAGGGGAGGTATCGTCTCAAAGGTAGGAGAGGAAGACTTTTCCAGCCCCTTTGAGAACTCACTCTATCCAGCTAAGCCCATCCGCAAATGCTGACATCCTTGAACAGCGTAGGAGTCAGAGGTGGACACGTTGGGATGGGAACACGTTTGTAGAAAGAGAGAGTCCCTGGGGACTGTGCAGAAGTGGTTAGGAGCGAACGAGCAGGGGTGGAGCGGATCTTTCCAGCTGGAGTGTGTATTTATTTAGAGCTTGCACCACATAATATTTACAAGATACTTAGCATGCATTAATTACGCTGTAATGAACTCTATGGCTATAATATCAATGTTCTGTCAGGACTGGAAAATGCCCCCCACCCCCACCCACCCCACACTTTTTTATCACCTTGCGGGGGGAAAAAAGAAAAATTAAAATTAATTGCATGCCCATTAAATGCTTATTTTTAATAGAAAACTTGCAAATGACGGGCAAATGCAAAACAGGGTACACAGTAAATCAAAAGCAGATAACACACACTTCTAGACACACTCTACTGTTTTTATGAGCATGTTTTACAATCCATTCATTATGCTGTCTGTCCTTTTGAAAGCTTGCGATTATATCGCTCATACAAAGAAACATGTGAATGGCTGTGTAACAAGCCATGAAAATCAGGACAAAACTGAGCATTTCTGCTGCCATTTGAATCCGCCTCCCTCCAATCTCTGCCTAGAGAATTCTTACAGGAGGCTCATCCCTTTAACACCCACTCAAAGCCTTGCAGAAGGGAGCGAACTGGGGAAAGACTTAATATCGTGGCTCATGATTCAAGATGGCGGTTATCCAAAGAACGGCCATCAACCATCCAGTTTCTTCAGGTAGCCACATTTTCTCTGGAGGCAAGGAGATCAGGGTTCTATGGAATGATTTCCTCAAAGAATCCCGGGTCACCCCCAGACCACTTCCTTCCCAAACATAACTCATCTTTATATTACCCAGGGCAAATCACCATCCAGACTGTCTTTCTATCATGGGAGTCCCTTCACTCACCAAGCAGAGGGTAACTGATTTCGTTTTCAAAAAAAACCAACTTCCTAATTTAATGCAAAATCTTGCCTCTCTCTACATTCCACTCACTGTTCTAACGTTGACTTCTGGGTCAACAGATGGCCGTAAATGACTTCACTCCCTCTTTTACTTGCCCACCTTTCAAGTATTCGGTAACAGGCTTCTGACGCCTGCGAGAGTTCGACTTTTGGATGGTGTGAAGAATGTCTTTGCCTTGTGAGAGGTCATACACCAAGCGGGAAGTCTACCTATAGATGAGTACAGAAACACTAGGTTCCAGACCGGGTGTTCCCACAGCTGTTCGTGGTGACCCTTCTTTGCTAGGATCTACCCTCTCCCCACCCGCAAGAGGCGAATACCCTTGTCCCTTTCAGATGAAAAGGCTCTCAGGTTCTTAGTTTGCCTCTCGGTGGTAGTCACTTGTCTGGAGTCAATCCCAGTGCGTTTGTGCATTTCCTAATTACAGCTTCCAGTTTTATGATAAATGCAGGGAGCTTCTTTTACAGCGGTTACAACTCGTGATAAGCAAGGCAATAAAAGTATGAAATGAACATCTTATTCCAAGAGGAGGATTACAGACAAGAGGACTAGTTGACATGAATACATGCTGGAAATGATCCAGACAAGAAGAAAATTGAATACATTTCCTAGGTAATGCCCAAACATTGCTTATTTTATGCTATTGAAAAATGTGAAAATTGTACATTGAATTGTCTCCTACTCACACAAAGAAGTACCATGGCATAGTATTGACGTCCCTTTGGGTCGTATTTCTTGGAGCGTGAAATCGAGAGCATTCGTATAACAAACATGTATTGACATCCACTTTGTGCCAGATACCTTGCTAGATGCCGGGGACAGGGCAGCTGTTGACACTGCCCTAGAGATATTCATGAAGGACACAGACATACAACGACGATTACGATGTGTTGTGGGCTGTCATCAGGTCTCTTCCGATTTGCCAAGAAACCACGGAGGGAAGAACAACAAACTCAACATGGCCCAGTTGTGGAAGCCTTCACAGAGGAAATGATAAGCCAGCAGGGTATCAAAGGGAAAGTAAGACTGATGGGGCAGATAAAGGTAGGAAACATATTCCATGCAGAAAAAGCAACTAGTCAAGGCCGAGAGAGTTAAAGAACATGGCAAGTTCAGCAACAGTGTTAGCTCAGAATTGAAATTTAGGGACACGTGAGTCAGAAGAGGAAGACAAGGCTGCTAAATTCGTTTGGGTTTATGTCATGAGATGCCTTGGGATTTATTGTGGAGGAGATACGGAACGATTTAAATTTTTTGCGCTGGAAAAATTACCGTGATGTTTTTGTGGTCAGAGTAGAAAGCAGGTGGCACTTATAGAAGGCGGAGTGGCAGGGCGACTCAGGAAGCTGAACTTTTCATAACCTCAGAAGGTGCTAATGAGGACCCCAGTGCCACATGTGGTTACGGACACGGAGAAGAGGAGAGAGAGGCAAGAGGCGGTCAGGGTGTAGAGTTGTCAATGTCTGCAGGACTGGTAGATGGGGCAGAAGGGAGAAAGGAGAATCCATAAGGATATCTAGGGTTTTTGCTTGGGCGATTTGGTGAATGAAACCACCATTAACTAAGACACATTGTGGGTTCCTCGTGGGTCCAGCATTTTTAATATTGGTTGCACGGCATTTAAAAAAAATTTTTTTAATGTCTTTATTTATTTTGGAGACAGAGACAGAACATGAGCAGGGGAGGGACAGAGAGAGGGGGAGACACAGAATCTGAAGCGGGCTCCAGGCTCTGAGCTGTCAGCGCAGAGCCCGACGCGAGGCTCGAACTCATGAACCACAAGATAGTGACCTGAGCCGGTCGGACGCTTCACCGACTGAGCCACCCGGGCGCCCCACGCTGCATTTTTGGTGCCTGTGGGATATGTATCTGAAAAATTTAGAGAAGGCAGTTCCAAAGTTCCAGAACGAGGTTACTGGTAGGTGATCTTTGAAATCACGGACGTAAACAAGGTGACCCAGAGAGACTGACCATTTAAACCATGGAAACACTTACATTTAGGGGAGGGGTAGAAAGCAGTGAATTCCAAAACAAGACAGAGAAGGCCACGTTCCAGGCGTAATAGGAGGAACCAGAAGATTGTGGTGGTGGTCAACAGGGAGGGCTAAGTGCCTGCAATCCCGACAAGCTGCACAGAGAACCACTTCTCAAATGTCACCCCCGAGGGCCATTCGGATTTCCAGGGTTCCCTTTACTAAAGTCCAATTGCACTTGTCCCAAGATTAGCCTGACATCCTCCAGTCCTGTCACTTCTCTGAACTTTGCTCTTCGGCCACAACCTCAGGAAAAACGTCTTCAGACCCTCCCATGATACTTTTCCTCCCAAAGACCCAAAGGTCTTCAGACTTCCCATCAAGGCACTGGCCCGGCACCCATACAGCTGCGAGCCTGGGGTTCTCAGCGTGTGCTCCCAGGACCAGCAGCTTCTGCAATTCCGAATCAGCCCTACTGAATCAGACCCTCGGGGTGAAAAGCAGCAGCCCAGGTTGTAACAAGCCCTCCGGGTGATTCTGACGCCCGCTCCAGTCTGAGAGCCACAAAGTAAGCTGTTGGTTGTATCCTCCTAAACGTCGCAGGTTCCCTG
Organism: Lynx canadensis; assembly: GCF_007474595.2. NCBI lineage: Eukaryota > Metazoa > Chordata > Mammalia > Carnivora > Felidae > Lynx > Lynx canadensis. The sequence continues at coordinate 29,205,451 of NC_044318.1, read as the reverse complement.
AAAAAAATGTGCAAAGACTCCCGTCTTTGACAATGGATACGTGGACTCTGTGATGCAAAGTTTCTAATGTTTTTTCTTCTTCTTCTTCCTCTTCCTCTCCTCCTCCGCCTCCTTTTTTTTTAAGTAGACTCCACACCCAAAGTGGGGCCCAATGCGGGGCTTGAACTCACCACCCAGACATCAAGACCTGAGCTGATGTCAAGAGTCAGACGTTTAACTGACTGAGCCACCCAAGTGCCCCTCTGATGTTCTCTTCTTAAATCACATTACTTTTCATGCATAGACGGTATCTGGGGTCTAATCTACATGATGAATATTTCTGAGTCTTTGGGTCCTTAGTATTAGTTAAATGGGGGAAACTGGCAGAAGGTAGGGTGATTAGCTCTTCAATTACCAGTCGCTGGTAAAGGAACAGTAACTAAATGCCAAACTTGTGTAACGGGAATCTTTTTCTTCATCTTTTGACATGATGATGGTTATCATTGGCTTTAATGTGTCTTTATTTTACACTAAGGAATATAATATATATTTCTTTGAAATAATTGGACAAACAGTGAATTTTTTTCTTCATTTATTAATATACAACCCCATTTGGCAAGGGACTTGAAACAGCATAAAAACACCTATATTAAAATAACAAACTAAAATATAATATTCAGATCAGATGCTGGGCTTAGCACAGAAAGGGGCCCCGGAAGTTTCCTCCCATGCCAGACGTTAACCTTGTCGCTGCTAGAGGCAGGGCAACTGGTAGGTGATACAGGGGAGGAACCGTAGTAACAGAAAGGCACTTAGTCAGGGTAGCAACCATCAATCACACTGGCTGATTATCACCTTCCCCGAAAGAAACATTAAGATTAAATAATTCCCTGACATTAAGATTGTCATCATTCCTCACGAACGCCATTATGCATGCTATGCCATTGGCACGCACTCGATCGACCCCACAGGGCCATTTCCTTCTTGCCTCCCTTCCAGAAGTCCCCATTGCCTAAACACAACCGGCTTGACCAGACAACTTGAAAATCGTTCGTCCGGTTTTGACTCTGCAATTTGATCCAATGTGGATTACTTAATCATATCTCTATGCGCACTTTTAGAGTCTAGTTTCTCCTTTCGTAGAAATCCACGTCAAGTCTTATATCCCTACAGGAATTGCAACAATAAACATTCACTGGGAGAATGGAAACACAGCAAGGTGCGAAGGCAAGGCCCTGGGATAGAAATGGCATCTGCGTTGTGGTCAGCTCAACTGTACTAACAGGTTTTTTAAATTTTCAGTGAGTTATTTCATTTCCCTAAGCCTCAGTTTCCCCATCTCTGACATGCAAATATATATTACAAGCCTAGTTATTCTCAGCCCTGACGAGCATGGATTGAAGGAGAAAAGAGAAGCAGAAAACGAACTGGCTGTCTGGCAGTTTCCACAGGCCTAACCGAAATGCCCACGATCGTCTTTGGAAGTTTCTGGAAGATCCAGGCGGGGGCTCCATTCCGAGTGAGCAGGAGTTGATTTATGATTTAGTCCGAGGGCCGTGAGAAACTCGAGTGTCTAAATTGCTGTTTCCTTGAAATTATTCCGTTCCGGTGAACTCAGATGAAACGAGACAAAAGCAAGCTCTTCTAGAAAATCCCGGCGAAGCAAAACTGCTGATTCCCACGAGCCTCCAACGTGCCCCTGATAAATCTGCTGACACCACCTAAACCGGAGCCTCTCACAAGGTTGACAGGGGCCCCATCAACAGGAAGGGGGATGTGAAAGTGTCTCCTGACCTACATTCCGGGTGCTCACCCGGGTCATTTTTCTATCAGTCTTGGAAAACAGACCTAGACTGATGTCACACCCTTGTTTCAACCTCCCCCCAAAGTGACAGCCGAAACTTCAGTGCTCGGAATACAAGTTTCAGGCTTTCCGAGAGTCTCAGGGGATGCCAGACAGTCAAGCGTACTTGAAAGCCTCCAGAAAAGGGAGGTGAAATTAGTGGTTAAATTGTAAATTTACCAAGAAGCTCGTTTCAAATGGACACATCCTTGGAAACCTCAGCTTTTGGAAAAGCCTCGAGTCTTTCGACAACCAAACCTCATCCGGGGGACAGTTGGAGGAAAAGAACATAGTGCTGTGACATTGAGATCCGGACTTTTTTCTCCTGCAAAATGGGGGTTAGAAAAGTAGGCCTTTATTTTCCGAGAATGACTTGCGAGAAGAGTGCCGTGCCTCTGTGGCGGGCTACCCTCATCCTCTGGGACACGTGCCTGGTCCGTGAGCCAGGAGAGGGGGCTTCCAGACGGTGTGGGAGAAGAGACGTGGTACCAGACAGCAGGAGAAGGACCCTCCTCTCTGCTGGTCAGGTTTGAGTAAGCCTGAAAGGGAGGCTTCCGTAAGTTTTCTAAAAGGGATCTGAGCTGTCAGAAACGGAGGCATCTTTGAGAAAGCTCAGTGTGTGCTTTGTGAGTTGCCAGCACTAGTCTCAGACCAACCCCAAACTAAGAAGAAAATGGAAGAGGGGAGAGGAGGAGAAGGAGGAGGAGGAGAGAGCAGCTAAGTTATCTCTGTCAAGTTAGCACAGTAAGACCACCAAAAGCTGAAACCAGAGGGTGACCAGAAGGTGGGCAAGATGTCAAAATCAGGTCTCCGCAGGAAGAGAGGGGCATAGGTACGGTCAGGTCTATGAAGGAAGCTGGCAAGATGGGAGGCGGCAAATCAGAGCACGTTGTCTATGCAAGCCCGATTCTGGTGACCAAATCCAAAGCCCTTTAAATGGACCCACTTTCTCCAGGAAAGCATGTCATTAGGAGCCAGTAAATATCCAAGCTTACGTCTAGCACAGATCCTGATGTTTGCCTATGATTCTCTTTCCCCTCATCTCATGTTTCCGGCTTTCTATTGCTCGATGATGACCCATGCCAAAATCTAGTAGTGTAAAATAACCATTGTCTGGGCCTCATGGATTCTGTAAGTACAGCAAGGCCTAGTGGGAATGGTTTGTGTCTCCTCCATGATGACCAGGGCCTGAGGTGGGAAGACATAGGTGGCTGGGGGTGACATCTGGAGGCTGGAATCATCTGGAGGCTCTTCACTTGTATCTGAAGGTGCCTGGTCTGGGATGACCCCGACAGGTTGGGGTCCACATGTGGCCTCTCACGTGCTTGGGTTTCCTCACAGCATGGTGACCTCAGGGTAGCCCGTGGTGGCTCAGGGACCCAAGAGGAATGCTTCAGCAAACAAGAAAGAAGCTTCTTGGTCTAGCATTGAGGGGACACAATGTCACTTCCATTGTACTGCACGGGTCACAGCAGTCATGGGCCCACCCAGATTCAAGAGGAGAGAACACAGACCTCACCTCTCCCTGGAAGATGATGGAAAAAGTCTAGGGCCATGGTTTAAAGTTGACGCTCCTCCAGAACTTTCCTTTCCCTCAACCACTGAGACTGGCATAATTTAAGATGGCCGCCGTTCCTTCCGCCTGCGCCCCCAGGTGACTACAATGAGCAGAACCCCATGCCACCCCTGGTAGACGTGTAGCCTGAATGAGAAATGAACGTTTGTGGTTTTATTTTTTTTAATTTTAATTCCAGTATAGTTAACATACGGCGTTATATTCATTTCGGGTGTACAATAGAGTGATTCAACACTTGCATACATCACTCATCAGAAGTTTGTGGTTTTAAGTCACTGAGCATTGACTTAATTACGCAGTGTCCTCTGGGCTGCATCGTCTGACTGATCATCTCGTCTCTGATCCTCGGGTCCTTGACTGTAAAACGGGGTCATCACTACCACCTAGAGGGACTACTGGAGTGACTGAAAATAGCGTATGGGTGTAAACTGTCCGGCTCAGTGTTTACCCTAAAGTAGGGCATGATGTTGGATACGATCATGATCACAGACAAGGAGGATGCCCAGCCCTGAGTGAAGTGAAGACGAGGTTAGGTCAGCCCTGCTCACATGGACCACCCAAAGGCCCATCCCATCGAGTTCAATGGCTTCAATGGCTATGAGCATCCATCTGGCACCTGCAAGATGTCAGCAGGGTGGCCCCTCGTTCTCGAGACGTCAAAGAAGAGAGAAGCAAAGGATGGGGAGAAGCAGAATCGTTATGGCTGGGTGTGAATGTAATGGTTGCTGGGATCCGAAACGAATAACGGGTAAGACTTAACCCAGTGCTTAAAATACAGAGGGTAGAGCCAACCACTTCTCTATTCTACCCCTAGTTTTGGTCACAAGCGTAACGTTGCGGAACTGAGGTTCCCAAATTAGATTTCTTTCATAACCAAATAACAACCAGGTAGGAGAATCATGTTTTAAATGCTGAGCTTCATTTCCCCCTAGATGAGGAGTTTTGAACACTTTCCCTACTGGGAACCGAGGAAGTGCATCTCATTCAAATGGATGCCAGTCTATGATTGTCCAATTATTCACTGCATTCTGTCTTTGATGGCCCAGATGTTCTCAATTTCTTGCAATAAATTCTTTCATCTGAAAAGTCGTTCTACTCAGAAATGCAAAATCCTCTCCAGTCCGCCCGCCTTTTTTGATGAGCTGGTATAATTGGCCTTCAATTTGCTTATTGTTTTGCAATAGAAAGCCCAAGTTTAATTTCATTTCTGTAAACCTGTAGACAAGAGCCGACCATTCCACTATTTAAGTCATTCTGCTCATTACAATCTGCTTTGGCTGTGCCCACCCCCCATCTCCGTCGTCAGGATGAAATTGAGCAAAAACTTTTCCTTTTCCTCTTTATTTTTCTGCTGGAAAAAAAAAGGAAGAATTTTTCCCACTGCAAAATATTTAAATTGGATTCAATAACAGTATTTATTGAACAACTTTTCTATACTCTCTTCTTCTTGAAAAGCGATGTGCAGTTGACCCTCGAACAGCACAGACTTGAACCGTGTGGGTCCGCTTATGCACAGATTTTTTCAATTAATACAGTATCGTACTGTAAATGTATTTTCCTTATGGTTTTCTTTTTATTTAATGTTTATTTATTTGTTTTTGAGAGGGAGAGCAGGAGGAGGGGCAGAGAGAGAGAGAGAGAGAGAGGGAGAGAGGAGGGAGAGAATCTCAAGCAGGTTCTACGCCATCAGCACAGAGCCAAACGTGGGACTCAAACCTGCAAACAGTGAGATCATGACCTGAGCCAAAATCAAGAGTCAGATGCTTAATCAGCTGAGCTACCCAAGCACCCCTTCCTTGTGATTTTCTTAAAAACACTTTCTTTTCTCTAGCTTACTTTATTGTGAGAATACAGTATATAATGCATGTAATATACAAAATATGTATTAATCGAGTATCTGTGTTATTGGTAAGGCTTCTGGTCAACACTGGGCTATTGGTAGTTAAGGGTGAGGGGAGTCCAAAGTTATACATGGAGTTTTAACACCACAGGGAGTCAGCATCCCTAACACCCACATTGTTCAAGGGTCAACTGTATATGTACATGTGTATATGTATATGCACATATATATGTACAACTATATATGTACATATACTTATCAGCATATGTAATGATTAATTCATTTAATTAACCAATATTAATTATTCATTATGAATATAATTACAATTATTCATAATTAATTATTATTAATATTAATAAAGATATTAATTATATCTTTAGTTACCAATCAAACCATATCAACTAATACTTATCAGGCTCCTCCCGTGATCCCACAAGCCACGTAAGACCTTGTGGTAAATAGAGACATGTACAAGACACGTTTCTGGCCCATGGGTCCATTATCATCCATTTGTGGAAGCTGGACATGTTGACGATAAACTTCAGCAAATGACCAATAATTAAATCCACTCACTCAAAAACTATTGATTAATTCAACCAACATTGATTAAACACTTCACCATGGTTAAAAACAGATTAATTTTTCCCTGTGTTTACATTTCACGTTTTTGTGGCATTAATAAAACCCCCTTTATTTTTGCTAGATGCTTTTTTTATCCAATTCCATGCCCTGCATTCAAGGAGACTTCCCTTTACAAGGTTAAGGTGACAGGACCATGTGATGTACCTCTGACATGCGTCCTAGACCATGGCATAGAGACACAATGTCCCATAGCGGTTACAGACCTGGTCCTCCAGCCAAAAGTCTTGGTTCTGTGCTTGCTGTGTGACCTTAGTCAAGCTACTTATCTCCCTGTGCCTCAGTTTCCCTATCTGCAGTGGTCAATTTTATGTGTCAGTGTGGCTGGGCCACGGAGTGCCAGATATTACATTATTCTGGGTGTATCAATCAGGATGTTTCTGGATAAAACTAACGTTTGAATTGGTAGACTGAGTAAAGCACCTGGTCCTTCCCCATCTGGGTGGGCCTCATTCAATCAGTTGAAGGCTTCCCTGCATAGAAAAAAAAGGCTGAGGAAGGGAGAATTCACCTCTCTTCCGTCTGACTGTCTTCAAGCTGAGACATCAGTCTTCTGTCTTCGGACTCAGACTCAGACTGGACACAGACAATCAGCTCTCCTGAGTCTCCACCTTGCCGACTGTAGATCTTGGGATTTTTTTTTTTTTATGTTCCTTATAACGTGTAAGGTTTTGTTTCCCTGGAGAGTGCTAACTATGAGTTTCATTTCTCTGAAGAAGCCCAGCTAGTTCACTTTCTAGAACTTTGGGATAATAGGACCTAAATCGTACAATATAGAAAGGGTGCTTAGGACAGTGTCTGACACAAGTTAATGCCTCTGTGAATATTCAACACTTGCTATTAGTCTCCAAGCTCTGACGGATAAAGTTTTCTGGCCATTTGTATCTCCAGATGGCTCCAGTGCGGACAGCGCTCTCCTCTTGGGCTGCATTCCCCAAAGCCGAGAACTGGTCCTTCCTTGCAGTACTTAGCTGATGTGTTCATTTTCCCCTTTGGTTCTCTCATTTGAAATCACATCATATCCACTCCGTGGAAAATGGGTCTGTTGGGTCACACCCAGATTCAAACAGAGAAACTAGAAATAATCGGGAATTACTTATTCTCGTGAGACGTCAGGTAGGTCTGCGTGGACCATTCTTCCAAGAACATTTTTGGTAATTCTGTAGATAAAAGAGGGTGGTGAAGGTTTTGTGAGCCTCTCTGTTTTCCTTCTCCTTCTTCTCCCAGATGAGAAGAGCCCTCGGCAGACCTTTGTCGAGGAAGAAATTTCCAAGGCTACCAATTTGGATCTCAAAAGCCCAGATTCAAAGGACCCTCAGTTCATGACAGGCACTGCTATCTGAAATAAATGTCTGAATAGCTATCAGTTAAGGTTGCACACAGAGCAGATGAAAATAGAGAGCTACATTAGAGATTGCTGTGTGAATTCGAGAGGTCTTTGTCTGAGGACAATAGTAATAGGAGAAAATACTCAGGTTTTCAGTTATGGGCCAGCCAGAGGATCAAACAAGAAACCAAATTAAATCTAATTGACTCAGCAATGCCAGCCCCATTAGTACAGAAAGTTTACACCCCCAGACATCCTTCCCCAGGTCTCCTGGCTCAACTCATGAAAATGAGACTGGATTACGCCCAACCTTACACATCCGGGTAACTTCCCGGTCAAGTACAATGAAGTTTTATTATTTCTAATTAAATAGCATCGATTCACAACCAGAAAGAGGTTCTCCCGTGCCTCTCACCAAACGAGAAAGCCTCTTAAGACTCTAGACGTGTTATCGACAGGAAATGTAGTCTGTTAGTTATTTGAATGTTACTAAATTTAAGCTCTATCATTAGCAACATGACGAAGAAAATAATCATGTCTCGTCCTTTACTGCGCTGTTAATCAACTTTAACAGTTTAACAGTAAGGTTTGCTTTCACCCACAACTGATGTTGGCTGCATTTTACTCAATGGGAAAGAAGATCTATCCATGGATCTTTCTAGTCAGGCCTACTCTGTTCTCGTATGTCCTTTCTCCACGGAAGGCACCAACATTCACGTAATCCATCATCTGGGACACCTCCCCCTCACATCCACGTCCAATCAGTCACGACTCCTGATAATTCCGTCGCCCACATGGCTTCCATACCCACCCCTGCCTCTCCTTCACCCTGCATTTATTTCTTCTACGCCAGGAGGAACCATCATGGCGGGTAGCCCCAGCAGGAAGGCGTTGCTGGAGTTCCCAGTGGAGAGCTGAGAACAAGTTGAGGGCAACGGGGTGGTAGCTTTGGGGACACCGGTGTAAGTGGAACTTTCCAGAGGTGGATACTGACTTGTTTAAGTCACTAAATGTCACATATGAAAGATAAATGAATCCAAACCGAATGGCCTGATTCAAGGGGGACTGGGCCAAAACAAACAAACAAAAAAAGAAGGCATGATCCTGGACAGCAGTCGTATAAAACATTAAGTAGAAGCCAACCCTGTGGCTTCAGAAGTCCTTGGTTGGGTTCAAATAAGATTAAATATCAAGGCAGGACCAGGCACTTTTAACATCAAAGAAGTAAGAGAGCCAGAGGCCAGACCCAGATCAAACAGCCTCTTCCCCAAACATACACCATTTAAAATATTTTATATATGTATAAGCCCCTGGTGAAGATCTCACTGGCCACTGTTCCCCAGGAGAGAAATAATCAACAGCTGTCGGAATGATCTTTCTCCTTTCATTTCTGAATTTATTCAAGCAAGGCATGGGGCCTTGGTCTGGACGATTATCGATTACGTGTAACTGGAATCGTATTGCAGTTTCGCACATCACTTTGATTCTCAGAAATGCGGTCTACTAATACTCTCAGGTGCTGATAACTACCATCAAGCTGGAGGCAACAGCAGCTTTGCCAGAAGGATCACGAGACACGCGGACCACACGTCACCGTTCAGAAAATGCATCCCAAGATGTGCCTTCCCGTGCCGTTATCGTCTACGTTAAAAGGCATTTTCCTTCATTAACAGAGATTGATCCTGGGAGTAAAAAGGAGAAACGAAGAAAACAACGGCTTACTAACTAGCACTTCAGGGTGGAAGGCCCCTGTCTGGGCCGGGCCCAAACCCTGTCAGATTCCGTTACCACGTCCGTGCCCACCTGTCAGACCTGAAAGAGCCAGGAACAGCATCGCTGTTGGCTGGCCGGCCTTGGGCTGCCAGAACCCACTCAGCCTGTGTGTAAGGTGGGATAGAAGGAACTGGGGATTTGTATCTTTCCAGGATGTTCACATCCCTTAACCGATGGGAATATAAATACCCCAGCTCCTTCGCTCCTTGGTTCGGATCATTCTCAAGTGTGTGTTTTATAGCATTTCCTGAAGATTCCCTGCAGGCTTCAGCTTTCGTTGCCCACAGTGAGAGCTGGAGTTTTGGCTGGGCTTCCCCCCTCCCCTTCGGATGACCTCCCCAATACCTTACCATCTCTCTGCAACTCCCAAATCAACCAGCATCCCCAACCCTCCTCCCAGAAACTCTTTTTTTTTTTTTTTTCGGAGGAACCCTACACAGACCTTGTCAAAAGTCCCCATGAATATTCTGAATCCATGGACAGCATGTGGCATACAAAAGATGACATCGTGCTAGACCGAACACTTGGAATATCCATCTGGACATTCATTTTATTCTTTGAGAAGTCTCTCACCTGTCCCTAATAAGGGAATCACTGCTATTATCATTCATCTGTCAGCACGGTGAAAGGCTTGAGCCTCGTGGGGACAACGTGCTGCACACCATAAGGAAAAATGAACTCCTTGACCTTGGCCTCCCAGAGTTCACCACGCCGACATTGGAGACAGACCCCAGAACGAAGCATCAGCCCTCAGTGGAACCGTGGCCCTGAGCTGAGGGAGTGCAGAGGCAAGACTGAAATACTGACCAGTGATCCCCGTAAAATGTATCCGGACTCAGAAACATACAAAGAACAGAGCCAGGGCAGCCGCAAACTCTGATGACACCACGACCAAATCAGCGGGTCTGCTGTTTGGCAGTTTCCTTTGCCATCACAGGGAATGGGTGTCGGTACGACATCATCTCACAATGGAAAGCGAAAGAACAAAACCAGAAGCACCGATCCTAGCAAATCGACTGAGATCGCGGCATTTGTCACGAACCTCATTTGTTGTATCAGGAAAACCGATGTCTCGCGACCCTGTTCTTGTGTGACCTGTCTCCGAAGACAGAGTGGAAACAGACAGACCAAGATGCAGGCGTGTTCTTTTGGAAAAAAGCAAAGTTTCCACAACAATGCATCCTAGAACAAAGAGCAGGGGGCTTCCCACAATCTCCGTATCTCTGCTTCACCGCGTTCAGTGCCCGGACGTTCACTTGAGTGTAAAATCAGCTATCACCACTCCTTCTTCCCATTTTCGAAAGTGAGCAAGATAATCTTAGGATAAAAAACAAAAATCGAGTTTTTTGTTTTGTTTTGTTTTGTTTTATACTGTCGATAATAAACAGATGAAACTTGTTTCTCTGAAGAGCTGTCTGGAACAAATACATAAAATAGTTTTCAGAAGGATGGTGATACATTGGGTGGTAGAATCAACACTGATTCCTAATGGGCTTGTCCAAGATCCGTCGGCCACAGGGGGTCAGGGCAGAAATTTACACAGCAGGCTGCTATTTACTTAGACAGCTATGTGCTTGCTGTCTGAACAATCACAATTCTTCAAGCCTCCTTCTGTGTAGTATGATTCCTCCTTCTTCAGAAGGGTTTCTATTCCACATTGATAGCAAGATCCCAGAGCAGGAACAGCTACAAGACCTTGGCCCCAGGGGGCCAGGTGTGACCCAGGAAAGCCAGGGAGAGAGAAGCAACCCCCCCGGCCCCCAAGGCTTATGCACACAACCATACAGCTCTCTCCCCCAGATTGTCCTCTCACAAGCTGAATACACTCCCTGTCTCCAACTTCCCAGCCCCCCGTTCTTTCTTTCTGCTTGCTTCGGTTGAGTTGTCGCCTCTCCTGGTCTGCAGGAACTGCTCCCGTCAGAGTCATTCACAGCCTCCATGTTGCTGAATGCCCTGGCGCATCCTTGGCCCACATCATACGTCACGAGCCCATAGCACTTACCAATGGTTACTCACTTCCTCTCCATCAGATGCACTTTCTTCACTTGGCTTCCAAAAACCAAGACTCTCTAGGTTTCCTCATGGCTTGCCTTTCTGCTTCCTTTGTTGGATTCCCCTTCTTCCCCAAACTCTTATCATTGGAGTGCCCGGGTCTCAGGCCTCGGTCCCTTCGCCTACAGTTCTTCCAGACCTCAAAGTTTTAACTGCCATCCCTATGCCGACTCCAAAGTCCATACCTCTAGACCAAACCTCTCCCCGGCACTCCATACGTGTACACGCCGCTGTTACCCAACATTTCCACTCGGACGTGTTCACGTGTTCACTCGGGCCTTCCGACTTCTCTGCCTGCAGGTGTTCCCCGTACCAGCTGATAGCATTCACATACTGGATTTTTCTCCCATCCCATCACCGGTCCATCTGCAAATCCCCCTGGATCTTCCTCTTTGTTGTGTCTGGAATCTGACCCTTTCTCACCACCTGGTCTGAGACATCACCGTCTCTGTATTGTAACTGGCCTCCCTGCTTCCAACCTTGCCCCTTCATTTTATGTTCCAAACCGAGCTAGAAGTATCCTCTTCCAAAGTCTAGCCCACCATGTTCATACTTGGATTCATACTCCCCAGTGGCCCCCATTTCACGAGAAGAAGAGCCAAAGTCCCTCCAGCGTCTGCTTAACAGGCATCACCACACCCGTCTGCCCTCTTTCTCCATCGTTCTCCCAGTCCTGACTCCAATCTGCCTCCGTGGGCCTCTGGGCTATACAATGTAGTTGTTTATCGTGCCCACTGCTTATTATCTTTCACCCTTGCTAAAATATAAGCCGCACAAGGGAAGGGATGGTATCTTTTTGGTTTGCAGATATACCTAGTGCCAACGTCTAGAACAGTGGCCAGTATATGCCAGGAAGTCCACAGATATTAGTCGATTTAATCATACGAGCAACCTAATAACTCATCGGGAAGGAGAGTGGGAAACAAAGAAACAAGGAAAATGAATGGAAATGAGACAACGTTCCATCCAGAATGACCTTTATTTCTGTGCTTCCCTGAGTCCACATTATTTCTCCAGCTTTTCCTAGGATTCCCTGCAGGAGGATCCTATAAATACACCTCCTATTCCTGTGTTAATTTGCGTGAGCCCCATTTTTCCTACCACCAACAGTCCATAACTAGAACAATCACGTTTCTCTCCTCCCTAGGAGTCCATCGACTCTGCTTATGATTTATTAGATCAAGTTCAAGGACAGCATCCACATTGAAGGCTCTGTGCCGTGTGGGTGAATCTCCCCGCCATCTAAATCCCATTCGACTTTCAAGGGCTACCTCTTTTAAGAAAATTTCCTGACGTCAATAAAACACATCTGCTCTACTGGACACTTTGGGATTTGATTAAGCTTCTCAGATGAGATGTTCGTGTTTTCCCTTGATTGGGAAATTGTGTGTCTGGCTACAATAAATTTGTAAGCCACTTGAGGGGAGACACAATAACAGTAGCTGATATTTACTGAGACCTTATTAGGTGTGTGCACTGTTCTAAACTCTTACCCATATTGTGCCATTAATCATGGCAGCAACCTCGTTAGGAGAGATGTTCTCTTAGCTTCACTTACTGCTGAAGATACTGAGGCCCAGAGGGTTTTCATAGCTTGCAGGGTATTACAAAGCTAGTTACCAGATGAGCTAAGATTTGAACTTAGGGCAGTCAAATCCCGTTTCCCACCCTCGTAACCACAGAACTTTCTCATTGATGCCCTATAATAATACAGACGTGGTAGTCAAAATACATCCCTCTTCCTCAGTATGGCCCACAGACAAGCAGTTTCAGCATTCCTAGGAGCTTGTAAAAGTGCCGAATCTGCTCTCCACCTACCTCCATCCAACTCCCCCCATCAGAATCTGCCCTGTAACCAGCTTTCAAGGAATTACAATGCACAGCAAAGCTGAGAGATGCTGCAGGACTTAACAACTCAAATTGTATGAGTCATCATCACGCAGAAGGAGGAAGGTGAAGAAAGGTCCCAGGGAGGAGCTGGGGAGTCAGAGTAGGGGTAGAATGCTGGGTGAGCGAAATCATGGCTTTGGACCATCTCCGATGAAAGTACGTTATTTTTCAACCACAATAGTCGTTGTAAGTACTTACCAAGTAAAGATGGGTCTCGCAGTGGACGAAAGTGAATGGGTTACAAGTGAGTTATGGCTTGACCCCAGCTTCTCCGCCTCCTTGGCATCCAACTGGAGCTTGGAGACCCAAAGCCCACGCACGGAAGCATAAATAGCTTCATCTAGGGTTCCTAAGAAGGCGAGCTGAGCAGAGGTGGGTCCGACAGTGGATCCTAATATCTCAGCAAGCGTGGGGCACGGGAAACAATACCCATGACTTGCCACAATTCTCTAAGGGCTGCTGGGAGTTTCCATATGTCCTGAACCCCAGCTGTGTGGTGCCACGGTAAACAACAGGCCCACCGACCTGCTAGTGTAGTTTGTGTTCCAAATACCTAAGCAGTCAGGGGCGCAGGCGAAGGAACAAGTGTTGGAATCTCGGAGGCTGAGTTAGCAGCAGGTGTTCCTGGAAGACAAGCTCCAGGGGGCTCTGAACCTCTGCCTTCACACATTTTTGCAGCTAATAGGCCCTTTCAGTGGCAACCAGGCTAGCTGCAGGGTGACTGCTCTAACAATGCATGTGTTTTCCACTAATTAGCGCATCATCCTTATTTTGAGATACTTGATATGAAAACATTCCGTTGGATCTGAAACCCATTCGCCTTCTCACAAAAAAATTTCTCCTCTAACTACACTTTGAACAACTGCAAATTTTGAAGAGCTGTAAAAGTGATTCTAAATTTTTTACCACCTACCAGGGTGAATAAACGTTCCTGCCAATGATGAGTCTCAGAAATTTGAGAAGACCGTCTTCCAAAGGTCAGTATCAGGAAATGAGGGTAGACTTGTCAAGCATAAACCTGATGTGAACGATTATGTTCATGAAGGGTCATAGCTGAGGAAGAGCCAACCAGGCCAACCCACCTGCAGGTAATAACTATCAACTGTGGTTGTCACACAAAACAAATTGTGACCTGAAGGCCCTGGACAGTGGACAGAAGCAGGCACGTCCCATTGGAGACTCCCCGCCCCCAGGAGAGTAACACGAAGTCCTTATTTTCACAATTTTTAGCCTGAGGCCAAACACAGTTGGCGCGAAGCATGGAACCATCTAGGTGTCGCTTTCTGTCCAAGAGACCAATTAAATCTGGGTCAACTGTAGCCGCTGGAGAGAGAGGGGCAAAATACCAGAGATGCCATCCGGAAATTCTGTCCTTCCGTAACCCTGGCTAACCTCTACACCACGAAGGGCATGGAAACGAAGCACACTGACTCAGTAAAACACCAAGATCTGAACTGAAATGGGAGTTACCCACCAAGAAACAGCAATGGAGGTTCACGTCCACGCGGATGGCCCGCCAAACCAAACCGACTAACACTCATCAGAGAAAGATGTAAAAATCCGCTAGCTCTGCATCTGCATATTCATAATGTTGAAGACATAATAACAAATGCATCTGAAATACAAAGAAACAGGAAGATGGAAGACGCTCGCAAGAGAAAATGGACTGTCGTCAGTTCCAACATAACCCAGATGTTAGGATCAGCAAAACTGGAGTTTACAAGAGCCGTTATAACTACTATGCTCGGTGAAGTGATCCACGCCAGTCGTGAGCAGCAACAACAAACACAGGAGGTGACAGCACACACATAGAAATAATAAAAAGAACACGGAGATGAAAACAATGGAAGTCTTTATTATTTATTTATTTATTTATTTATTTATTCATTTATTATTTGCTTTGAAGACGAAATTCGTTGTCAAATTGGTTTCCACGCAGCACCCGGTGCTCCTCCCAACAGGTGCCCTCCTCAATGCCCGTCCCCCACCCTCCCCTCCCTCCCACCACCCCCCCATCAACCCTCAGTTTATTCTCTTAAAATGAAAGTCTCTAGATGAACAAATACAATACCTGAAATTTTCAAAGTCTCTGTGGCACCGTTGATATATTTTTTCATGAAATGGTACAATATTAACCATAAATAAATGGCAGAACTTAAGAATTTACATGGCGACCTCTAAATGGACCACTGCAATGTAATGCAAGAAGGAAAGTTAGAAGTCACAAAAAATGGATTTCTAAAAATAACCAAGTGATACTCCTCCCCCCAAAAGAGAGGAAGGCAATAATAAACAAACAAAAAATCAAAGGAAACAAAAAACTGAAACTAAATTGGCAAACCCATACCCAAGGATATCAATAATTAAGTCAACATTATCAGTTACTTTGACTTTTGACTTTGTTGACTATCAACAGACTTTGATTAACAGGGCACCATACCCAACAACAACAAAGCAGTCTTTCCAAGGCATATGGCTTACTTTCCAGACCACACCCTGGGCCACAAGACAAGCCTAAACGACTTTTAAAGTGTTGAAATCTTGGGGCAACTCAGGTCATGATCTCACTGTTCTGAGTTCAAGCCCCACGTAGGGCTCTGTGCTGACAGCTCAGAGCCCGGAGCCTGCTTCGGATTCTGTGTCTCCCTTTCTCTCTGTCCCTCCTCTGTTCATGCTCTCTCTCTCTCTGTCTCTCAAAAATAAATAAACATTAAAAAAATAAATTTTAAAATGCTGAAATCATACAGATAGGTTGTCTAATTAAAATGGAATTAAAGTCATAACAATAAAGTGTCTAGAGAGCTCCAAATATTAGAAAAACCAAACAAAATACTCCTAAATAATCTATGTCTCATAAAACTTAAAAAGAAAAGAGAAGTGTTTGGAGCTAAATACTAACTCAACATACAAAAAATTTGGGAGATAGAGGTAAAGTTGTGTTTAGGGGGAATTGTATAACTTCAAATTTGTAGAGAAGATGGTCTAAATTCAGTTCTCTAAGCTTCTTTTATTAAATTTTTTTTTCAACGTTTATTTTATTTTTGGGACAGAGAGAGACAGAGCATGAACGGGGGAGGGGCAGAGAGAGAGGGAGACACAGAATCGGAAACAGGCTCCAGGCTCTGAGCCATCAGCCCAGAGCCTGACGCGGGGCTCGAACTCACGGACCGCAAGATCGTGACCTGGCTGAAGTCGGACGCTTAACCGACTGCGCCACCCAGGCGCCCCAAGTTCTCTAAGCCTCTAACATAAAACAAAAACAAAACAAAAACAAAAACAGACCAAAAAACCCCAGAAAATAATACCCCAGATAAGTAGATGGAAAGAATTAATAAAGATGGGCAAGAAGAAATCAGTAACATTTTTAAGGGACAAACAATAAAGAAATCGATGAAAGCCAAAGTTGACCCTTTAAAAAATTTTTTTGATAAAATTGAAAAGCTTCTACCTGATTGTTAAAAGAGAGACAAATGGAGAGAGAACACAAATTATTAATGTCGCAAATGAGACAGATGTCACTACAGATCCTGCAACATAAAAAGAAAAATAAACATTATGAACAACTTTGTGTCAACGAATTCAACAACTTAGGTAAAGTAGACAAATCCCTTGATAAATACGAATTCCCAAAACTGACCCTGAAAGAGTTTGTGAACTTGACTAGCATTTTATACATATTTTTGAAATGTACTTCATAACTAAGAGCTTTTGGCAAGGAAACCTCCAGGTCCAGATGTGTTCACGGAGGAACGTGTTCCCTGGCAAATATATACCAAAGAAGTGTTTGCAATTCTATTCAAAATCTTTCAGAAAACAGTGGCATTACGTCTCCACTCATTTTGGGAGCCAGTGTTACGCTAACAAAACCAGACGAATATATCATAAGGAGACAATATACATCTACATACATCTGTCAAAACACTAAAAACCCCACAAAATTTTAGCACATGGGGTCTAGCAATATATAAAAGGATAATAAATTGTATTTATTTGTTTGTTTATATTAGAGAGGGAGAGAGGGAACGTGTGAGCAGGGGAGAGGGGCAGAGGGAGGGAGAGAGAGAGAGAGACGGAGAGAGAGAGAATTCCAGGGAGGCCCCATGCTCAGTGCGGAGCCCTACACGGGGCCCCATTCCACAACTGTGGGATCACGGTCTGAGCTGACATCAAGAGTTGTACGCTCAACCGACTGAGCTACCCGGGGACCCCTGAAAGGATAGTAAGTGTTGACCAAGAAGGGTTTATACCAGAATGTAAGGTTGGCGTGACAGCTGAAAATATCAGTTATCAGTAGAACAAAGGAGGAAAAGACACAATGGATGCAGAGAAAATGCTCAAAAAAGAAACGAAAACTTTCAGAAAGCTTGAAATACGTGGAAATTTCCTCCATCTGGTAAAGGGCATCTATGAAAAACTCAGAGCTAGCATCATCCTCTGGTGAAGAACCGAACACTTTCTACTTAAAAAGCAGGAAGGAGGCAAGGATGTGCATTATCATCACTTCTATACTGCATCGTGTTAAATGTTTGAACCACTGAGGTTGGCCAGGAAAGCATTTGTTAAGCACTCAATTTGGAAAGAAAGAAGCAAATCTGTATCGGACATGACATGACCACATGCCTTAAAAATCTTAAAACGATCGACAAAAAGCTGCTAAGAACGAATACATGACTTTACAAAGTTTCCAAGATAAAAATATAAAAATTGTGTTTCTATATACCGTAGATGGATGATTGGAATGTGAAATAAAAGTCAACGTACAACGAGAGGCAAACGATAAATCAGATACTTATGAATAAATGTTACGGAAAGTGCGCAAACATTTATACTAAAACGTTCAAAACAATTGTTGAGGCGAATTAAAGAAAGCCTAAGTAATCTAAATAATGGAAAAACATATGACACGGATGGCTTCAAGAGTTCAAACATTGCTAATATCACGATTCTTCCCAAATGAGTCTGTATATTCAAAATAATCTTCATCAAAATAACAGACTCTTTTGAAGAATTGACAAGGTGATTCAAAAATTTATATGGGAGGTCTAAAGGCTTGCAGTTGTCCAAAGAATTTGGCTTACATGGGGCACCTGGCTGGCTCAGTTCAAAGAGCATGCGACTTGATCTTGGGGTCACGAGTTCGAACCCTGTGTTGGGTGTGAGATTACCTAAATAAATAAACACATTAAAAAAAAAAAGAAGTTGACTTACATTTCCTAATTTTAATACTTATTACAACTGTCATCATAAGCGTAGAGAACTAGCAAGGGGGTAGACCTCAAGATCAATAGGGCGGAGTCAAGAAGACCCACATGGATATGGTCAGTTGATTTCTAATGAAGGTACTAAGATCATTCAGTGGGGAATATTTAGAATTTTCTTTTTTTTTTTTAAATTTTTTTTTCAACGTTTATTTTATTTTTGGGACAGAGAGAGACAGAGCATGAACAGGGGAGGGGCAGAGAGAGAGTGAGACACAGAATCCGAAACAGGCTCCAGGCTCTGAGCCATCAGCCCAGAGCCTGACGTGGGGCTCGAACTCATGGACCATGAGATCGTGACCTGGCTGAAGTCGGACGCTTAACCGACTGCGCCACCCAGGTGCCCCTAGAATTTTCAATAAATGTTGCTGGAATAATTGGATAATAGCATTAAAAAAATGAACCTACCACACATCATACAAATAACTTGATTCAAACTGGATCACAGACCAAAACATTAGACACAAAACAATAATTTCTAGGAGGAAAACACAATATGAAATTTTTATGACACTGGGTTGAGCAAAAATTTCTTTAAAAAGATTCAAAAGCATGGGAAAACTGATAAAATGGCCACCATCACAATTAAGAACATTTGCTCTTTAAAAAGACACAGTTAAAAGCACAAAGATACATATTTACCATATCTAACATACCAGAGATTTAATGTATCTGACAAAGACATATCTCTGTATCTATCTATCCTTACTCATTTATATGTGTGTGTATATGTCTGCATATATATATACATATATATATATACAAACATTTTTATATATACATCTTTATATATCTACAGCTTAAAAAGGTTTTAACATTGATTTATTTTTGAGAGAGAGACACACAGAGTGTGAGCAGGGGAGGAGTAGAGACAGAGGGAGACACAGAATCTGAAGTAGGCTCCAGGCTCTGAGCTGTCACCACAGAGCCTGATGCGAGCTTGAACTCACGACCCGCAAGATCATGACCTGAGCCGGAGTCGGACGCTTAATGGACTGAGCCACCCAGTCTCCCCTACATCTTTAATACATATACATCTTTATAAAAATACACACACACACACACACACACAGCAAAGATCATATATCCAAATTATT